>NC_083634.1:12149254-12457277 GCF_963584025.1 Labrus mixtus | reverse complement strand
ACGATCCATCCTTCGGCATAGGTGTGTGTACTTCTCAACTACACTAGAGCTCAAGCTTAAGGCAATAGAAAGGTGTGAATCTGCTTTTGTGTTTAGTGAAAAACCTGTTGCACTCGGGTTGTATTCATGTCTTGTTGCTGTCGTATTGTTTTATGCAGAAAAACTTGATTTCCCTGATCTGTTGCTGTAGGTTGCAACAACAACAACAATGAATTTCCGGCTGCAAGTTTAACATTTTTATTGCTGACATATTTTCACCTGTGAGGTAAAGGTTTTAATTATATGTCACATTTAAGTGGATCGACAAAGTGGTTATAGGTTTGTGAGTGACAGATTCATTTTGTTGTCTGCCATTTTAGTTTGTAGAGGATTTGTTGTGTGCCTATGTACTGCTTTCTAAAATAGCAGTCCTTATTGAACTTTAATGTCCATAATAGTAGTTTAACATATATTTTAAAGTTGAAGCTCAACTGCATAAAATATTTAATGTGTGTTTGTTTTAATTCAGTGCATATTTTATTCAACTTTATGTAGCCTATTCCTTTCCAAACATTTCTATTCTGATATGTCTTGTCTGTATCTCTTCCTTAGACCCCCTGTGTCCTATTGCACACACACACACACACACACACACACACAGACACACAGACACACAGACACACAGACATGCACATAGCCTGGGGGTTTCTGTTCTTGTTTTCATCCTGACAAGCTGTAGGAGCAGGATTATGGGTAGGGCCCCTCTACTTGGGGCAGATTTCACACAGAATAGTGTGAAATCTGATTGCTTTGGAATATTTGAAAAATAGGTTCCTTTAAGGTTGGTGGAATTCTAAAAACGAGCAGCTGAGATGAGAAGATGATTTACAGTGGTAAGGTGTAGTCTGTTCCAGGTTTTTTTTTTTAATCAATGTTCAGACTTGAGTTTAATAGAGGATGGAGGGATGAAGTAGCAGGGTGCATTGGTTACGGTTGCTTCCCAGCATCTTCTTTGCAAGTTTGAATTGTCATGCTATACTATTTACCTAAAGAAAGGAGATATTTTTGTTTAAATAGTCAAGAGCTAGTTTTCACAAAACATAGTTTTCTATGTTTACAGTCTTACATATTGTCTTTTTGTAGGATATAGCATTTGCAAATATGCTCCAGAAACGCTTTTCAAAATATCTTTACTAATTATACTGAGGAAGATAGTTGATGACACATGTGGCATTACCATAATTGATCACTAGGGGGCATTAAAGCATTGTGTTTTTGTTCCTTCCAGCCTGAGGTTGTTTGGCAAAGCCCTCTTGGCAGTTTCCATCACTTCCATTATGAGCTTCTTCCACTTACCTGCATGAAACAAAATCACTACGATGATTGTACAGTGCAAAGAAATGGTTGCACAAGAGTGAAAGGGAAGAGCTGTCTTTTGGGAAATAAAAGAGTAGACATAGCACAATGTATGTTGGGGCTGCAGGAGGTAGATGTGCCACACACGCAGGAAACATGTTGAGATTAATCACCTAAAGCCTATCTCATGTCTTATTGGAAAAAGTGCACTGACAGAGGTTGAGGCTTCAGCGCCACATGCTTTACAGTGTCACATGGACATTTTTGTTGTATGCTTCACATGCTTGATGCCTTCCCATCTGCCTCTTGTCTGTCTGTACTTCTCTATAATTCTGTTGTTTGATATTTCTAATAAATCTCTGCATTTTTTTTTATTCAACCAAATATGGTCTTCCATGTCAACATGATGCTGCTCTGTTTGTTTAGCTTTGTTGCATTCTCCATGCCTGTTCACCTGCAATAAACTCCTATAAGCTGTGTCACCTGCAACAAATCCATATCATGTGATAAGGAAGTTAAGACACTTAAAGCTAGTACCAGGATGAGAATAAAAGACAAATGTGCAGCGCAAAAGACTGAATTTGAAACATGTTTTTCATTAATAAGTGCTTTTTGTGAACTTTTTCTCACTCTGACTTTTGAGTGTTTCTAATTGCAATTTTAGAAATTCTAATCCTTCCTTTAGCTGAGAAAACAGTTTTTTTCTTCCATCCATAATCTTCGTGCTTCTCCAAAGGCTGTGCTGATTGCATATTGGTGCTTCGACCCAGATAGAACCTTTATAAAAACTGATTTGGAAAACTGTTCATTTCCTTTGTTTTGCAAAGTTAGTAACATTAAACCATAAATATTCCAAAAATGATGTAAACTGCCTTGCCTTTAAAAGGCAATGTGTGACTGTGTGCTAAAGTTTGAGGTAGAATATGTTTTGCCTTGATTAGTTACTCTGACTAAATGCTCTTTCTGCTTGTTGTTGTTGTTGTTGTTGGTTGTTATGAATTAGTTTAGATTATCTATCTACTTCAGGTACTAAATGTTATTTGAAATCAATTATGTAAATGCTTGACTAATACTGCCAGAAAAGGTTCTTTGACAAGGACCAAAGTTATGGCATGTATCCTTCTTTTACTCCCTCTGTATGACGTGAAATAATTGTGTTTTGAGCAACAAGTCCTTTTAAAATGAAGGTACAGACGTGTGCCACAAATGTATTATTTACATTTTGTTAAAGTGAATTGGTGAATTGATATCTTCTTTGATATAATTTATATAATCTTGTGAAATTTATGCTGCACCTTTACTGAATTGCAGTAGAAGGACTTTTTTTTTAAAGTTTATTTTTTGGCTTTTATGCCATTGTTTTAGAGACAGGACAGTGGATAGAGACATCACATGCGGAGTAGGAGCCACAGGTTGAAATCGCACCCTGGCCATCTGCCTTGAGGACTATGGCCTCTGTACGCGCACTAACCACGAGGCTACCGGCGCCCCAGAAGTACGCCATTGTTATTTGAAATAAAAAAATATTATGCATTGATAATGTTTAAAGTTTGAAAACATTGACATTTTTGGTTGTTTATTGGAGTCAGACAAACAAAGAGGCCATATATGGTGTAATTACTCACTCATCAGTGGGTGGCAACCACATCCTCAGTTCTAACTGCCTTAGATGATTGAGTAAACACGGGTTTGGGTAGAAGCTTTCTGGAAAGAGGACTCAGTGGCTTGTGCCTGCGAGCAGAAATGGGGCGTGACGTATTGTATCTCTGTACATCTAGGAGCGTTGCTTTTGCTGTCTCCCTGGAAACCATTACTGCGCTGTCACTCGCAGGCGGTCTGTCATGGATTCAGGTGGAAACACAAGCATCTTAGTGTGCCAGGGAAAATGGAAGGCAAAGTAGAAGTGGGGGGTTGTGGGGGTGGGGGGTGTTTGCAAATGGCTCTGAAGTCTGCAGGCTTAAAAGTGTTGATAACCGTGGATTAGCTCTGCCTTTTCCCTCAAGCAGCTTTAACTGTGTGGTCTCTTTCTCTTCAACCTTGCTTCTTTTGTCTGTATTTACATACAGTGTGCAGAACTGCATACTGTGTGCACAAAGGGAACTTTGAAGATGTGTTTAAGACTTTTGTTTAAACTGAATCATATAATTTATTTCTTGAATTATTTACTGTCATTTCACATGTTTTCTACATGTATTAAACCGCTTATTCATTTACATACAATTTAAGATGGTCAACGTGGCTTGAATTACTTTTAAATTAGTCTTTAAAAGCAGCATAGCGTGATGTCAAGGAGAGAAAGCAACCTTATCTTTAATGCTTGTTTAAACAGACCATGGATGCATTTAATGTGTAATCTCTACCATCCACTCCTCATGTATTTGTGTGAACAGCTTTAGTTGCAAGGATCAGTTGATTGACATTGGGAAGGCAGACACAATTATTGCTCTCCCAGGCCTTTAGTATTCAGAGGAATGGTGTTTTGTTTTATAGTTTCTGCTGCTAGTGGTGTGCGATATAACAATCTTAGACCGTGAAGGATTAGAAGGTGTTGACGATTTGCCAAAGCAGGAAGATCATGCTGCAGTTTATGCTCCCACACAGGCACGTCTCCCTCTCCTCATTTGCTCTGCAACGGAGCGGGATTCATTACCAAAAATGAAAACGAAACTTAAGAGTCAGTCTGTAAAAATAACTCAGTTATATGCAACTGTTTGAGATTTTTCCAAATCGACAGGGCTCGAGAAACGGTTATTTGCAGAGTTTGCGTAGTTCAGGTTTGAACTTCGGGTGGCGACTCAACAAACTATTTAACGAGCCAGACAGATGTTTACGCGCCCATCTCTACTGTACCTGCTGCAAATCATTTAGCTGATGCTCTAGTGTTCTTAGACTGTCAAAGCGCAAAGCATTATTTTCTCTTGGCTTGGAATATGATTGCTAACACTGCAGTCGTTTAGCTGGTGCTAACATAAAGAAGTAGTTTGCATATATTTTACACAGTTATTGTCATTAAGAGGCTTAATGAAACAAATATACAGCCACAAAAAGTGCATAGAAATTCTAATCAGTTTGATACAACACAACTTCCCCACTAACAGTGCTATGATTGATTGTGCCTCTATACTTTGCTTGAATGCTTTTGGGCGTCAACTATGTGTGATCAGAGTTGTCCCTTTGCAAATGGCCCAAATCCCATTGCTCATCTCAAGTACTTCCAGCAAAGAGAAGATACCCTTGTAATCATGCACATCATAAACAACTTAATTTTCATTAAGCCTCTTTACGCTTTATGGTAAATTTAATTTAGATGATCCTATGATTAATGTTCTCAGCTGACGATACTTAAGAGGGACTGCGGGATAACATACTGCTTTCAGCACTGTCAAGGAATACACATAGGAGACAGGTTTGTGCAGCAATGCATACCATGTTATATGTTCAGATTTAGAGAGAAAATTAATATATAGTTGGAAATGGGCCTTCATTACATTGAAAAATATGCAACATGCAACAATAACATTTTGACAAGATGCAGGCCCTGAAATTCATTTTCCAAGCAGGGGTAGGGGATTTTATTTTTAAGCTAAACCATTACCCTTAAGAGTTTTTAAATGGTTGTGAAAGACACTGGACGTAACAATGATGCCTGTGGAAAGAAACAATGAAATAATACTTATTTATAGTCGTGTTAATGCTTGTCAACGCATGGATCAACATAATTATTGTTTTTTACTCTCATCTTAGGGTAAATTTTAATATTAGGTTTGTATTTATATCAAATGTGTTTTTTCCTCAAAATTAATTTAGTTTTTGCGACAAACAACTTTAACCTGCTCATCTTATCCACGTACGCACAGTACGCCTCTTGATTTGAAAAGTTCCACTTGATATTCCGTTATTTATAGCAGTAGTACATTAACACTGTTATAATAAAGCCATGAGAAGCTTTAGTTTTAATAATTGATGCATTTACAGTAAAAGAGGGATTAACGTACCGTGGACCTGTTGTGTACCCCTCTCTCTCTGAAGCTGATGTGATTCTGCTCTGTCTTATCTCTTTGCAGGAGTCGAGAGGGATTTTTTTTTGAAAAATGGGAGTTTTGTTATGTTGCAGAGCCACCCCGCGCTCATCCTACACTGATAGTGTCATGTTCATATGCTTATTTCTAGGGAAAAGTACAAGTCAATACTCTTTGACATTTGACAAAACTGTGCACTCAAACACGTGCACACATAAAGATGGATCACAACCCCGGCTGCTGTCATCAAATTAATTCATTTTGAATTTCACAAATATGACCTGTGATTGCTGGTTGTCAGTAGGGGAGGGGGGTGAGGGGGGTCAGTCAGCTGCTGATACATGAAATGATTGGGAGAGTGCAGCGTGTTCCCATTATCTTGTCCCTTGCATTGTAATTATCACTCCTGCTCTCTCTGCACCACTGCTCCCATCTCTCCTCGCCATTGTAATCGTGATTGACTGGTGCGGCGGCCAAAACAGCGCAGTCTGAAAAGGCATCAGACACACATCTCATAACCGCCCTGCCATTTGATCTTCTCCTCCTCCTTCACACTGACTGCTCCTCCATCTCTCCATCCCTCTTGTTTTCAGGCTGAAGGGAAGTGGCAGCCAGACGATAAGAAAACATGCTTGTAGATGAGTACAGATTCGACATGCCAGAAGCACGTTATTCAGTGTTTTCTTATTGGGTGTGATTGAATATAATTACAGTTTATGTTTAACCCATGCATGATTTGATCATTCATGTATTCAGTAGTGTGGAGGGATGCGATAATGTCTTTGTACATGACATGATTGTAACACCTATCTTAATTTGAAGGTGTTTCTATACAATATTTTCCTACTTAATTCCTGTTAGACATCTGGGCTTGAGAACTGGCTGATACCATAATGCCCTCCTGATACTAATATGACAGAAAAAACAACATTGGTGAAAAACCTTGATTGCCAACAAATTGATATGTCTGACTAACATTGCACTTTCTGCTAGCACCACACAGTAATTGTCACACAATAATTTACCTTAAACTATTAGATTGTTTGGGGCTATTGCTAAAAGGGATACCTCATTTTAGGCTGTATCAGAGACTGATACAGGATAGTGGTATTGGGATAGCTCTAGCCCTACTTGCAGCCATACACATTGCTGGTGAGAATGAAATCATAAACAGACTCAATGATTTTTGGACATACTTTCAGTACTATTGACACTATCTGCTCAGTTTCCCTCAAGTTAGAATTTTGGCCTTAAGTTTTCCAGGTGGGTTGAAATGCCAGACAGTGTCTTGTTCTGCGACAGGTCTGAATGATACACCTTGTCAGAGAGGGAAGTTCATCAGCAGCCACTGAGAGTGCCATCGATTGAGCTGCCCTGAGCCCGCCAGGTAATGGATTGGATTTATCCCTCTCTGGAAAAGGCTTGTGCTCAGACATACACAAGTGCACATGCGCACATGAACCCACACACAAACACACAGATTAGATTTGAGCTCTCTACACATATCTATGTTTATTTTACACAGTCAAGCAACTACACATTTCACACATACATAGCACACATTGCACATTGTGTTTGTCTACACAACACACACTGTCAGTCTGCTTGAAACTTGTGACATTCAGAAGACATTTAGACAGTTGGGATCAAAGGCAGTGATGTATTGTCAGCAGCTGCATGGATAGGGAAAAAACAAGACAAGGAGATAGTAGTTTGATAGATATCAGGACATTTGTCAGGCATCTGTCTGCTTATTTTGGGAGTGAGAGATGTGTATCATCAAACCCATATTTTTGGGAGTAAAAACGGAATAAAGTTGATGGAAGATGTCTTTGATGTGGAGGAGGCACAGCAGCAGCTCAACATGTTCCCTCTGTTTTTCTTGTGTTTTTTTGTGGCCGGGCTTTTCCAAACAAATATTTAGCAAATCATCATCAATAAATCCTTTCAAGAGCTATTTAAGCATTTCAAGTCTCATTATGGTGACAAGGGTAAACAGATTGGAGGATGTAAAACACTCGATTAAAGTGGCAGTCTAGTTGCATCTCTACATTTTAAAGAGGCAATGCATCATGAATGTGTCCAGCAAAAGACGAGCATAGTTGAAGAGAGAACTAATTAGACTAATCTTTTTGCCAGGAGGTTCACCTATAATGGATATAATCTATGGAATGTAACAAGATTCAAAAAACGCTTAGTGGCAATCCATCTTTCCTTTTGCCTCAAAGCAATGTTGTGTAAGTTTGTGTGTGCAGATTTGGATATCTGAGTTTTCCCACCCATTTTAAAAGCTTTCGTTAATGTAGGGATTTGCAGAATTCTACATTTTAAACTCTGTTGTTCATGTTTATTGATAAGCACAGCAATGTTTGTCAATGTTATGCGTCGTGTAACTCCTTAACAAAATGGCTTTGTCAAATGTATTCCACCTTAAGCTCAACGTGTTGAGAACAAATGATGGTAATAGTTGCATTTCAAAAGATACTTGAAAGACTAAACTGAAAAAATGACATGATTAAGGAGCAATGGGGCAGCAACCTTTCCTTGAATCTGACAGACTGATGCTGTACATTAAGTAAAGTCTTAGGCCAATGAAGCCCACCTTTTAACTGTTATCAATATGTTGTTATCTTAATAGGAATAAAAAAAACTCCAATATAATTATATTTTACTTGAAATCCTATCAACCTGATACTCCTTGTGTAATATTTAAGTCACTTTTTAAAGACAAGAAAATTCCAAGTGTTATTATATCTACATATGACTAAACACTCTCTGATTTTCAAATACAGATGGTTGTGGTCAAAGTTGTGGTTACTGGTTCAGAACCTCCGCTGTCCTTGCTAATGAGTCTGTGTGGCTGAAGCATCTGTCTGGATGTCTTAATGTAGCTCGCCATTTGGAGAATGTCATCCGCCGTCTGGCCTCTAGCCACCAGTCAAGTCTCCCTCTGTAGGGTTAACATTATAATTAGTCTACTATCAAAACATCCTGAGAGGTTCACTTTACTTTGTGCTGACCATGACCTTTCAAAAGTGCCATTTTATACCTATGGAAGTTATTATTTCTAATGTTCAAATTTAAACAGAAGAGAGGGGAAAGTGTGATGATGGATCAAACATATAAGAGCCTTCCTGTTGTAGTAGAACTTCAGGAACACCCTTTACAGGGATGATTGAAGTGACATTATTCAAAGTTTTGTAAGTGCTCCAAAGTGTCTGTAATGTCAGAGTCACAGGTTGGTTGTCCGTGTTTAACAGAAGTAGTCATGCCACTGTCAATTATTCCAAAGTGTGTTACGTATCTCTGTAATTTCTAAGTGCATTATGTAAAATTATTATGGTTGCAATGGATGGTTTGGTTAAAAAAAAATCAATCGATTCATTTCCTGCTTGGAGTGAGCCCATGAAAGTTGCAATTATTACAGTTTGAGACTTTCCTGGAGCCACCGAGCCGGCATCCAGATTTCAAACTGTTACAGTAAAGGGCTCTCTGGGAGCCTTTTTCACTCTATGGAAATCAGAAAAACTAAGAGAAAATACAGGCAACTCTGCATAAAAGCTAATGAAGCACCCACGTTCCCGCTGTCGCAAGGTAATGAGTGTACTTAGCTCGAAGGGAAAGGACATCTCCAAAGGGTTTTCAGTGTGTGCCCACTTCCCCAAGTGCTTAATCATGGTGCTTGATTATGAGCAGCCATTAGACGCCTGTGAGTCAGCCGCACTCAAACACTGCAAGGAATTATGGTGTGCTTGATTGAATTCAACATTCTTTGCCCCTGGTGTATGAGAGCTTGCCAGAAGATGGCAAAAAGCCCCCTGTATTGGTGTATCACTTCAAGCAAGCATACAGGCCGTGTTTGAAGTGTGCTTGTGAATAGATGCATTGTACCTCATGAAACTGACTTGCAACACGATCTGACTCAGTTACGTTTCGCACTCTGAAGATTAAACACAAGCAGAAGCTGCTCAGTAGTTTTTTATTTAAGCTCTTTAAATTCCAAACGAAGCCAGCTCTAGGGTAAAAAGTATTTCTTTGCATTGAATTTGAAACTTTAAATATGTTATTTGAAGGAATTTAAGTTTGGATTTCATAACAAAGTGGTTTCTGTAATCCCATGTTGGAAAGGAAAGATCGTTGAAATGAAGCGGCTTCGTTAATAGCTGTACACTAGTTGTGCAACAGTTTTTATTCTGTTACTAACTTCATGCAGATCATAAGATATTATTTTATTGCTGTCAGATTTTATAGTCATCTTTTTGTAAAAAAAAATAAACGATTTTAAACCACTTGAACAAAAGTTTTGATTGAACTGATTCAAACGTTTGTCTCTTGAAACCTATTCTTCATTAGCTGACCCTAAGGCACTCACTTAAAGAGGACATATTATTCCCCTTTTCCACCTTTTCAAACAGTCCCCTGTGGTTTACATGAAACATCTGTGCTGCTTTGGTCAAAATATAACACAAATCAAGCACCAGAGGAGGATTGTGACCCTGTATAAAAACCAGCTCTCTCAGAAAGTGTCGGTGACGGTAGACACTATCCAAATATATGATCATAAACACTGTAAAAGTGGGGTTTTCCCCTTAAATACTATCTCACTGATTTCCCCCAATTCAAAATCTTTAGGTCTCTCCTCTTGGAGCTTATGAATGTCATTTTTTTTAGAAGGGGTAATATTATGTGTCAGATTGATTTGGCTTTTAAAACTCTGTTGTTTCCCTAAATTACTCAATGAATTTAGATAAAAGTAAAAATGAATTTCAAGTGGCTCAGTTACTTTCTCAATATTGACAGAGAGTATTAAAAGCACAACTATTTTATATTTTAGCAGTCCCCTATCTAGTTAAAATATACAACACAAAAGACAAAACTAGACCACCCCATTGCTAATGTCCTCGTACTGCTTTTCCTCTTTTGGCTTTTGCATCCTTACTTTACCTCTCTCAGCTTTTTTTCCCTTTAGATTCTGCTCAGGCCTTCCTCTTTTTCATCACCAGAGCTTTAAGTATCTTTGCCAAGGAGTGGTAAGAATCTCCCTTTGCCTTTTAATCCATTAGCACTCCCCGTTCCTCATCCCATCTTGTGATCCCTCTGTCCCTTTCTCCTTTGTCTCTCTCGTCGCGGCACTGTGTCACCGGGCACACCTGCTTCATCCAGCTGTCAATTACAGCTCAGAATTACAGACTGGCACCCAATTAGGGTCCGCCTCATGCACTGGCCCACGCTGGTAATGAGTTTCCCCAGTCATTGATCAAAGTCACAATCACACTCAGCCCCAGAGTTTCCCAATTAATTTTCCTTTTTATTTTTTTCTATCATGAGAGCATCTTTGTTGAGTGGCCTGAGACTGTCTGTCTCTATGATGTATGTACTGTATATTGATATTCCAAAGCAGCAAAATTTGCCAACCAAGAGACAATCAAATTTAAGTGTTATGTGTTTATTACTGTTTTTAAATCAGATATTTTTAAGGGAATTTAAAGTTGCTTGTAAAAGTTGTTTCCCACCATTTTGAGGTCATAGAGGAGGGTAACTAAAATGCTAACAAAAGCAGGGAGATGTTTAACAGATGAGCAAATACATTTCTTCCACATTTTAGAAAATGGATTGTCAGCATATTATGTGATTTTAAAAGCACATGCTGCTGCAGAGGACATTTTTGCCATTGTACTGCACAAATATCCATAAATTTGACATCTGTGTATTTTTCCTTATCCAACAAACTTATCAAACTCCTTGGGCTGTTGCTGCAGATCATTTAATAGAGCTCTCATCTGAGCAGGGCTCCATGTACATCTACTTCTCATTATGCAAGTGTCAAGACTTGAGTAGTGGGCTTCCTGGCAAATAATAGTGGAATGACATTGCTTGTTTGTTTTCCCTTAGATGTGAAATGCACTGAAGCAGGAGGGAAGTATGCCGCGGGAGGGGTGGAGTGTAGATGAGAGTAAAAGAACAAGCTGAGCATGGTCGCACAGTGTTGAGAGCAGCTACGCACAGGTTTCTGTGACTGACACGGGGCTGTAGATGGAAACCCCCCAGTCACATTTTCCTGTCTCCATGAAATTGCCTCAGTGATATTGAGACAGTCTGTAGTCTTATTCTTCTTCTCCATATTCATTCGAGCAGTTATAGTGTGCCCTGTCTCTTCACTGTTTCAGATAACTTATTCTAATTAATCTAGCGAGGTTTCGGGAGAAACTATAGGAAACGTCAAATGTTTGAGTTTGAAATAAGGACTCTGATCCAGCAAAGATAGCAATCTTGTGGTGACGACAAGGTAATGAATGAATTTTGGTTCATGGCTCAGCAGTGAGGAGAACCAGGTTGAGTAATGAGAAAAGGAAACTGTGATAATGGAAATCTAAATGATTAAAGTGTGTGTTTGCATGAGGTGGGATGGGGATAGTGTGGCATAGACTTGAAGGGGGATTCGGGTAGTGTGGTAGCATTCACAATTTGTAGCAAAAATAGTTCTGTGTTAGCTTTGAAAGTAAAACTCAATGGTTGCAGGCTGAATTGCAGTAATGGCAATTTACTAATGAATATGATATATTGCGTGTTTAAAAGGTACCATTTGAAATAGGGCTGACTATTGGCGAGGACCTCATGATATGATACACATCACGATACATTGGTCACATATACAGTATATGTATATGAAATAAATTATGATTGCTTGTGATTATTTAAATTTCAAATTGTCTAGAAATGTTTAGAAAAACCATAACCCTATTTAAATTACAGTTGGTTAAATATCATGCATTGACTAACTTGTATTAATGTTTGTATACATATTACTGTTATCAGCTCAACATGCTTTGCTTAATCTCTTTTCTCCACACACACAGACGCTCACACACACTGCAGCCTGTAGCCTCACTTAGCTGCTGCAGCAGCTTCTCCCACACCACCTCTCTTTTCCTCTTTACCTGTAAACTGTTCTGTTGGCAATATTCATAAACAGGAACTGTAACTTTGCATAGCTAATATTTAGACTTTGATATTATTCAATAAATATACAATTGTTGCGCATCATTTTCACCATTTTAGATTTTCCTCATCTCATACTGGATGTATGAGTACATTTTTAATTTATAATAACACATGTGACTCTGACAACAGTGTAGTATAAGCATCAAAGCTCCATTGCAGTCTGTTATTATGTGATTTAGTATACATGCACATTAAAAGGAAGATTTCTGATAGCATGTACTTGCCTTTAAAGTGCAATTCATCACTCAGGTTCCTGAGTAATATGTCCTTGCGACACAATGAGTTATATCATATTAAATTAAATGGTTTCTGTGACACTTCTCTAACTGTGAATGACCTTACTCACCATCCTCTTGCTCACTCTTTTTTTTTGCTGCTGTGATGCATACAGACACACTCACACACATACATTCAGCACCTCTGTGGAGGTGTAAACTTGGAGTAGATATTTCCCTAATAGAAAAGCTTATTGCAAAAAAATAACTGTAAAACCAGCCAGCACTCTGTCAAACTATTTTACTGTGTCAGCACAAATGCATCAGTCTCTCTTCACTCTGCAATGAAATTTATGGCCACTGATGAGTGATTGCATTTCTCCCCTTCTCTGAGCCTTTTGAAAGTAACCCAGCAGCACATTAATTTCTCCAAAGTCATCATTTCAAGTGCACTGACTTGCTGGAAAAATAAAACCCCAGATGAAGAGAGGTGCATAATTGTACTGGTTCTTATCATTGCTAACATATAAAACTGTCCCTAAACCATAAATCAAACATTTGGAAATGACTGAGACAGTTAGATCATGTGTTCACTTTCATTTCTATGTAACTACATGTGTGACGTCTACATCCGACTTATTTTTCCATAATTGAATCAACCGCTGTCATATCATATTAAAGGCAGGGTTGTGTCATTATGCTTGGAAGACCAAGAACAATCCAAGTGCCTCAGAGTATTCGAGAGAACATCAATATGCAGCATGTATTTAGTGAACGCACTGAGGTAGACACTGTGGCTCAAAAGTGTGTCTCTAATTAAAGGTCTAATGTCTCATCTTGTGCATGTCTCTACCATTTCTTTTCTTACCATTTCTGTTGAAGGCAAGAAACGCTCAAGCAAGGATGGACAAAAAGCCTTATGAAAAGACACTGATTAACCTGTCATGTTCCCGACAGGTATCCATTAGGCTCTTTAATTGAAGTCTATATGGCATGAAATTGACATTTTCAACCCGCCATAATGCCGTACGAGAGGCATTGAACTGAACAGATACGTCATTGCACTTGTAGTCGTTCCAACCTATACTTTGATTTGCCATCTTCACACCTCAGAGCATCTGACAGATCCATTGTTTTCCTGGTTGACTCTGGAAAATACACATTTTGTGCACTACACTCATCTTGAGCATGTTTCGGGATCTTTGAGGGAGAGACACGGTCTGGTTATAGAATGCGTTTTTTAAATGAACCAGCACTATCTTGTACTGCCTGTGACTTATCCATCCCTTATTTTATGTGGACTCCAAGAGCCATATTCACAAAGCTTCTTTAGTACAAAACGATGCTCCTGGGGATGAAACCTTAAAAAAAAATAAAAAAAATTGGAGTAGCGATGTTTTCTAATAATATCCCCCTTAAAGTTAAGACTAGATCCTGGTAAATATCACATTTATTCACAAAGCCTCATAGCCCTTAACAGAGCTCATAAGAAAATAAACTGTTAGGAGTAGTGATGAGGAATTTAAACAGGCTTAAGAGTTTTTCAAACAGAGGTGAAATGGTAAAAAGCTGGAGAGAAAGGTGATCACCCAAACAGTTAAGCTCTCTCACAGCCTCATAATAATATCACTTAAGTACTAAAATTACCAGCATGGTAAATGAACATTAGCAAAACAAAATAAAGGTTGCAGCAAGGAAGTATTCCCACAGAGAAAAACTGTTTGATGAGATGGGAGAGAATATTCTTATTTAATCATATTTTGGCTGAAGCGACACAAAATCAGTTATGCAGACTTTTCAGTCCATCTTGGACTTTTTTCAATGCAAAGTGTATGTGGTTTACTCCACAGGTGCACCTGATTAGAATCTCTACACATACAGTACTGATAGCTATCTGGGCGGCTGTGGCTCAGTTGGTAGAGTCGTCGTCTCTCAACTGGAAGGTCGAGGGTTCAATCCCCAGCTGAGCAACATGTCAGATGCGTCCTTGGGCAAGACACTTGCTCCCGCTGCTTCGGTGGCGGTGTATGAATGGATTAGTGTTGTACTTACTCTTGATGTACGTCGCTTTGGATAAAAGCGTCTGCTAAGTGAATTGTATCAGTGTTTTCAGACTTTTTCTATGTTATGTACTTTCAAAGTATGGTTTGCAGTTTATTCAACAAGGATGTTCATTACAAATAAAAGTGTTCATGTAATAAATTAGCATGTTAAAAAAAATGTTGATTAGGCCAATACATTGTCTTAATTCACTATGTAAGGAGGTGAACTCTACACTCAGAAGACCAGAAAGTCTTTTCTTTCCTATTATTATGGTAAACATACCATAGGTGGTCTTTTTTTATTTTTTGTTAAAGGCAACAATTGTTTTGAAGTTTCTCACATTGCAATGTTAATTTATTTAGCAGTACTTAACATAATAGTTAAGTTTATTTTTCAGCCCTTCATGTTGACAATATCCCCTCACTAGTGAAGCATGTTTCAGTGTATGAGACAAGATATTAGGAGCAATAACCTGCCTCCCTGGTCAAAAAGAGTTTGCAGTTGCCCAGGACTGGAGCCCAAGGGTTTCCATCCTGAGGGCTTGGAAACAGCCAGTATGGATCATACTTTCCATATTGTCCACAATATGTGCATTTTCTTTTACTACCACTTCTGCCTCACATCTCTGTTCTTGGATGACTGTGTCCTTAAGTCACAAGGAGAGAGAGAGAGAGCACGGTTGTTTTGATGTAGGATTTGATAGATTTGTTTGCTACTGCATTCATTTGCTCTGTATCAGGGAACTGACGGGCCGTAAAATGAAAATTTGCCTTAGATTTTCAGCATGACTGTTTGGGGGCAAATGTGAAAGAACTCCCCTTGCATTTCAGATATGTATTTTTCTATATCTTAAAGTGGGCGCATGCACTGCATTGCAATTAATAATAGTGATTGTAAGGACGGAAGGTTGTTACTGACTTGGAATGATGTGGTTCATATCTTTTAAAGGCTAACTTTTCTCCTCCCCACAAAAATGCATTGATAATGCCTGAGGGGTTGTGATACTGTGATGGGAAACTCTCTCAGTTTCACTTATTTTGTTGCTCTTGTAAAGGAAGCTCATGATTAAAAAGTGACAGTTATGGATAGAGTCCTGCTTTTCAGGTAATTAGATTAAATTAAAATGCATGTGCGTCTCGCGATGCCCACATTCTCTAATTAAAATGAATGTGATGCAAACAACGGGAAGCATTTTCCTGTTGGAAAACAAGTTGAAGGAGAGAAAGTCAAACAGGGGACTCACATTTTGAAAGGCTATATGAGAAAAGGGTTACATTTATATTTTAATACTTAAGCTGTGTACATAGTGATGATAGTGGTAAACCGTATAGTTTGAAACCTTTCAATATCCTTCTCATAAATCTAATTGACAACATCGATTACATTTTGGAGTTACTCAACTTTTTCCAAAAGACAAACTACTTAATGTACATATTGTCAACAGTGGAAATGGCCTTGATCATGAGCAGCCACCAAGGTACACCCTCTATGTTCATGCGCTGTTGATGCGTGAGATGAAACCAAAGCAGTCCCAGTCCTGCCACAAGGAAGGTGCTTGTAGAGAGCACGACACCCCATTGCTCTTTCCCCCCCATGTGCCCAGCCGATGTCATGGAGCGCGTGGGATGATGGAGCACTCTCATTCCGAGTTGAGAGAGCGCTGAAGGTGAGAGTCGGCCAGAGACCCAGTTCTTTAATCCTGTATGGCTTCTGCCACCTTGTTCAGCAAGATAGATAGACTTTTGACCAACAGTCAGATCACACACTGGCCCAGCTTTTATGTACAAAAAGTTGTTTGTTTGCACTTCCCCATCTCTGAAGACCATGAAGTGATCTATGGTACGGGTCTAAACCAATTGATTTAACTAATACTAGGTTATGGTAAGTCCAATGTGAAACATAAATGTCCCAGCCAAGGAATAAAACAAGCATATTTTTATGCGCAGCCATCGCTTAATGAGCTTACAAGATTGTTGTAAATTTTGGGCGCAGATGGCCTAGTGGTTAGGTCGCGCCCCATACCAGATGGACAGGTTCAAATCCGACCTGCGGCTCATTTCACACGTCATTCCCTGCTTTCTCTCCCTATATCCCCTGTTTACAACACACAAATACAGACAGCCCACCCCTGGGACGTTTGTGTTTGTGCCCATTCAACCACCTCAGCAGCAGCACCGTCAGCATCTGTCAGACCCACGGTGACGAAGAAACACAACTTTTACTCTCTTTGGACTTATATTGGAAGATGTACTATACTCTCCCGATCATAGCATTCAACAAAAACGGTCCTGTTGGATCAGAAAGCATACTCACGATCCAAATCCAGTTAATTATTTAGTCCAAACACATTACATTCTTAAAGTTCCCCAGATTGCTTCAGATTTGCCAATGCTGTATTTGCTAACGCTGTAGTTTATGGAATGACTTATTTTTAAGTTTGGATTTTTTTGGCATGGACAGATCTTCTTTCTTCACGCACACAGGAGATTGATTAAAGGTACGATATGATTTCAGAGTATAAATATGTTGATGTTTATACCAAGATAGGCTATGAGTCTTGTTTTACTTGGAGAAATCAGTCAAATCACTGTAAGATTAGACATTGGGCCCCCCCTCGCTGGAATGGAATGATACTTGAGTCATAAGCATTGTTTGACTGTGAGATTGGCTGATCGACTCGAAAGGGCCTCAGTCGACATCGACAATCTTCATTAACATGAAGATTCGACTAAAGTATATGGGGTCACCCCTAATATATGTATATATTGTTGTATATCATTGAAGCCACACAAGCACAGAAAACATGTTTTCAAAGCTACTATCAAGTTCATAGACATAAAAAGTTGAGGGAATTCGGAGAGCTGTCATAAAAAATATCTGTTCTTCATGACAAGACGTGTGCAAACAGCCTTCTGTGCAGTGTTGTAGAGATTTAGTCCAGGTGTGCTACAGACAGGCAAACCATGGGGGGCAATTAGAGAGGATGTCCAACACCTGGGTCCTCAAATGAGACAGAAGCACTAGAACATCCCATATGACATTTCCTGCAAGAGCACTCATACACTCTATCTGATGTATTTATCAGGGATAAACCTCCAGGAGTCATGTTTTTACCATTCATGTTATATCATACTCATGTTGACAACTAGCTGAGACAAAAAGCAGAAAAAGCTCCAACAATGCAAAGAGAATATTTCATAATAACAAATTAAAACTTAACTCGAAGCAGAACTTAGTTACATCATTTTAGAGATGTAATTTCAATAAACAGGTATATAGGAGTAAAAAGGCAATCTTATTACCAAAGATTTAGAATTAATTAAAGTAAGTGGCTTACTTTATCTAGTGCTCTGTTTTGCAGTATGCTCTGGTTACCACATTTCTTAATGTAGCATGGCAGCAAGTAGGTGTACCAAAGTACATTTTCACTCAAGTACCTAGTGATAGTTTGTAAGGTCCAATTTATAAAGAACAGCTCTCACGCCCAGACACACCTCGGCACTGTGTACGTACCGAACATAGATCAGTTTAACACAGGAGTCAACTCGGCCTGTAAGCCTTCCCACTATGTCCATAAATGTGATTGGGTTAAAATAAAGCCATTGACTTGGATGTAAATTGAGGTGATATGTTCCCAAGGAGTTTGTTATTGAATTAGATGCGAGGGGAGTGGAATTAGAGGGAAACTTTTATAGATTTCTTAATTAATTAAATTGTTGTGGCAGGAATGAAGGTAATGCCTAGTTTTGTTCATGTCCTATGTAGGCAGTTATTTATATATATATTTTATACAACCAGCAACCAAATAACCAAATAATTATTTTTCATTCATGCATGTTCCAACTCTGAAACTCTTTTTTGGTTATGTCCAACATCACATGAATGCAGCGATAGCCCCAACAGGTGGTTACAGTACACAACATTTGACGGACTTTGGTGCGCTTGACAACGTGCAGTCTGAAAGCAAACCGAACAAAATGAAAAATGCAAAACTGTTGCAAATTCGTCCTTGAATCGCATCAAGTTCACCAAACTTTATATGTGAAAGCAAAACTCAGTGTCAAGTAGTCTCAGTAATATTGAAACATTTAAATGCTTTCAAGCTGAAAAATAAGAATCAGCTTTATTGGCCACGTATGCTTAAACACACAAGGAATTTTACTTTGTTAAACTGTGCTCTCTTTGGCGATGTGTTTCTACGCAAAGTGGTTCAAAAATAATTCTGAAATTTTCTCAATTGCCAATGTGTTCTCCTCAGGTTCTACCCACCATCAGCACAGTGGAATTTCTTATTACCACTCTGAATTGTTGCTGAAAGTGTCTGCAGTGTCTCAGATTAATGTCCTGTCTAGAACCCAAAAGTGAACTGTTTACACCAACTGTGAAATTAGACTTGCCTAGTGGTCACATTGGTTTTGCCCATACTCAACCAGCAGAGATGCATCTATCCTTCCGTCCATCCTTTGTATCTCTCTACCTCCTCTTCTCCAAGTTGTCATCCCTCCCGGCTTGTAGTATAAATGGATTTTCATGCATCATCTGAGCGGGTGTATTGGACTTGATGGAGTGAGGAGGATGACACGGATTCCAGTCACATCGCTCCTGTCCTGTACCTTCCTGCCAGTACCATCTTCTTCCCTCAGCTCATCCATCGTTTTTCTGATCCTGTTTGGACTGCTACCATTCTATGTGTTGTTGTAATGGTATTGAGCTGGGAATATCTAAAATGTCACATTCATAAAAATGTGGTATTTAGATGTACACAAGTGTATTACTTGAACATGTGATAACATATCACATATACTTCTGATCTTTACTGCATGTTAAAATGTATTATTTATATTCTCAAGGCAATGTAGTCATGTTTGCTTGCAAGAAGAAATGTAGAATTATTTATGTACTTTCTTAAAACACGAGAAAAACTACTCTGCAATCAAACACCACATTCAAAAGTACATGCAGAGTAGACTAGAGTTGGGCAGTTTTCAAATTTTGATACCCTTCAACCTCCCCCACATCTTCCCGGGGTACACGGTATTACCGAGACTAATTAAAAATCACATTGCAGGGCTTCAGAGGAGCTGCCTAGATTAATTATTTATTTTATATGGTTGGCTTGCTGTCAACATAATGAAACAATAACAATATATTTACGGCTGCCAAATTATGTTTCTAGATCTTTTTTTATCCATCGATTGAGGTGCAAGGTTTCGAGTTAAATCAGCAGCTTCTTATGCTTTCGTTTGAATATTTTTCTACAATTGCTTGCTGTGGATGTTATTTGCAATCTTAGGACCTGATTTACGAAACCTTGTTTAACATATATTTTTACATCAGGTTTGTATATATAATTGTGCCTTATTTTCTAAATTATTTTGCACACCTGCACAACTTGAACACAGCAGCTAGTGCCACCCCACCTTATGCTTTAGCTTTGTTATGTGTGTTTTGGATATTTTGACAATATTCATTAGCTGTGCGGTATAGACGCTCAAATAAGTTTACTCACATTTATAAGGGTTCTACTCAAATCAAGGGATCTGTGTATGAGGAGACACATTGATTATAACGCATATCACAACAATCATCCTAAACTAACACTGCATTACAGTATTGGCGGCAAGCAGCTCCTGAAAAATATTGAAAGGAAGGCCGAAGCTTTACTTTTGACATGAGTGTTGCACCTCAATCAGTGCATTTATGGGAGGGACGTAAGAACAGCGGATCTCTCTCTCTCACGCTACTCCATTATCAATAAATAAAAAAAGCTCAGAAATAAACTTGGGTGGCCAGAAATATACCTAGGTGACCTGTCCAAGTATTGTCTATATGTGGGAAACACTGTGCATGTCTGCAAAGGTCCCATTGTCTAAATGTTATTACTTTTAGTAAGTTGCTAGTATAAAGTTTGGGGATATGTTGAAAAGACTTTCCTTTTAATCTGTGTAACTCCAGCTATGAAAAGCCCCCCCTACCCCGTGCCATCAGAAAGAATGAGAACTGATATTGTTCCCTTTACCGCAAGTCAGCTTCCCATTTGATTGCTTATCTCTTTTATTAGCTTGATGCTATTACTGGCATGGCTTCTTGGCTTTCATTATCCATTTTTATGCTGCAATATTCTTTTGGAAGTGTTATCGTAGGCTAGTTCATCTTGTCGCGTTGTTTATGCATGATTGATTTGTGGGTTGCTGATCCTGCCCTCCACCCAGTGCTCTGTGCCGACTTGGCGGGTCGACAAGGTTACTTATTCACTGATGATAGACATCTTTATTAGGAGAGGAGAATGCTTTTAAACCTTAAGCACAGGCATTTATCTAAAGCAGGGCGTCTTACAGCCTAACACCCGACATGCCCAAACCCATCCATCACAGAATGGCCAACGGGCCAAGTTGAGCCCGTTTGCCCTCTCCGTCGGCCTGAAGGACAGGGCAGGGCTGAACACGACAACAAGAGGCTGAGAAGAGAAGGGGGTGTTTGCCATGGCAGAAATTGGCAAGAATGGTCTGTTGTGATAACCAACACTGCAAGTATTTTCAGTTTTACTGCCAAATCACAACGAAGTTTGTACTTTGGCAGTTTACCTAAATCAGTAATAGACAGTAATCTTTTATAATATTATTTACAGGGATCCACTTGAAGCCACCACTAACAAGCACTTAGCAACAGTGGCAAGGGAAAAATATTTTTTAAAAGGCATGGTAGATATCCATCTGGTCTGAACCGAACTTTCGGCAACTGCTTTCAGGACTACAGCCTCTGTACATGGGGTATACAACAGAACCGCTAGGCTATCCAGCACCCCATATTTGCAGTGAGTAGTTTATTTGGCCAAAACATCGTGGAATCTGCAAAACAATCAAGAGGAGTGAAAAGTGGATGATTTGAAAATATTCGTTATGGATTCTGTTTGAAAAAGAGCAAGTTTTGTTTACCCAGCGGCCCCAGTTTGTATCTTTATAAATGTTTATGCTTCTGTAATGGAATTTTTGCCCACTACTGATGGCAAATGTCATTAATGCTTGCAAAGATAATGTCCTGGAGTACTCACATTAAAAGTGTGGATTCTTCATGTTTTTTCCCCTCCTCCTGCTGTGTGTAATGGCACTTAGCATCAACGCTCGATCACAAACAATTGAATTTATCTCTTACTATTCAGTCTTTTCAAATGTGTGTTTCAACTCTGCCAAGGCTATGGTTATCACAATGATCCTTCTCCAGTCAGACTGGAGACTGCAGTGTACACACACACATATACATTGGTTTTGTAGTTGCTGGGAATGCTTGCTCAGCAAAGCCATAGACTTTGAGGCTTTATCTCATCCAGCAGGTCTGTAATCATGTTGGTACTGCAGGGGCTCTATAACGCTCAAACAAACCCTAACAAGCTCATAACTTAGATAAATATTATTAGTTTGGGAAAGTAGCTCACAACGGGGAATAGCATGTTGGGTATGCAGTATTTAAAATCTCTGGGGTGTCTTCTTTTACATAACTTACCAAGTGATGGTTTTTAACCTTATTGACCAAGAATTGAATCAGTGTAATGTAATACTTTCCAAATTGGGAAAATATTCTAGGCCTTTTCAAACCTTCAACATTTAACATGGCAGTTCTCTTCATCTTTATTGGCCAGCTAAATGGTCTTTTCCGAGGGCTTTAATTATTCATAGATATTAAAGTTTAAATCCACTGACTCTTGGGTGTGCAGCCGTATGGCTTTGAAATAAAGGTCATTACTATTCGATCTTATTAGCTTAACTGTTCGGAGATACTGTGGCTCCTTTGAACAGAGTTCTCAGGAGCTCCCAGGAAACGTGGCATTCTATTGCCTTTTAGAAAATGACAATAAGCTCAACTGATCTGTATTTAAAGTTTAATCAGCATTAGAGAAGTCTGTTTTCAAGGTAATTGAATCCTAAACTGTTAATTCCTCAAAATGAATGGAATATGTTTCCCTAAATTATTTGCAAACCTCTCACATAACTAATAATTTCAAAAGGTCTTTAAGTGTGCCGTAGCACCAGATGTTGAATACTGTACTTGAAAAGTTAGTTTTACTGTTCAGGAGTGACTTTAATTTGTCTAAATACATATTGTACACTTTAAGTTGTCCCAGTTACGCACTGGATTGCATTGACTTGATTATTCAGGGAACTTTAGGTCTGAAGGGGTTAGTGGGGAACAGCAAAGCTTGATATTATTTATGATCAAGCTTTGGGGTTGACCTCTTTCCAGTCATAATCACGACTCTTTTCTCCCTGCTGTAATCTTAGACAGGCACCAACACCTAAACGTCTTCACTGTGCTGCCCATGTTGTGTTAAAAAGTTCTCTAGTACTGGTCCACACTGTTCTATCACTACAGTGAGATTATGTCAATATATACTCTAATCTGACAGCTTTGGTGCAGATTGACTTTAGTAGCTGCAGTATGACTTTTGCAGTTCAAAGGTGACTCACAGATCTTTTGCCTTTGATTAGTATAAAACCCTTATTGACTTTTCATGGCGTGATCGATGAGAGCCGTCACTGCTGATGGTTCAAAATAGCATACCTTCAGTATTGATAAGCACTCGTTTGGGGGGGGAGGGGGGAGGGGGGGGGGGGGGGGGGGGGGGGGGGGGGGAGGGAGTCTACCTGTTGGATTGCTGGCAGCATCTGCGACTCCCAGGTAATGGAACTGTCATTCTTCTGCTGTGAGATAAAAATCGCCTCCCCCCGTTTCCTCTTGCCTTTCTGCCATCTTCTGCCATATTTAAAGGATTATAAATTCTGCAAGGTGGTGAAACCATCACAGAAGTAGCTTGAATGTCTTTTTTTTTTAATGCTGCAGCAAAGTTAAATAGACAACTGCCTTCACAGCACCCCAAATATGAATACATTTATTGCATGACAATATCAAAATCGATCATTTTTATTTTTAGCAAGCATGGCATTAATTATAGAGAACAGGTAGTAATTTGAATCAAACCCCCAAATAATAATAGATATGCCAGACTTTAAAGGAGCAATATGTAACTCTGACACATAGTGTTTAAAATAGGTACTGCAATCCAAATCAATAACATTGTAAAGGTCTGTGTGATGCGCACAAGGGTTGCCATGTTGCAGACATGCAAGCTTCAGTGTTTAGCCAGCTCTCCATTGATCTTAAAACCTTTCTGCATTCTAACTTTATTTGAGAATATAAATATGCATCTCCAATATTTATCCTAATTTTACCACATGTCTGGTCTTGGAGCATTTTAGAAAAATGACTCACTGTATTTCTGCATATACAGTAGTACATTTATTCTGTTTAGAAAGCAGCTTATATATATGTACAACATGCACTGATGGTCTGTGCAGATGATGGAGAGAAGGAAGGAGAATGCAGGTGGGTGAAAGATGAATTATCTCCAGAGATTTTCATGCTGCTGCATACCTGTGGACGAGTGCCAGGCACACTGTTGATAGAGAGGGAGACAGAGAGAATGAAAGTGTGAACATGACTGACTATTAAATGCATAGAGAAAATCATATGGTCATAGCGTCCACATTAAGCCAAGATGTGTCTTATAGGAGCATCTGTGATCTGGTCATAAGAGTAAAATGTCTTAAATGTTTTAAGCTGCAAGCCTATTTTTGTTAAAAAAAAGAAGATAAATTGAATGAATTTACAATATATTCAGTGAAGAACATTTAGCAAAAATATTTTGTGTTAAGCAACCACCTTGCAGTGTGAGTGTTCATCATATTCAGGTGTGTGTTTGTTGGAGCAGTTTTCATCAATCAGGTTGTTATCTGATTTGGCACCTGGCTCGATCAGTTGGTACAACATGCTGTCGACATCCCTGATAAATAAACCTGGAAGAACTATCCATCCCATCTGCCCCTGCATATGTCATTTTATGTAACTCACTGGGATCGGAGCTCACACCTTACTGAGTCAGAATCAGCACATGCTTGGCTGCCAGCTGGTTGTAATACATTCATTCAGGGGCTAATATGTATCTGCTTTCCATTATAGGAGAATGCCAATTAATCTGAGATTTTATAGAATCAAACCAATTGTATTTACAATTATTTTATATGCTTACAAGAAGGTTAATTTGGTAAGTGAAGTTAGTAGCTGACCGAAGTACTGTACAAAGAAGAAAATACATAAAAGCAACGTAATTATTAACAAGACAAGAAAGCCAACCAGACTGCTGAGCATGTCAGCATTTTCTTTGGAGATATATTGGACATGTATCTTTTCTCTAAGCCCTGTTACAAAAAGGTTTTCCATTACCAATTTAGTGGGGGTAACACGGGAATGCCATTTTAGTCCTGATAGCAAAATAAAACAGTTCACTATTCCAGTCAGTTAAGTAAATCTAGTTCTGTCTGAGATTATTTGTAAAAAAAAAATGAAGAAGATTTGAGTCTCTCAGAGAGTGAACCTAAAGTCTGTACTCTGATCCTGACTTAATAGTTCTTTAGGTTAGCAGTTTATTGTCCATTTATACCGGCCTCATGTGATGGTTACTTGTGACTTGCTATACACTTGTAGGCAGTGTGGCACATTGCTGTGTGCTAACTTTACAGCAGGAAAGTTGCAATTCAATTCAAATAGCTACTTGGGTTATAAATATCTTTATGTTTACAGAAAGACCTACCTTTAAATCTTGACTTTTCCAATGAGAACCTCTTTTGACTAAACAAAACAAACATTTAGAAATGGGAGGCAACACTTTGGCCATCATCTTAAAACTGAGGAAATGTCTGTCCAACTGAATCACTACAACTACATTGAAAACAGGTAATCTGACATTTTTATTTGTGTTGTAGTACCTGTACTTGCTAGGATTTCTTAAATTATAAGTTTATAAGTTTACAAGTTACAAACATTAAACACTGACACTTAAGTTTTTGAAGATTGTGCCTTAAGTCCTAACAAAAGTACCCTTTAACAAAATGTAACATGGTCAGTGTTCACATTTTGATAGTAAAGTGTAGCATAAAGATATCCTCCCAACTTGGATTTGATTTAATGGCCGCTTCCTTGAAGGTAAATTCTAATACACTTTTGTCATGTTCATGCACTGCTTTTCAATTATATCCCTATTTCCCACTCCACCTCAGGGGATGGGGAGGACTCCATTATGTGTCCTCTCACACAAAGAAACTCCCATTTTCCTCTAGACATTCAATATGTCTTAAGCTATGATGGCCTACAACTCCTTTTTTCTCCTCTGTATGGAAAATGTGGGATGATAAAAGTGCAGAGGCAATCCTCTCCCTTTTCATTATTTATTTCCCCAATATGTGCTCATTACTTATTATCTACTGTACTGGCAGTTATTATAATATATATTTTTGAATAAACAAGAGATAACTGAAATCCCCCATCTCTTTCCGCAACCTTGGCTCAGACCTGGGGCTTTAGATAATGAATGCAATTAAGGGCTTGCTGCATTAAACCTGCTGGTAAACAGTAGCTTTAGAGCTGCACAATATTAGTCTTATTGTCTGTTTTTAGGGCAGAAAAAGGGGAGATAGGACACTGTATGCATTAGGGAGAAGATATTTTGGCAGAATAGAAATTGCTCCAACAAACGGCAGTTGCAAATGTTGCAATGCGAAGTTTGATGTACTTAGATTATCCATCCATTTACTGATTTTTCCCGTCCAGGGTCGCGGGGGGGGCTGGAGCCGATCACAGCTGTCATTGGGCGAGAGGCGGGGTACACCCTGGACTGTACGCCAGACAATGGAGGATTGTCTGTGAATAGACAGTTGATTATCATAACTAAGAATTCTGTAGATGCAAGTTGTTTTGTTTCAATACCAACCATGTTTCTGGTTTATTATTATAGTTTTGCAAAAGTACAGTCATGAAACTGATGCTTTTGTTACACACATATGCTAAAAAGATACACTGCTTCATACTAGTAGTCCAGATTTTTTACTAAATGTGTGACTGATATTGCAAATGTAAATAATTTCTTATTAAAATCCAAATGCACAATGTCTTATATTGAATTTCCGTAGGATCTTTAAGCACCATCATGGGTGCACCTTTTTCTTGGTCAGGTGGATACAAGAACCTTCACTGCCAATCACCACACAAGCATGACCAGAAGGTGTAAAAATGCACACAAAGTTTGACAGGAGTTGTCTCTAAACTTCTTGATATATCCCTATGGACTGGATGCTTGCGTTTGTACTTAGGTCAGGCACAGTTCATTGGTTTGCAAACATGTTTGAAAACGCTTCCGATCAAATTTTCATGTGGACTGTACTGAACTGTCAGTGTGAAAGCCCCTCAAGGTATCTTTGCTGTTTCCAAAGCTGGGCAACCACTGAAGGTGCTCCACAAATCTTCGTATACGACATGCCTCCTGCCTTCTTGACAGCAAATAACTTTACTAGTATGTGAACATTTTCAAAAGAAGACAAATAACACGCCAGTTAAAGCCTGAGGCTAGACAGGCCAAGCTAAACCATCATAGCTGCAGAGCAGCAGGAAAGCAAAGTTTGTGTTTTGTTGAGATTGCAGTGGAGCTTTAGAAAGGAGCGTGAAGTCGATATGGTTGACATGTGACTGTAGTGACACACAGCAAGGCCATTTTATCTGCCGTGGTGAGAAGCAGTCCTGTGGCATTTTTCTAATCTGCTTTCATTTTCTAATTTCCTGAGTGTACCAACAAGGTCTCCAGAGAGTGAGCACTTGTCAATCACAGACAGTGGAAAATATTGTGATTCACAGAGTCCAGCAGTAATACTTTAATGCACTGCCATGCACAACAGATATAGAGTCGTACTTGCTTGTTGAACTCATGGCAACATTTATTTCTTCGGCTGTATCCTCTTTTAAAACCAGTATTGCTTTACCGCTTCTGTTCTTCCTGGTGTACTACACTGTGTCAGTGGTTTCCAAACTTTTCAGCTCATGACCACTTATAACAGGTGTCAGAGATTGGTGACCCCCACTGTCTAAGCAGTTGGTTGAGGCAAAAGACATAGCACACTGCCACACATATACACACTAATTGGCCTATCCAAACACTGGTAACACAAAAGAACAACACAAAATAATACAACAGCCTACAAAGATACAATAATTTTATAGTAATTTATTGTAAGAAAAGCTAGAAGCAGAATCTTCATGTGTTTATGTTTATATGTTAGCACTGGATGGACCAAAAAAACCTAATAAATAGACCCTCAGATGTGTTCATCTTTCTGTTTTTTTCTATTGTTTGTGTAAAATTTACAACGTTGAATGGTTTTAAATTTTTCTTCAAGGCATTTTGCGACCCCCCCCCCCCCCCCCCTGTGGTGACCTAACTACTGCCACCTTTGGCATACACTGATGTAGAAAAAGATAGATGAAAATGTTTCTAAAGAAAGTATGGAACAAGAATGAATCCCAGTAATCAGAGGTAGAAGCAACAATTTCCTTATACATGCAAACTGAAGGGAAAATTAATTTGGAATGAAATATATGTAGCACTAAAATGAATTTGCAGTAGCAAGACAACATTGGTATAGACTAGTATATAGAATCCATGCAGCAGAACCTGAGAGATGGTCTTTTCAGTGCATATATATTGCACAGTTTGTTGACATGAGTCTGTTCTACTATTAAGGAGCTAATATAGTGAGAGCTGTTTACATAGAATGGACTTGTACTGATGACAGAGGTCTGGTCAGTTTACTTCTTTTTATTTCAATCTCCTGGATTGTGTTCATTTATGCAGCACAAACTAACGGTTGTATCTGTGACATGTAAAAATGTATTTTTTTTTAAAAAGAGTATCTGATGATAAATAAGGAGGAGAGCAATAAATGTAATAAGAGAAAAGTAAGAGAGGGTAAAACCTGTAGTTGAGCACAGAATTGTGAAGCATTTATGGGGAAGAATCCTGTGCATTTCAAAGAAGATATTTGGGCTCTTTTCATTCCAATGCAAAATAAAAAACAACCTAATGAAACAAGCATCTGTTCTCAAATTGTAAATTCAGATTCTTTATAGATGCTAATGCTGTAGTTGATTGTTTTAGTTCTGAAAATGTTGCATATAAATACAGCTCTTTACAATATCACTGAATAGTAAATGATCTAAAATGATCTGCATGCAGGTACACATAAGCCTATTTGCCGAAGGACAGACTGAGGAAGATCCGCAGGTGGGCGAAATAAAAGCCATATTATTGGCCACCAAAAAACAATCAAATTAAAGCAAATGACACCTTTTCAGAAAGCCAGCGAGGGGTCTGTCAGCCTGATGGAATCTTCAATTCTCTGGCCCATTTGGCAGAGCGTTGCACCCCTCTTTCCCCCGTTCTGCCTTAATGGCCACGCTGACAGTGACATGATATTCCACATAAAGGGAGCCGGGAGGAGCGAGACGGGGTGCAAAACTTCCATTAACATGATCAGAAGATGTGTTGCTTAAAGGCCTTGTCAGGGTTGGCCATTAAGGTGTTGTCTGTTTATTCTGAATTTGGGTTTTGCTAATGGTGTTACTGGGATTTTGTGTATAAATGCCTTGTGCATGTTATGTGATGTGCCTTTTTAAAATATAAAAGCTTGTCATGCTCAAACTATTGAGGTTCTAGCCAAGGCTCCAATTGATATATTTTCAGGACACACATGAATAAAAACATCTTCTGTGTTTTTGAAATTCATTTTGAAAAAGTAAGGCCCACTAAAATGCCTCACAGGAGTTCATGTTTCTGATCTATACATTGTGACTTGTTTGTATACAAATGTGCAAGTTTGTGTGTATCCATGTGTACTAGATGCTCTCACAACACCCTGGCTCCTCCCCTCGGCCTCGTTCCGTCGGCACAACTTGAGCATGCTAATTATAGCCGTCAATCACCGCTGTCTCCCCACAGTTTTTATATCCAGAAGCCCCTTTGTGCCCTTGCCCGCTGCCACCCACGCTGCTTAGAGCCAGATTAGCTACAGCCAGGCACCACGAGTTGAGCTGCATATAAGAGACAGAGTAAAAAGAAGAGAGGGAATTCAAGAGTGGTCGATGGGCTCACTGCTTGTTTTGATGGAGATGGTTGTCTAGCTCTGATTAAGGAGACAGGAACCTATGATTGTCTTTTAAGCTTTACTTAGTGAATGTAAGGTATAGAGTGACTTGACTTTATGGATCTACACCCAGAGGAACTGTTGGTTATGTAAGAATACTCACAAGTCATTTTTTTCTCACTGTTATAACTAAAGTAGCTCTTCTCACATTTTTATTTGTCATACTGGTAAAGTGAAAGATTTACTATCATTAAAATGTTGGAACAAGGAAGGTTAAGACCACAAGACCATCAATCAACATTAATGAAATACTTTGCCCAAGGCGAAAGAGGTAGCTTATTATAGGCTTGTGTGGGTATGACTATACTTGCCTGCTTCAATGGCATCTCCCCCCCTGCTTTTCTATATATCATTACATTTTCCACACATAGGGGGCAGTGTTGTCTTTCCTGGTCTCGAGCAACAGCTACTGTGGCAGTAACACAAGGATGTGGCTTGATGTCATTCCTGTCTTACCATATTTGTTTTTTCTCTCTGTAGGGAAGTTTTCCCTCACCCTAAAAAGTGTTTGGAAGGTTTGGGAAGAACGGCCTCTCACCACAATGAGGTGAAATTAGAAGGGATAAGCGGAATACTGAACAATGTAAACGCTTGACGTGTATGAACTGATTTACTGCTCCAATATAACTCGGCTATGACACAAACTATTACATATCAAGTGATATCAGAGAGAGAACACTCTAGTTTTACTTTATCTACCATTAAGGTTTGCATTGTTTTTTGTTTGTGGACTCAAAAATAAGCAACACATTCAAATGCTTTGCAAACATGTTTCTAAACAGCCATAGGAAACTAACTTTAAGGTTGGGGAATAAGGGATAGATATAATTGAACAGAACTATCTGTAAAGTCTATAAACAATTGTGTTAGTGTGTGGCATTTGAGCGATTAATCGCTTCAGTCCTGACTTGCCCTGGAGGGAGCAAAGAAGGTCCAAGAACTGTCTCTTCATCTTTAATCATAGCAACAACCATTATGACTGCTGGAACAGAACTGATCTGAAAACAGCAGCTTGCTATCTGCACCCTGCAGTGGCTCCACTGTGGATACCAATACATGATAAACACCTTTCACTATCAGAGCCCAGCGCAGTACACAGAGTCCAAGAAAGTTGGTTCCAGAAATGGCAAGAGTAAACTTGTTGGACTGCCTCCCTAACTCAAATTTGGAGTATTTTAATGTTGAAATCAAAGAACTTAGACAAAATGTACTGCTTTTATCGCTCTAATTGTGAATACATTAAACATGCCATAACCTAATTCTGTTAATCTTATTGTTTATAAATTTGCTCTTGCATTCAGTTATCCAACAAGGCTTTTACAAAATAGAAATCCCCTTTGAACAAACTACGCAAATAAAGTTGAGAAGCATACAAAAGCCTTTAGCTAAATGGGTCCAAAATATACCCTAAGCCATTTCCAAATACATTCTCTCCATGACCGTACACAATTCAATTCAGCGTGCAAGAAGGCAGCTAGTAAGCGTGATTGGTTTTTCACCAAGGAGACCATTTTACAATTCTGTAAAACGGTCTCCTTGGTCGAGCTCACAGCAGGCTCAAGACCTTGTGCAAATGAATAGAGGCAAATGTCAGTGATGTGTTGCTTACCTGCTGGGCAAACAAAGTCCACCATCAGCAATTCCACTTGGCTTCACTTGTACCCACTGTGAAATTAACTATGCATTCAATTTCTATCAGAGAAGAAAATGATCCCTGCTGTCCATGTGTTTTGAGTGCAGAAAACCTTCAGAAGTGTGCAATGAAAAAAATCTGTTTCTGTTCAGTGTAGAATTGACTCACTGGTTGATGAACATAATGCATCAGAGTCAACTAGTTGAGAGAAGGCATCAACTTATTATGCACAATGTTAAAGAACTGATTCATCAGAGCCTCTAAATGGATATTTGTGTTGACTACAACCTTCTTCTTTCCCTGCCTGAGGTAGCATTGAGCGTTTTAAGTCCTTAAATGAAACACACTAGTTGCACTCTTCATGGCTCAAAGTCTTCTGATCCATCAAAGATGTCACCAGCCTGCAGATATTTTACACTGGGACAATCCAGAAGTGGGTGCATGTTCTTTTGAAAGTGTCAGAAACATGCCACCTGAAAGCCAATAACCAGAAAAGTACAGGTATGATGTGATAAATAAATATTGAAATTAGCATATTCATTTTAATTTACAGACCCACGTTTTCCTGCTGCTCAGCATAATTTACACAGCAACTGTTTTTGTAACAAGTCATCCCTGTTTAATCCAAATAATTCCTAATAGTATATTATCACTTGGAGTTTTTTATTGTGAAGAACTTGTCCGAAAAAGATAATGTTTAACATCAAATGAACGCAGCCTTAGCGAAGCTACCATTAGCTGTTATTTTCAACAACACTGTAGGCAGTAACAGTATTTACAGCCGCTCCTTTGACAGTGAGTCCTTGCAACAGGTAGATCTGTGAGATGCTCATCTGTGCTATGCTTCTCTCAAGTGACAGCAAGCCAAGCCATTCCAGGACATAGCCTATCACTATAAACACACTCGTTCTGACAGGAGGAGCACGACTATGTGGTCAGTGAGCATACAGAACTGTCTGGCTCTACAAATAAAGTCAGAGTGAAACAAGGGGACCTGGGATTCAATACATTGTTTCTCACAAATCACATTATGTACTTTTTATTTACCCTCCATGGTGGCCGGTAGGTTGAGCAAGTTCACCCGCCATAATTCCAACCCTCGTCCATACTTTTTCCGAAATATTACAGGATAGAAATGCTTTGACACTACCCTCAAATGACAATTAGTTAACAGGAAGAAAATTAATATTTCCAAGTTTTATATGGTTGGGTGTGATGTAAATATCTACGTTCATATGAAATATAATTAGTTTGGCTTGCCATAACTTCTAACACGCTTTTAACATTCAATTTGTTGTCCTTTTTGTATTGTGTTACATATGTGTGTACAAAGAGTCTTAAAATGCATTGTTAGTGTCCCATAATTCCTTAAACTGATGCCCCTGCAAAGTGTGTCCTCCTTTAATGACGAAAAGCTAGATGACATTGATATTCAGAGTAGACAAAACAATGTTGTGTAGTTGGCAGACTTTTGTAGCACTTTTCTGGATTGACAGACTGCTGAAGGAGCCAGGGATTAGACCCTGAAGTTAAACGGGGGTTTTACCTCGAAGAACATAAAGCTCCAGCCATGGGCTGTGTACTGTTGCAAAAAGTGCCATTTTTCTGTAGGTTTGTTTTTCAGCTTTTCTAACATCATTCTGTCCTTTCTCCGTTTTTGTCTGTGTGTTTTTTTCTTCTGTCCCTCTTGTAGGCTCTAGTGAACACAAACAGCTTTTGCCAAGGGATTTGTGGATGTGTATGAATCGAGACTGAGACTTGGGTGCACTGGGCGTGCCTTTTGTTAATAGAATACGCATGGTTGAGTCTCCCTGGGGCTGTTAGTGATGAGAGGAGAATGAAAATGTTAATGTTTGTGAAGCTGTCGTAGATTTTCAAAGATCTCCTTTCGTTTACATGTGTACCCCACGACAGGGAATATGAGGAAGATTGAATTGCTTTCAAGGTAGAACACTCAAATTTCATCCCAGCAAGATTCAAATAGGAGTGACATCATCACATTGCTTATAGTTTAAACAAGAATGTTTGACCAAAACTTTTCAAAAGGAACCGTGTTTAAATAATCTGTATTATGCCAAGGGTGATTGTTTTGAGTGAAGATGGTTCTTGTCAGTGATACCATTTCACTATCACTTACACACAATGATGGATCTGACCAGCCACAATGATGCAGTTGAGACGACCTTTTTGAAGAGTTGTATCAGGTGGTCAGTCTCTCTTTGTTTTTGGCTCTGAAATAAGCTTGCATAGGTACACAATGGACCTCTGCAGCCTTAATTCACTCGTAAACGCTGTCATAAACATTATCGAAAGTGGTCCAAGCAGATATACAAACAGTGTTGGATTCCACAATATTTATGACTTGCTGTAAATAAACATGCAACATCCGGAAGTATTAACTTTGGCCACCATGGCTGGGTTGTGTGGTAAACAGTGGCCTCTGTTTAATGACCGTGTCAAGCTGCCAAAAGCCACAAATCAGCACAAAGCCAAATCTGACAGTTGTTTTCTCTGGGATTCACTTGGGCTGCATCATTGTTTTTTTTCTTCTGGCACAGTTGGTTGCGCATTTGCTTTATTTTATTTTCTTCAGGAAAGTCAGGGCACCCTCAAGGGACAGCACTATGATGTGATTTAGTTTGAAGAAAGTGGAGGTCCCTGTTTGGTTCCAGAGGGGAAAGCTAACCACTGAATTATCTCTGTATTTTTGCTGAGTTTACATATAGACAAACAAAGTGAAAGACTTGTTGTGAAGGAATGTTGTGCTCTGAGGTTAGCCACATGTGTCCTTTCCGTAGGGCATGCTGCCTTCACTGCATCCTGCCGGTGAATAATCCAAGGCCTAAATTGGAGTCAAAATGTCAAGGTTTCAACCACAGAGCTGTTGGGTGAATCTACTGTGTGAATCATCTTCCCCAATACAAAACTGGGGAAACATGTATTTGGAACCAGAAAACTCTGTCACCATCCAACTGATATTTTTCAGTTTTATCACCACCTATTTAATTTATACACAGTAGAAAGAGGTGTTGTGTGATTTCTCTGAAAATCCCCCTTTTTCCTTTAAGCTAGTGTCAGAGGCGGTTCATATCGGTGCGGAAGAAATGGAATAAAGAATTTCAGCATATATCCATTCTGACAGTCCATAGATCAGAGAGGGAGGTAGCTCTTCAATGCGTGTTCACCAGAGTGAGCGGCAGTGTCACAAAGGACGTTTTCCATGCTCCCTCCTCTTTTCACCTCAATTTATTATCGTTGGACAGGGTTTTCTATCAGGAAGTGTCCACAAATTCAGTAGTGTAGGTTTTAAGGCTTTCTCTGAAGTTGCATTATGTTTTCCCCCCAAAAAATCTGCTTCTCTTTCTTTTTTGGCAGTATGTTAAACATATCTCTCACTGTTAACCTGTATTTACTTTACTTACTAATTTCTCTATGGCTAAGTCCCTCTGACTGAACTCTGAATGTGATCTAACATACAATTTGGCACCTCTTAATGTCAATTAAGGACATTCTGAGAATCATTTTTACTCTTATTCAGGCCTGTAGTCGCCAAATTTGTTGCAATTAAACTGCTTTGTAGCTCAAAGCAGCTTCGCTTTGTAGCTTCGCAGCTAAAGCGATAAATTAACTCCCTTATTGACAAAAATCATTTAACTTTAGATGAGACAAAAAAATAAAAATGTTGGCAATTTCTTTAGGAGTCAAAACAGTCTAAAAAAGGCAGCACATTCCAAAACCCTGTCTACAAATTTGATTCCTCTTTAGTGAAGACAGACATCTGAAACTGTTAAAGCTTTTATCGCTCATCAATTAATAAATTGTCTTTTTTTTTTGATCACTTGCTATTTGTCCGTTAAGGGGCACCGTAGCTAAACCATCTACAGACAACAGCGTCTCCCTGAAGGCACAGTGGGAAAAAACAACAACACTGGACATTTGAATGGCTTATTTCACTCTTAATAAATCTCTCAGACGGCCTAGTTAACGAGTTAAAAGTTATATCCACCTTGTTACATCAAACATTTCACTTATTTTCACCGTCCTCTTTAGCCATTTTCATTTCCTTTAGATCTGTAACAATTTTTTGTTTTAGGTTAAGTAAATGTTACCTTCAGTCTAACACAAGTTCCTTTATTTCTTTTCAAAATAAAAGCATCCAAGCAGGAAGTTAAGTACCTTTTAGTTAAAGACAGTACAACAATACCAAATAAAAGCATAAACAATAATGGAATTTCAAACAAGTGATTAGAAATGAGATTATTTGTGCTGATGACTGACATCTCTTGTATCCAATAAAATTCTCAAAACAAGGATATGCTGCTTTTATCAATACTAAGTTAGTACAAGTCGTTTTCAAGCCGCATTAAAAGTATTAATAAGGTGATATTAACACCAAGATAGGCTATGAGTCATGAATTTGGAAAAAAAAAGATAAATATATCTACATTAAACACCCCCATATAGCTTGAAAGGAATAATCCTTGTGCTCAACTCTGAGACTGTCAGTCAGTTGGGGCTCTAATAAACAAATCATCGAGTACTCTGCCATATGGGGTCAGCCATAAATTCAAGTATATTTAATATATTAAAGGTATTTTTGCACATGTGTATTCAACTTTTAAAGTATAATTTTGCTTTTAATGTGTTCTGCTTAAAGTTGCAGTCAGAAAAATAAGAAAAAAAAGCTTGGAAAGTTTTCACATTGTTACTCAGAAAAGTTATACCCAAAATCATGTCAATTGAGATTAAGTCAAGGCTGAATTGTAGAAGTATTGTTCTTGTTCAAAGAAAGCTCTTTGAGTCTGCAGGCTGTGGAACAGTTGAACAATGAGCTGCCAGATATATCTGACCTGCTGACCACATACACGATGTTAGCTTGCAAACCTCAGGCCATGCTTGCCAAGCAACCCACACGAACATCTCGACTTCTCTGTAATGACTGGACAGACCTGTTATTTATCATACATGCAAGCAGTTCCCACGATCCACATCAAACATTCATAATTACATTAACATTGCATGGGGGTAAATGGAAAGATTTGGACTTCAGTTTCTGTTTTTGGTTGCAATGCTTGACTTCCAGCGGTCAAACGTGTCCATCATTGTAGTCAATACTGAGCTCTGTGTTTTTACAAGAAAAGCCTTCACACAATGATTTGTGCTCTTTGGCCAGTTTTTTTGACCTTTTGATTTGCAGGGGGTGGTGAATCTCTCCATAGCTGATGGCTTGGACAAGGTGGTATCAGATAGACTGACCACTGCAAGTGATCAATATGGGATGGTGCTGTGTGATAAGTAATGGCTGTCATGGGGCACTCATTCAAGAAAATGAAAGCCCATCTTCCAAGTCCAAAACAACAGAATTCAATCATTTTTCTGCCCAAGGCAAACACCCACACTGGTTTAGAGAAATAACATCAAAAGGGATTACACCAAAGTTCCAAACGATGAGCTTTGAAATCCAAATGCTCCTTTTTGAGGCGCACATAAAAGGTCACACTCATAGATTTTTCAAGGCAAACCATCCAGCTTTATACACACTCTAGTATCAAAACACTCTTTCCTCAAGACCTGGCTCTAAAAAGTTGCATTTTTGTAAAGCTTCCAAAGCTTCTAGCGGGGAGAGAGGGACATTAAAAGAATGTATTTACAAGGACTGGATCATACGAAGTATGGATGGATGTTCAGGTCTTTTTACAGTCATGAAAATTTGTTGCGAGCCTCCAGAGGGGTTCATCACTTCTAGGTGATGAAGTAAATCATCATGTTCCCTCTTTCTTAAGCTAACTCACCAAAGTAAATGTTTTCCTCATGTAGTGCCTCAAACAATAAATCAGTATGGGTGGGCTGATGTTCCTTGGTCTCTCTTTTCTCTCACTCAAGCTCTCATAAATTTACACACACACACACACACACACACACACACACACACACACACACACACACACACACACACACACACACACACACACACACAGACAGTAATCCTCTTAAACTGCTTTTTAAGCAACCATTTGTCATCCTGCTGTTGCATCTTGGGAAAATTGCAGCCCTACAGGAGGAGGAGGAGGAGGAGGATGTGAAGAATACTGACTGAGAGATAGCAGGCACTGTCACGTAGCCACCTTTTGTAAATGGCCACTTTTCAGCGTCATTAAAGCGAATCCAATAGACCAGAACTCATAATGGTAGCAAATGTCTCCACAGGAATTTTTCTTCCTAATTGTAACTGTTTGTGCACTAGACTAACTTAAAGTTATTGATATATCAGGAGGGGTGATGTGTACCTAATCCAGAATGTAATCATCCTCATCATTATTCTGCATTTATGAGACATGAACATTAGCCCACATGAAAGATGAAGATGAATACCGAAAGCAAATGTCTGATATACCAGCTGCGACTGATTGACCTTGGGTACTGCAAGTTCAGATTGACTAACTTTTGTCAACCTCGGATTGTTTTCTATAACAAGAAACAAAAACTAATCATAGGATAAATAGTTGAAAATCCTATTTCCACATTGAAATGTAGCACATATTTAGTGAACTATATAACCATCACTCTTTAAAAAATGTATATTTGAATCACATCTGTAGCAGCACTTTGTTGTTCTGTGTGGGGCAATGATTATTGGATTGTTGGTCTGTCACCACTTTGGTCCATACTAGTGGACCAACAACTGGTTGCATTTCCCTGTGACACAGATATTCATTGTTACCTGAGGAAGGGTCCTGAAACCTCTGACTTTACCACTTGTGGCACCAGGAGGAGCACTATTGTAGATTTCAGTGACATTTCTAAACAGTTATTGAATGAATTCTTTCAAATATGAAAATCAATGCTGAAATCATAGGGCTGTTCTGCTAACACAATAAAATAAGACTGTGGTGTTAGCACTTTAATTGTGAGTAAAGTAGTGTTACTCACATCTGCACAGAGCAAATCACATAACTGTAGAGTCTTTTCTTGTCAAGCTGATTCTGGAAAATAAGTGTTTAATGACATGTCTTTGTGCTTTGGCTCTTTTATTTGTTCGATTTTAATCAAGAATTGACACCAGACAGCATTTGCTTCTTTTCATGCAGCTTTTACCTTTTTTAAAATGAAAATCTTGTGTCAACATGTATTATTTCAACTCAAAAAGACACAATGCTGCAGAATAACTTCACTTAGAGGGCATTCATCAACTGACTTGGTTCTCCCTGTGCTATTGATGCTCTCCACAGAATTAATAACACTTTTGTCCCCTTTGTATTGCAATGTCAACAATGTTTTTTTTCCAGCGTACTGATAAGACTGAATCATCGTAAGAAAAGGCATACTTGTGATTTAACTCAATCTATATGTAAATATATATTCCTGTGTAATGAGCTTATTATATTATAGAAGCATTTGTTGGTTTTGTTTTGTGTCATTAAGAAAGGCGACCACAACTGGCATCATTACCTGGTATTCCTCTTTTTTTTTTAAGGACAGCCAGAGAGATTTTCACTGTTCACATTGTAAAGGCTCTGTTAGTGATGACTATACAACAGACACAAGTGTTAGAATAAAGAGGGATGTCTTTTGACTAGCCTTCTCATGATATAACACGCTAGCGCTGTAAAAAAAAAAATACATATCATGTGAATTCCTGTGTATTTAAAATGGGCTGGTCTGTGGGGCACTGGTTGGACTAGCGGTTAGGTCACAACCCGTGTACGAAGGCTGTAGTCCTTAAAGCGCTCTCTCTTCCCCACTCTCTCTGCCCCATTGCAGGGCTTCGTCAGAGACCATGGTCTGTTTGTCTTTAAAAACTCCCCTCAAGAATCTCATTGGCTACAAGAAACGATAGTCATTTCTGTAGCACAGTCATTAGCAATTGGCTGGGTGAAGAGATGTCAGAATAGGGGCAGACACCTCCGTTCAACTCAGGCTGTCATTGGCTATTACAGGCTGGGAACAGTGAATGGAAGCTTGTAATTGGCCAACTGAGGTGCCATTCGAGACCTCTGAGTGAGTTAGCCATGTTGATCATGGAAGCGGAGGAAAATGTATTATTTTATGAAATATTACCAAAATACAATGAAATATCAGGATAGCGGTCGAGGACCTATATGTATCAAATGTGTTGTATTGTATTATACCCAGAAAAGTAAAGTAAAACTTCAAATGACAAGTCAATATGAAGTGATTTGTAGTAATTTGTTTGTCGTTGGTCCTGTAGATGCCTAGATTGTGGCTGCTGTGTTGGTAAGGTCTTGAAATTGTTTATATGGTCATTATCACAATAAGCACAACTTTCATACAATGTACATAGTAATACATACACACTCCTGTTGTGTAAACTATCTTGCATGTTAAGAACACACCTTTTGCACGTTAAGCAGTACGATAGGTGGGCCGTCGGAAATCTAACACGGCAGATTGTTTTTATTTGTCGTCATTCAGTTTATTAAGCAAGCTTATGTTAATGATCAGAGACTATTGAAAGCTTGATTTGTTTTCACTTTGTTTGTGTCTTTGTGTACATTATATCATTGCACAGTGCCTAAATGGTTCATAACATGCTGAGGCCTTGTGTCAGCTCTTAACTGTGAATCAGGCAAAGGTTGTGATGAATGTAGGCAGTACATAAATAGAAATATTAGTAAATCATTTAATGTTGTAAATAGTAAGTTGCATTGTTCAATACTTAACAGGAAGGTGTATTCATGTTTGATTGTGCTCTTTATTATTGATATTTCATCAGCATTAGCACTGTGATACAGAACTGTCAGCACTGTATCATCTGGTGTTTAAGAAATATTTTTGATGTATTAACTAGCCTGATCTTGGTGGAAAAGGTTCACTCAGGCAAAGCTGTAAATGTTTTTAATTCTGCAGCCTGGCAACACAGCTTCATGTTAGCTCTGAAGCAAAGCAATTAAGCTCATTACCGTCTCCGCATTCTGCTTGCCAACACAGAAAGCACAGACAGTGCCACAGAGCTGTTTCATTTTATGTGCTAATTTTCTCAGTTTGTACCAAAGTTAGAATGGAGATTGGCAAAATGTATCTACACATTGACCAATTCAAGAGTTTGCTACTCTAAAGATACCACTGAGGCCCTTAGATAGAGTTTTGCATTGCTTTCAGATCTGCACTTTTTAATAAATGTAGCTATTGGCTTATGTCTAGTTCTGCTAGGATTTATTATTTATTTACCAGGTCTCTGTTTTTCAAGTACATCTCAGGACTAAATTTGAAAGTTTTGCTCAGAGAGAGCTTAGTCTACCTGAGTTTAGCCCTGCAAACTACCCAGGAATAGTAGAACAAAAACATCTCTTGGCATTTCGAAAGCATTGTTGGTCTCTAATTCACTATATTCAGCCAATTTCCTGTGATGTTTTGTTCATGGTGAAAATCTCAAAGGCTGTTTTTTTTGTATTACTGCAATGTTACAGATTACAGATAGTAGAAATGTAGAGTATGCCAACTCTGAAATGCTTTCCAATTGATCAGCTAGTGATGAGACATTGGATAGTAAAATTCTTCTGGCACATTGGGCCATAATTAAAGTTAAAACTCGTTAACAAGCATTTAGAGCAGCTTATGTGGGACACACTACAGCATCAAACAGTTTCCTCTGTTTTCTGATTTCCTCTTCCAACTAAAGTAAGCAAAGTCACATTTTCTTGGATGATTTTAAAGTTATTCTTTCTAATGTTCCTGTCGTGTGAGGTATGTTCAGAGTAGAAGTGTGCCGTTGGGTGGGGCGTTGGGGGGGGGGGGGGGGGTCGCCCCCCTAATATGATGGTAGGTGAAACACTGAGGTTATGATGGAAATAGGAACCAACAGATAAAGGACCAGGGACTCATCAGGACCATTGTAAGCAGTTCTAGGTAAGCTTGTGGACGTAACAGGAGGTTTGTGTCAGATAAGTTCCCAGGTGGCTCCACTTGCAGTAGTATGCATCAGTATTGCCACTTTTTTCCTTTGCATTGGCAGTCATGCCACCCTGGCCCATCCAATGAAAAACTACAGAAAACTAAGTGTTTCACAATCCATTTCGTGAGAGATTTTTTGGAGCAGTGCAGAGCTCGTGTGAGTGAACCAGATCATTATGTCATGGTAAAGCTCTATTTCACCCAAAAACCACTTTGTGAAACTTTGAACCCAACCACTCTGGAAGCTGTGATTCACTCCTTCCTCCTTTTGGCTATTGCTTTTGTAACTCCAGACACGAAACAATAAACATCCCTGACAAAAACGGGCATGTTGGGTTACAATATGCAAACAAGAACAGTTGAAGGACTCATTTAGTTGTTTTCAACAGCAGAGACACAGTACAGTTTTGACTCTATTCCTGCCAATAACACCATAAACATTTGTAACTGATTTGAGAAAAAAAATCTGGAGATTTATTTGGTGGAAACTTTTGTCTGTCATTTTAGGAAGCCTTGCTGAAAGAAGTAGGGGAAGTTTGAGAGAGGCTAAAATAGTACCTATGAGGCAGGAAGTGAGGTGGACGGACAGAACTGGTCAACAAACCCTTAGTTGCCTCTTTACCTGACACACTGTCAAGATGCAGACAGCATGGAGGAGGCGGTGGAGGGATAGTAGTCTGAAGGAAGGAAAGGAAGCCCGGGCCAGGCCCTGATAACGGAGAGCTGTCGGGGCTCAGGAGAGGAGTGGGAGACATTAGCCAAATCCGGACGGATCACAAGCCTCTGGATGCAATCCAGTTTTGCGGGGCTGTGATAAGGAGGCTGATTATGTGTCACCCATCAATTCGCCCGCCTCCCGCCGCTGTCTCCCCAGCCATAAATCCACTCATGACAAGCTCTGCTCCTCGGCAATCACCCCTCTCTACTTCCTCCCTCTTGCCTTCCTTCTGCTCACTTCTATCTGCACTATCCTCGCATTGGTTTGCTGCAGAGGGAAAGTGAAGAAGCGGATTAAGCAAGTCTCGATGTGACTGCAAGGATTGGGTCGCAAGTAAGAGATTTAATTGATAGATCCGTTCTTAGACAGTCAATCTATTTGATAGGCTGTCGTGCAGTGCTCGGGTGTGTCGATAATGATTAATAGAAGACTTCTTAAAAGCAAAGCAATTAATAAAAAATGTCAGGATCAGGAAAGTCACTTTCAAAGTCTAATCAGGATTATTAGAAGAAAATGTAATCTCTGGATATTTGGGATGCAACAATTCTCAACAAAATATTTAGCCGTTCCGTATAGCATCCACAGTTCAATATGCCCTTGTGAATTGGTGTATTTTCGGTATTGCGTACAACTAGCTTCCGTGCAAGAAAATGACTGCCAGCAAACACTGTTTTACATGTGACACCTACTCAAATGGAAACACTGACAGAGTTAGGTCAAGTTTACAGCAACAGACTGGATAGAGTCAGAAATCCGAGAGAGAGAGACAGAGAGAGAGAGAGAGAGTGGAATGACATGTAGGAAAGAAGCCACAAGGTGGACTTGAACCTGGGCTGCCCGCTTTGAGGACAACAGCCTCTGTACATGGGGCGCTTAAACTAACTGCCAGGCTACCAACAGCTTTCTAGTCTTCTGACCACCAAAGGAGTTTTTATATTACATGTCATGTTCACCAATTCACACACTGATGGTAGAGGTTCCTAACTAATCACATTCATACACATACATGCCGATGTTAATGCCACCTGGAACAAATTGGGGTTCAGTGAAGGACACCTCGACATGTGCACTGCAGGAGGTAGGAATCAAACCATCCACCATTCTGTTGATAGATGACTGTGTACCACTGGGCCACAGCACCCCATATGTCAATAAATCATCTGGAAAGGAAAAACGTGCTACTTTTTACACTGCATTGTGTGAACTATGCTCGTGACTTGTGTGTCTGCCACATAAAATGCCTTGAAGTATAACAGATTACCAACTCTCTATCAGATAAATCTGTAATTCCCGAACACTGATTATAAAATGTTGTTAGATCTTGATGTAGTCATAAGTTTTTTCAGTCTCCACTGTTAGATGTTAAAGATAAGTATTTTGGTTGTGGCCTGCATTGCATGCTATTGCATACAACTACAGCAAAGATATCAGTGCCAACATAATATTTTCTTCCACGCACTCAAAGTTTTCCTTTAATAGTCACCTCAAAGTGGCATCCGCAAATTATGACCAGTTAAATGCTTTTAGCACTTATTAATTACATTAGGAAACCAAATTGGGCAGCCGAGGTTTGATTTATTACTTGGCTAACTAGTTTTGTCACTCTGGGAATATGCAGATGGGGGTGGATGTTAGGATGTGTGCAGAGAGAAAGATGGAGAGAGACAGCATGGCCAAACTTGGCCTGACCCTTACACACACATCCTTGCTAACCTGCATCTAAAGTAACAGTCCTCTTGACCCCCTCAGGGTGAAGACGAATACATAGGAGAGATGAATAGGGACAGTGCAATGTATACTTATACTTTGGTGCTCACTGGTCAGTGGCTTTATCACTCCTCTCTGACATTTTAACAGGACTTTCTGTGCTTTATTCTCTATGATCTGCTACATAAAATGTCAGTCATTATTTGATGAGCACATAGCTTTATACAAGAATTTCAGTTTATAGTACCAAAATTAGCAGCAAACTAATTGTAATCAAAGCCCCTACAAATCAAGGGCATGTTCTATCTAACAAAGCAGTGATGGCACTGTGAATAATGGTATCATCATTAACATTTAATCAAACACCCTTTTCTTTCATTTTTAGTTGTAAAATCCTTCTTGGAGTCATTTAAATGCAAAGTGACTTGTTTCAACACTTGTCTAGAGTTAACCTCTGTTAGCTTTGAATTAAATATTTGAATTGATATAAGTTGTTTTTAAAAGGCATCACTTACCTCACCAGCTCTCTTTTTTATAGTTGAGATGAGGAAGTTCCAACTAAATTGTTCTATTCTCTATTCTATTTCTTGTGTTTTTTCAGCTTGTTTGAATTAAATGGCAATTGAAAGTGTCATGACAAGACATACTGATAAAGATACACATTTTGAAGTTTTAAGTTTAAACCTTGGGAAATAACCTTTACCATTACTAACTCCTTTGAGCGTGTTCTATAAGCTGACAGTATCCTTTGATTGCCTTTGAAATAACATGATTTTTCTTTAAAATTAAAAACATCCCTTTGTATTTTCTCAAGTTGTGCATCATGGATTTCTTGTCTTCAACCTGATTCAATGGATCTGCTCCTTCAAGAGGTAAGTGAGTTTTTAGTCTTTAAAGAGAATATTCTGTGAACACCAATAAATGAAAACTAAATGTTAAAAAAAACCAAGAAAACTTGCAGCAGGTTGCTGAAGGCTTCACAACGTTCTTCACATAGTTTACTCCATGAAAAGAGTTGTACATGGCAATGTGCTGGGCACACTGCACTCTCATTAAACTAAGCATTCAACTTCACATCTTTTAAATGTATCTTTGGCTTATGTTGTCGATTCATTCAATTTTTCATGTTTTTTTAATCTTTGGAAATGGTGAAAGTACAAGTTCTGTATTGCCTGTTTTGTCCCACCAACAGTTGAAATCCATAGCCATAATTCAAAGGGGCCAAGGACTACACCCAACATTTCCCCCAAGTATGATTAGAAAGAGCAGAGTAACTGGTCCTGATTGGCCTTTGTGGTTATCCAGTCTGTTCAGAAGAATGTCATGATCAACAATGTGGGAAGCCGTCCTCAGGTCTGATGTTTATTAGATGGTTTGTTTGTATCACTATTGATTTGACCAGAGCAGTGTCGGTGCTATGATTAACCATAAAATACAGCTAGTAAGCATTTTCAGGTTGTGGAGGGTTATGTAATTGTTTAACTGTTTGTAGACAACCCTTTCAATTTTTGTTTTGTACAAACAGGAAGGAAGGAGATTGGCCTATAGATGCTAGTTATTAATGGGGTCAAGTTAAGGATTTTTTAGTTGCTGAGTTCCAACAGAGGTGAAAGACAAGTGGAGAAAGCAACAGACCGTTAAGAGACACTAATAATATGCAGAAAATCATGTAACAGCAAGTGAGAGACAAGAGTCCAAAACCCAAAGACATAATGCTTGGCCTTTACACATTAAAGGCCCCACATTAAATATTATCTCTCAGAGTGGATTATCACGTTCTTTTTCTATTTTGGCTTTGATGAATGGCAGTCAAGCTCTGCCCACACCCGTTTCTCTCTTCAACTGCTTCCTTATGCGCAGCCCCCAGTCATTGCTGCCCCGTCTAATAACTCTTCCCATGTTTAAGCAAAGCGAGTGCCTAATAGACTGCTCTCAAATCACACATCGGGGGACGCTGGAGTGAGCTGAATGTCACACTGCATTTATCTCCTTCTTGCCCCCCGACCAACCCATCTACGCTGGGTCCATTATTTAACCTAAGAGAGGTCAAATCCTCCCTGTAAGGCTTCAACAGAGCATGAATTAAGCTAAATAGTGTATCCATCCATTAAAGTAGCCATTGGCTGCTTCAGAAGCTCTTGGAGCACTACCATCCTGCATTGCTTTATGGGTGTCACAGACCAAATGGCCTAACGGCGGGTGTGCCTGACGGCATGTGACTCCCTCACCTGCAGGAGGAGGGGGGTTTGAAGGGCAAGAAGAGGATAAGGGGCTGGGATGTTGCTGGGTCAGCACTTGGTGAGGGGAGTAATGAGCCTTAGAGAAAGATCTTCCCCTCTCTCCCTCTGCAGTCTGTGCCTCATTTTAGATTTGGGAGAGTTTATTCACGTTTGCCGTTTGTCTTGATTTCTCTCTTTTGCACACACTTATTTTTCTGTACTTTTACATTCTGTTAGTTTGATTCATTTTTCCTGAGTTTATTTTAGAGCTCTCATAACTTTTTGGGTTGTAGCTGTGGTGTTGTACACAAAAAAACACCCTAAAATTTATGAAAAATACTACTAAAGCATTTCTGTTATATTCATTTATATCCAATAGCATTCCCTATATAATAGATTTAACAAAATCTGTGGTCTATATCCCGTCTGTAAGCCTCATTTAAAAGGATTCACTCTGGCAATAGGGTTAAAGAAGTGCAATCAAAGGGATATCATATATGTGATGAGACTAAAGACGGTGATTTGAGCAGGGAAGAGAAAACAATAAGTTTCTTTGGTATCCTGATTACAGTATGGAGTTCAGTCAACCAGTGTGAGCTGACGTCACAAGCAGCCTGAGAAACCAAAGGGTCTGTGTCTCATTGTTCCCCAACATTACCCTGAATTTCATTGTTAAAATTCAACAGGCTTCTAACATAATCTATGTAGAACATTCTTCTGCTTTTTGGCTTCCCAGTGAAAGAATTATGCTGCAGGCTAGCTGTTTGCAGCCAACTGGACAGCTAAATTTGGATTTACCCAACAATGGAACCAGGATCCACAGCTGTGTGACCATATTGCATAGAAGACACTGCGAGTACATGGCTTATTTCATATTCTCCCAACCATCTGTGATGTATAAATAAAGCTCCGCTTTTGTGATTTTAAAATGACCAAAGACTTGGTTTGTAGACAAACTAATAAAACATTCTGGTTTGTAACTTAGAAAACTGCACTGGTCTGATCTTAGGTGGGGCGTTAAAAAATGATGTAGTTTACATAATTAACTATTCACTTTGTCTCAGTCAGACTTGAGGATACATAACTTTACAAGATTTAGCTTTATTGCTTTCTCATTTAGTCATGCAACAATTGCTGCAAATATCCATCGTTTGTTTGTGATTATCAGTCTGATCTAAGCGACTTTCTGCTGCTTTTCTTTTTTGTTCTTAAGTCATGTGGTGTCCAAACCACTTTCTTAGTGTTTAAGAAGCTCATGGCTGACTAAACATAACAACCTAAAAGAAATGAATGTTTGGCCCTGCTTTGTTGGATTACAAGCCGTAACTGAGACAGTGACACTAAGGCATCATCCATTTAGACCTGCCAGGGTAAGCCGTCACTATGGATCTTTGCTCTGTCAACCAAAAGCCCAAAAGCTCAAACCAGATTATGTCCTTCCAATTCACACTTCTACCACCAGCAAGTCTTTAAAACATGCCTTCAAGCATGGCCTGATGCGATGCAAGGTTGTTAACAGGGGTTCTTCTTTGCTTCTCTGGTGTGATGGATTTTTATGAGGATCCTTTGCAAGGATATTATTTCATATATATCTCTGTCAGTGACCTATGAAGGTCCAGCTTGATTTAACAATGATCTACGCATGATTTGCTTGCCATGCTAGTAGCAAAAGGAGTAGTTTCAGAGGTGTGCATGAATCAATAACATCACCAGGGAAATCAATCATAAATGGTGGCTGAACAGAGAGGAATGTATAGATTTATTGATTGCTTTGGGACAGCACTGTTCTTTAACTGCACCATTAAAGAACCTGGTGTGTCAACACTGCAGCCTGATTTAAAAACAAAGGAATAAAAAATGGAGTAAATGCCATGTTGGCATATTTGCGTAAGCTTTCCCGAATACTTTTTTTGGCTTTGCATCTCCTCAACAAAAGAGTAAGATCTGGCAACCTTCCATCCTGCAAATGGCCCTATTATTTTTGCTCTGCGCCCTCCGGTTACTCTGAATAAGCAGAATTTATCTATGTCAAACAGCCTCCACCGTGTTTTTTCCCTTTTATACTTCCTCGCTTGTTGTGGCCTTACCAACACTGCCACCCAGACAAACAAACCTCATCAGCCCAAGTTCTTTAAAACTTTCTTCTTGTGAAATGTCTTACTTGACTCTGCAGTTTAGCCTTTGTTGACTCTTACCTGTACCCACAGGTTTTAGCTAAAAAAACTGTAAAATGGTTTCAGTTTGGATACATTCTGATCTGAAGTATGGCAGTATATAGTTGTATTTGTACAAAGCACACTGTTATTTTCAAACTTTGAATTTAAACTAAATTTCTGATTTTTGAGCCTTGACTATAAATACTGGGGTCATTTATTAACAAGATTCTGAAATCCAAGGCACTTCAATGTACATATATTGTAAGTAGAAATACAGTTGTTGTGTATAGGCAACATGCAAATAAATGCATACAATCTAAATATACTATACATTACCTTTGAATGCTGTATTAGAGCTAAAATTTTGATTGCATTTTCATTATATTACAACTTTAACTGCAACACAAATATGAAAGCATTCTTGACAGCACATACAGTAGCACACTTAGTGACATCTCAAAGCACACTGAGTGTATTTTGATGATAGATAAATCAAACCCACCGTTTCCCTCCTCGGATAAAATCTTCACACAGTCTTTGCAAGTGAAACATACTGCGATAGAAAGGATGATTAACTCTCCATTTTGAAACCCTGTGATTATTCAAGATATTTGACTTTTCTGATCAGTGAGATAATAATAGAAAGAATGCATGCATAGTATTTTTGTATTTTCCCTGCACAGCAAATTTGACAAGAAGAATGTTTTAAAGAACTTGGGCTGTTGAGGTTTGTTTGTCTGTGTGGCAGTGGTGGTAAAGCCACAACAAGCTCTTTTACCTAATCATGGTAATTTGAAAGGTACCTCAATCAAAATATTACAGTGCTTTGGTTTCAAAGCAATATCAAAGGGAATTTAATCTAATGCTGTCCTTTTAAAAAAATATCTTCTCCTGCAATTACATTACCTTTCCATTCCGTGTTTGGCTGAACAGCATCTACCCAAAGGTTGACCACAAAGAACTGGATTGCATGTGATTGCAAAGTTATGCCCTTCTATTTATATGCTTTGTTACTGTGTTCAGGGCTTGGGTTGAGTCTCTCAATTTCAGTTTTTTACAAACGCAGTGCCTGTGACAGGATAAAAGTAAAGCAAATGTCTGTTCTATAAACACTATCTGAGTGATATTCATTTGAATCTTTTATTTTTTGACAAGAAAAGTGTTTTCCTGCGCCTGGTTGGGTTCATGTTTAACCATTATGAAGTAAAGCAAAACCTCCCAGTGAGGCCAACCACCAGTCAAAACTATGGTGTTGTTATGAGTCACTCATTCTTCCTCCCACAAAGTTAAGAAGAGCCGAGGACAAGAAAAGTCGGATGACTGAGTCAGGTCATGCACTCACCAAGACAACCCTTAAAGTAGAAATAAGTTCATTCTCTATCCCCTTCTGTATATTAAACTGTCAATCCTGTTTAGATGTGCACACGGACACACAGCAGAGAATGGAGAGGACTAAACTCAGCCAGATTTCTTACTCACATCACTGACAATTTGCATACATGTAAAACTATCGACACTTGAAGGACATTCAGGCTCACAAGATCAGCGGTTATTACTAAGGTCCAAAGAATATATGTTTTTTGGCCCACCATAATAGTTGCTTCATAGCACAATGTTTGAGGATGGAGAGAATCACATATATACTGAAAAATAATGAATGTCTCTGAGGGAAAATGGAAACCATTTAAAGACGTGTGCGTCACAGTTGGGATACGTTGAATATTGAATCAGAGATTTAATATTGGGTGTATTCACACAGCGCTATTGTCATTCAAATTACAAATGGTTCATAAACAGCAGCCATTCTGTCAGATCTGTCAACCAGAAGTTGATGGCTCTGATAACAATTTAGCCGTCTCACACAAACATCAAAAAGTAGACACAGGCATGCATACAGAAAACTATAGCATACACTGAGTCTGACAGGCCACTTCTTCGCCTTATTGTTTTCTCCAAAGAACTTCCTCTTGGGATCCTCTCTTAGAAATGTTACAGTTTTTCTGGAGGATTGATAGCCAATACCACACTCTCAGACTGCTTTCCCACGACTCCACTCTTAGTTTATGTGGTAGCCCAGCTTTCAGTGAGAGAGTTGACTGATGTTTTGCAATGACTCTCTCTGACAAAACTGACAATTTGTGACCTTTTGAATAGACCATAAATAATGGGAGCATTCCTCACTTTCTCCCTTCTCTCCAAGTGAAGCCTCAATTGGCGTTATTTAAATGTACTTGCCACAGGACAGGGAGCTTCATATAGCTGTATTTGCCATAATGAGTAGGTTTTGTTTACATTGGATTGTTCTTCAATTCTTGAAGTCACTTTTCATTGGTTTCTTTAAACCAGTTCATTGCACCCTTTCGGCTGTGGGCTAAAGTTAAATCTGCAAATTATTCTTAAGCATATTTGTTACTGGCTTTTTGGTTTGGAAGAGTAAGGACAACTCAGAAATGTCATTCATCAGGATATAGTCAGGCTTCAACAAAACAGTGATAAATGGATGATTACATTATCTACCGTAGGTGTAGCTAAAGACTGTGATCCTTACACAGGTGACACAACCTCAGACTAGAATGTTTTAAGCAAAACCTTCAACCTTCTGCAAGAGAGGGAAGTGAAACATTTAAACAAAAGATAAGCAAATTCAATGTAAAAAGCCACGATATAGCCAGTAGCTCTACATATGTTCAGGTCAAATCTCAGATTATTTTTGTTTGCAGTTTGATAGGCACATTTAGAAGATACATTTGTTTCCCGATGTTAGAGTAATTTGGATTCAACAGCACACACTAAAATGGTTCAATAGACAGAATAAACTTGAAGGGACAAATGTTCAGATAAAAAAAACAATAAAAATGACCAGAATTTGTTAGGACACTCACTAAATAATGCTGTAAAACTATTTTATTTTTGCATATTCATATATGATACAATTTTTCTTGATGGTTTATTTTTTCATGTAAACTTTCAATATCCTCTATTATATTTCCTTTGAAATAGCTGGTGCTGTAGACTTACATATGTTGATAGAGAATGTGGTAACTATTCTGTGGATTATTAGCTTGAGGAGCCTGCTGAGATAACCACCTCCAAAGGGTAGATTTGAGGCCTGTCTTCAGACGTCAACCTGGAGAATACATTGATTCTATTTCCCTGAGAGCTAATGATACGTTCATGCCAATGTTCCTCACTGTTATTAATTGTAGTGTTTGTAAGAGCCCACCTGATGTTCCTCTCCCACTTAACTATAAAAAGCCCAAAGTTCAATACAGCAAACACGTCTCATTCTGTCAGAATTAAACACATTTAAAGGATGTGGAACATTATAATGCTTTTTTTTCCTGGGCTTTGGGTTCACCTACGTTTTTTTTTTGTTTTTTTTATAGACACATAAAAATAAGTTTTTGCTTCCTCCGTTGGCAGCTACCACTTTAATAGTTTGTTTCATTATATGCTGATCTTTATGTCGTTTTTTGTTTCCTCCTGCATGTGTCATTTTTTTGAAGCTGTATTATCCTATTATCCTCAAGTCCCACACTAAACCATAGTTATAAAAAATGTAGTATTTTTAATATTTATTGTAATTATAAGCCTTTTTTTGTTTCCTCCATTCAACCTCCTGACTGTCTTTGTCTCAGAAGACGCTTTTAAATGAACGCCATACCTCCTTACTAATACAAGGGGCCGAGACATAATGCCAGAACTTTACATGTAACTGGATGATTTAAGTGCAAGTTTCATGGTTAGGTCTGCAGATTTAATGAATGGAAGATGAGCATGTAACCCTTAAGACATTAGTTCAACAAATATAGCAGCCTTCAGATTTGATTTTTGCATGTTCACCATGCTTCTACAACAAAATTCAGTCTTTCCTGTTTAAACTGCATTTCAATTTCAGTATTTTATTCATGCTGAGGTTGAAGAGAGGCTGTCAAAAACATGCCCAAATCCTCTTCCAACTCACTGGAACCTTCTTCATATTAAAAGACCACAGAATATTTCTCTAGATTTTATCCAGACATTTAGAAAATGTTGCCATCTAATACATTTATTTGATATGAAGTTCCATTAGACTGTAAATAAGCTGAATATAGTTTGATGTGTCTAACACTTTCAATGAGTTATACATTTATATGTGTATGAAAATTATGCCGTTGTCGCACAAAATTAACTTTCAATGTACTTTAAGGGTTTTGACCACACAATTGTGCTCAGTTTGAATCAAATTTGTTGTTCTTATGGAACATGTCTAAGAAATGAGTTTCCACCACAAACATTTTGAATGCATTTCTCATGATATTGCCTCTGGGGCTTTGTATCTTTAATAGTCACACAGCCAGAAAACCATTTCCACCCTCTGACATAAACAGACCATTTTCATTCATTGCTGTAACACATGCCAGCGATCTTTATCTGTATCCTATAATTACTTTCTATTGAGAAAATGTTTGAACTCTTGTGTTTATATGTAGTTTAAGTGGCTGTCACAGATGGTTTGATGCATGCTATCGTGGTGCATCATTGCTACCACAACAACCTCAACAGTCCATAAGAGTTGACTCATGGTGGATTTTCTGTGAATCATAACAAGTCTGTGACCGTTGGTTATATGAGTCACTGGTGGCAGGGCTGTGGGATGCACACTCAGTCTCTATGTACTGTAAGACTCATAAAACATACCAACCTGCCTAATTGAAATCTTGAGTCTGTACAGCTGAGCTAAAGTTAAAATTTTCTCAGCTCAAAACAGATCATTCTTTGGTTGATTTAGTACCATTTGTAACAGCATGCTACTTTAAAATGACCTTCTCTCCAGTGCTCTGAACTGATGTTTAAATGATGCATGAAATGTGCAGATTAGCAGTGTTAGTTTTATCTCAGCTTTCGGTGCCAGCCCCAAAATTGGTCATAGGTGCTTCTATGTCATATTTATGAGACTCCAGCTGTCTATTCAAAGAGAGAGGACCTTTTATACTCTTCACATGGGAACAGGTCAGCAAATGTCAATTCCAGTGATTCATATTTCATGTCAGAATAGAAATGTCTCGCCCATCCATCATACAAGCTCTAACAAAGTGTCAGGAAGGAAGTTTATTTTTATTTCTGCCAGATAAATTATACTTTTGTCATATTAGTGAAAGTCCTGTCAAACACATTCTGTGGGATGCATTGACAAAAGAAATAAGAGTCTCCACACCTGACTACCTCAGGGTGGAGACTAATGTGAAAATATAATTTTCAGTCATTTAGGAATATTAGAACTCCAACAAAAAAAAAAAAACAAGTGCCTGCAGGCGATATCAACAATCAGAACAAAAATTGGGTTTTTGACTAAAACCATAAATTACATTCTCCTTAGAATTCAAAATGAGGTGAGCTGTAACGTGGAAGTCGCCCCTGATCCTATCTTTAATATTTCATTCGGGCCAAGAGGGATCATAATGTTATGGTCCCTTGCTCATCAAGAAAAAAATGGAAATTAGCTTAACATGTAATGCTTTTGCTGTGTTTTGATTAGACTTTTAATGAGCTTTAACTGGAGCCTTGAGCGAGAGCTTTGAGAAGGATTTTTGAAGTCTGTGATCTTTCTTTCATCCTCTGTAGTAAACACACTGCGTTAGGCAACCCTAAGAGGCTTCTCTGGGCGTTTTGACAAACACAAAACATTGTGTGGCCTGTTGGTTTGATCAGTGTCTTGGAAGAAATGACAGCAAGGGATGGATGGATAGGAATGATAACAGTAAACATCAGTTTTAATACTTGTGAATGTGTATTCAACAAAATCTAAGTGTGAGATTTGATTTGGGCAGCAAACGGCAAACGTGACCCTGAGAGTGAGAGATGTCTCTGCTGCTGCTGCTGGGGTATTGGCACCTGCTTAATGGATGTGTTGTAAATGACCGTCGTTCTCCGGTGTTTGTCAGCATTAACGCCGTTCCCCTCTGCTGAGAGTAATGCCACAAAACTGCCCGGGTGACAGGCTGCAGTGATTTGTCGCCTTCCAAACACACAGCGTCATGACACTCCAATAATGGACCCGCGTGTTTTACTCAACAAATGGCACAATGACTGCCGCGCTGGAAGAAATTGGCTTCATTTTTATTCAAGCAGGGCTGTCCAGAGCAAAGCAACAGGGCAAGAGTGGTGCATGCATGCCGCCATCAACAAAGGATGGATCCATATTGATGATGAATTAATGGAGAGAGATTGAGCACTATTGGAGAGTGTGCACCTGAAGGGTCTAACTCCTGTGAACAGCTGCCAATAGCTGCTCAATAAGACGCAGGGAGGACACAGGCCTGGAGTTATTGCTTCGAGTTTTAGAAGCACTACAAGTCCTGAAATTTCAATGTTAGTATCACAAATGCATATGATACTGCTGGATCAGGTACTGGGAAGTACTCCAGACTGTTCACCTGTGTGATGCAGTAATTGAAAGTCCGGTATACCAGTTTCAAAGTTCAACTGGAAATTGTTCTTTATCTGCTGCTCGAGGCATCATCTGTGAGCAGTAACTGCTGTTTTAGGTAAGCAAATAATCATTTAAAATAAATGTTTTACATTCTCTGCTAACATAAATTAACTTTACAGTGCTAGCAGAGTATGCAAAGTCTAAGCTTTATTGAATTAAGCAGTGTCTGAAAGTCATTGCTTTGGGGCCGGATTGTCTAGTGGTTATATCAAAGCAGGTGGCCAAGGTTCAGGCCCCCCTTTGAGGCATGCCCCCCCCCCCCCCCCCCCCTCCAATTGTGCCTTTGACTTTTCTTTTCTTTTCTTGTAACCAATGAAATGTTGAACATGTGGATATTCTGCGTCTTTGTTTTTTTCTGGAAGTTTTATCGCAAGGATTTCAGACAAATTAGAGAGCATTTTCTTTGGTCTCAAACTTGAGGTAATTATGCCAAAATGTTTTAATTGGTTCAACATTTGTATCAGAACAAACAAAGTAAAAGTGTGAAATGCCTTAAGGTTGAACAAAATTATCCACAGAAGTCTCTTCCTCTTCACAACAAACATAACTGGTGATTAAAACAGAAACAAACACTTAATAAAGCAGCCTCACTTAAAAGTAAGCCCTCTCCAAGGGTTTTAAGCAAACACACGCTAAATTGAAATGTCAAACACATCTTCTTGCACAATAGATATTTATTCCTAGATTTAACCATTTATAATCTTTCTCAGTTATGATTGACTTTCAAAACATTAATAAAAGAAAGTTTTCAGTAATACATTCTCTTAACCAGACAACACAAAATGTATAGCATTCAAATCACACCTACATCTGATGAGTATTGGGTATTGGCCAGTCCTCAAATTCAGTCATTACAATCAGTCTGTGAAGGGGAAAATGGCATGAGATCATGTCCATACAGTATAGAACACCAAACTAAAGTGCAGTAAAAATACTGGATTCAAAAATGTAAGGTGTATCCCTTAACTCTTTCTATACATTTATTATTCTGGAAAATAACAGATTCAGAAAAACTTCCCAAAGAAACAAAGCCCTTGCAATTAACCGAACAGCACAAACAATTATTAACAAGCTTATTACATGTTTATTTATTTAGATGATCACTGCCTGACTGACCAAATTGTAAATTCTGAAAATGATGTCCCAGCATCTATAAACCTACTAATCGTCTTGCAGATGGACTCATAACACACGGAAGGGTGCTGTGTTATCCTCATGGTGAGCTTAATCAATGAAATGGAGTGGAAACTTTGTCGACATCAGCAGATCTTTGTTGTGTGAATCTAACTGCGGGCCCGTCAGAAGGACACTCCAACTGTCCCCAGTGCCACTCCTGTGGACGTTTTGTCCCGTTAATAGGTCACACATCCTTCTTTGCATGTACATGGTTGCGAATAGCAACTTCACCGTTTTGATCCACAGAAAACCACAGTTACATAACAATATAATCATAATAATAGTTAATAAGCTGTGAAATGAACAAGTAAGAAAGAGAAGAGCTGAAAGGAAAGGGTGCCTTCTAATGAATATCTGCTTTTTGACCAATTAAGATGATCTGGCTGATTGTAAACATGATTTTGATGGCTTAATAAGCCTGAAATGATTTCTAATATCTTTTTCCCTAAACCACAATGATATTACCAAGGCCTTGTGTAGGATGTAAGAACTTGGATTTATTGAATAATGCCAAATAAAACCTTGTGTAATTTAAAATACTCCTCACATAATCAAGGATGCACTTAAAATGTAATTGACTCAAGCAGTTGACCGAGAGAACACCAATTAATAATGTTTTTTTCTCTCAAGGGCACTTGAAAAGGCAAAAGCCCAATATGACCAAGACAGATTATCTTACAAAAAGTGAAATACTTTTTTCTACTTAGTAGATAATGATACCATTATCTGCCCTTACAAATCCTAAACAAATGCAGATATTAAAATCAAAACTTAGTTTGTGATACAAGATATTACTGTGTGGTTGTCCTCAGGAGTGATGTTATGCTATTTTGCTTGTAATACTATGAATACTTTTGCAAATGTCTACGAAGATACTGCAATGTTGACCCGCATGCATGCTACATAATTTACACTCTCCTGTTTTGCTTGAAGGCATGCAGAAGCTCTTAGTAGCTGGCTGGTGGTGGAAACACTAATGCTGTCTAGTAGTTCATCGCAAGAAAACCTTGCATCAGATTTAAATAAAGTTCCATTTGCAAACGGGAAGTGTGATATTCAGGGTGTTCCAACGAGGCAGCTGTTCTTGTCATGAAATGCTGAAACAATTTATGACAGCATTGCCCCATCCTTAAATTGACAAACATGTTCTATATTGTCAAATCCTGCTATTAAACAGGTTATATTTTTCCTTGTAAACAAAATGAAGCCACAGAAATGAGGTCTTTAGAACCGCAGTGAGGCTCAGACGCCCGCTGGCCAGTAATTTGTATTTGACAAGTCAAGCAAGCAGTCACAAGTGTACTTTGTGTACAGGCATTGTTGGAGCAAATATATTGGCCGGCTGGCTGTATGCGCTTGGGAGCCAGATGCTTTGCAAGCACCCAGAACACTGTGCTTATGTGCCCTCTGTGGAAGCAAGATAGTGAAAGTGTGGAGTAAAAAGGGGCAGCAGAAGAAGGGTGAGACTGAGGAAAAAGAGTGAATTTAATGAGGTTGAGAAGCAACATATGAACTCTAGCTGAGGAATAAAAGAGGGATCAGTCAGGGGAACAAAGTCAAATTAACAAGGTGGGAGTAGAGAAAAATGATAAAAGCAGGGACCAATAGTACACATTATCTGCTGCTTAGAAATATTCAGTACTCTGTCATAAAAGTAAAAGTAATCTTGTGCAGCTCTACAGTAAGCTTTTTTACAATTGCATTCTATATGTTCAATTTCTTAAATATAAATGCATTTACAAACTTGCATGACACCGCAAGTACTACCGTACTCGATATTCTGGGAAGCACTTAAATACATCTTTAATGTAAACATCTGTATTTTCATCTTCTTCGCTGTCAGGATAGATGCATTAAATCACAGTATCAAAGCTTTGTCGTAAAGTGACATTTTTGAGTAGGTTTTTGAGATGTGACAACTGAGTTACGCCAGCATACTGGCAACGCTGGAAACCTATACATTTATGATGCAGGGGACTGTATAAGGCTTTGCTTTCTGCCGAAATAACTAAAACTTGCAGGCTGATTGGAGTAGGAAGAAAGTTAAGTATAGCTTCCTTAACAAATTTCAATTAAATGCAACGGTGTCTTTGAGGCTAACTAGCTCTTAAGTATTGTCACAGATGCTATGCTTACTTTTCTGACTGTGACATTCATTTGTTAACAGTACAATAGTTTGGTTTGCTCTGAAAGACTGACAATGCATAGTTTTGTATTTCTAATAATGTTTTTATTTGAGTAAATATCATATTTACATACACTAGCTGATGTAATGTGCCTGCCCAGAACATGTCTCTTGTCCAACGTTAGTGTTTTAAAGGCAATACATTTGGTAGTTGGTTGAGTTTGACTGCAGTAGATGGTAGTTTACCTTATATAGAGTGAAGGTATAAACAGGATACAGAACCCCTGTGCAGGGTAGCTGTAAAATTTCCTAAAGAAAAGCTTTCTTGCCAACCCTTCAAGACATACCAACGCTTCAAGAAGCTTATTTTTAGTCACTGTAAAATAAATTATTATATAAAACATATACTATTATAAGTTTATCAGCATGAAAGTGAAAAAATGTCTTTTAGACATAAATGTGATCTATAAATAAATGACTTAGTGTGCAGGCTATTAGACTTGTCTCTCCTTACTTGCCCAAAGATACAGATATTAATTTCACATTTCACAGGGCATCGACAATGTCTCCAAGCAAGGAGTGCACTTTAACAAGCTCTGAGATAGCAAGGCAGTGCAGCATCTGATGTTCTTTAGTGCTTTAAATTAGTTTTTTTTGTATAAAGCTATATTGATAAAGTTTTCTATTCATGCGTTCTTTTCACCTATATCACTTGACAAACACTTTGAAGGCTTATTCTTTTGACATTGCTGGCCTCTCTTACAATCCTGCATCACAGATTATTCATGACTTTTCATGCTTTTGGCTCCCATTCTCCAAAAAAGTCTGACATTATCCATTCTTTATCCAGGCAGTCAAATCTCATGGTCTTCCACTCAAATCCCACTGATCCACTGACTGATTATTCTTCATTAGACACTCATACCTTTCTGGAGCAGGTCCCATCATCTTCTTTTTTCTTTAATGGCGATTCAAATGATTAATTGAGTCTATTTTTGTTTTACATCACTAGTGACATGGCATGGCTGCTTATCAGTTTCCCGTCATTAGGTGGCAGGGCCTGACAATGGGTCTGCCGGCTTGGGTCGACATGACTTATCGGGATAATAGATGGCCTTCGGGTTTTAGGTTCAGCATTCTTCCCCAAAGGTAATATTTCTTCATTTCTACAGCCACGGTTGATCTGTCCGACTGACGGGTCTCCACTTTTAACTGTAGTCTATCCCGCTGGGCCACATGGCTGCTAAAGACCTCATCAGTGCGTTTTTTGACTGTACATCACTTATATTCACAGATATCATTGAAAAAGTTTGACTTGGAAGAGATATTTTTTTTTATATTTGCAAAGGAACTTACAAGTAAATTAATTGGCTAGGTTTACTCCTTTTTTTTTTAGGGCTGTCAAAACAACTGCAACATTAAGAAGATTTGAATGTCTCAATGATAGAGGTGTGTTTGTAGATCCTTCTCATGAATTTGAAAGTGAGAAGTCGTATCCTCTGGAATCTTTTCCTTTTATGACAGGTTAGTTAATGTTTGTATCATTGATTGTGGCTTTAAAAGTTTTAAATGCAAGTTTCTCATGGAGTGTGCAGTTCGGGTGTGGGTACAGCAACTATATGCTAATTTTTTTATTTATTTTGACACATTTCCATTCCTTTCAATGGTCAAGCCATCATTAATGTTGTGAAAAGGACTTATGCCGGTGATAACTTAGCTGTGTGATTTCTGTTGTAATGAATAAACCTGACAGCTGGATCAGACTAAACACTCTCTTTGCACTCCCCCTGATGGCATAGAAGTTGTCCCTGCACTAGCTAAAAGACCTGATGACAGGCCTTGTCCAAGCCAAGATACAAAGTGACTGTGAGATTGGCCAGACATGACATGCCAGGGAGGGCGGGGACGCTGGTGATAATGCCTTCGGCAGCAGTCTGGGTCAGCTCCCTGCCAGGATGGAGGCTGGCAGGATTGGCATTCTGCAAAGAGATGCCAGGCACCCATGGAACAAGTGATGTGTGACAAATGTCGCTTCCTCAGTGCTAAAATTTGCATTCAGCAAAGACTTTCTAACATTGCGTTACATTAGATGGCCGTAGACATTGGCGTAATGCATTGCGCAAGGCAGCCTCACGTTGGCATTGTTTGTTGCTTTGCGTCATGATTCAGAGGCAGTAATTGTTTAAAAGCAAGAGATAATTTCACACCATCTCACCTGTTTGTGATTAATCTTTGGCGTGTGTGTGTGTGTGTGTGTGTGTGTGTGTGTGTGTGTGTGTGTGAGTAGTAAGGGATGCAGCTTGAGCAGCAGCACTCACTCTTATAGTTTTCTGTAAACAGAGGTTGAGAACTCCCACTCAGTCTTCCAGCCTCACATGTCTTCACGTACAGAATGTATAAGATCCATCACATGCAAACATCGCCAGCCATTTGTTTCCCAAGACATGCTCCAAACAAAAGCCGCACATGTGACAGTTTGAACCCTCTTGTCATGTAGCAGGTGAAAAATGACACTGTGTATGCATCTCACACTTGCCAGCTCACATAATGTGCTGATTTTTTGAGAGCTTCCACATGAACACTGTATGCCACACAAGGTGTGTTTACCAGACCGCAGATAATTCAAATGGATGGTGCGCTACATGGCAAAGCTCAAGTGAGCAGGACTTCATTTTGTGAGCCATTTCACCACATCACTCACCATTACTCTCTACATCGCCTGCATGTGTAGTCATGTGACAAGTACCTTTCAGATGTCTCGCTGTGACATAAATACAGGTATTAGAGGTGAGATGTTCATGATGACGATACAACCAAAATTTTCCTTTCAATTTGATGACAGGCTGTATTTTGTACCCTCTCCTCCTACAAACACAATTACATTTTCCTCTAATAGAATCCTTGTTACTATAATTATAAACAGGCTATGTCAGGTTTATTTTCCCCTAAAGAAGGTGATTGTCTTTTTATTGCTATAGGGGCATGAATGAATTCCACTTTTGTGTTTGCATCCACCATTTAATGAGCATAGAATACATCTGTAGGTAGCACACTTGTTCTTTATATGGCATATTGCAGTAAGAGGTCAAATTAGAATAAAAAAAGTCAAATATTCAATCTTTGTTAGCATGAGCAAAAGAGCTCAGCATTTGTGTCCTACCCCCGCATTTCCCTCTATCTACTTCAGTGAATGCTAATATGGTTTGTGAAGCCAATGTTACAAATAGAACTTGTTAAATTCAGTTGTGAATTACTTTGAACTGATCTACTTCCTAGCTACTTCTTATTTTAACACATTTCATATAAATATATACAGTTTCTAGTATCCCATGTAGTCAGAAACCAAATAACTTGCATTTCAGCAGCAGCAACTGTCTCCTTTTCTAGTTTCCTTTCTTCATTGTTTGAAGCTGTTTGACCTTTTTCTACTTCATTCAAATGTTTTTTTTTTTGTTTCAGACTACAACACGACATCTCTGTTCTATTTAAATATTTAGCCACAAAGAATCAAGCTTCTAGGTCAATATTTTTTAAAGTGAGGGCAGAAACCACACAGGCCATACATTATGCATTTGTATCTTATTGGCCTCGGAATTCATCCACAGCTGCATTTCTGCAGGAACCAGATCTGCTTTCAGTAGGTGTCAAGTGAGTTAGGTGGTTGGTTGGTTAATGAGACAGATGGACAACACAGATTGCTGACATTAGCCTGCTCTTGATCTAGATCATGATTCCTCATCAGGCTAATCATTTATCAGTAGAGTCCATCTTGTTTTTTGGAGAGGGAAAAGGACAAGCTGTGCGGCACTGGCTGCTTCGACACCAGAGCTCATGGAAAAGTGGCGTCATGGAGTGTTTAAAAATGGCAAAACATTAGGGGTCTGTTGCCCGTTGACTGAACACAGCCCAATCATACTGAAGATCCCATAAATGCAGCTGCTTTTAAAATATTAAAACATTTTTTCTGTTGCTTGATAAATAGTAGTCGCTAATCTCATGCGTTGCTTAAAATCTCAGCGTCCCATAAACTCGTTTGGAAACAAGGCCCATGTTGAAAACTTCAGCTGGAGGATTCCACATGTGCTGACGTTGGAGGTAGAATCATAGGTGTTACTGGGGAAAGACGGGAACGGCGGAGCAAGCAGGGCAGAACAGCGCTGCGTGTGTTCATATGGAGATCCCTTTTTTTTTTACTCATTGTGCTTCTGCAATGCTGTAACACAATGTGAATTCACTAACTGAGACACCAGTATTACAGCAGTCCAAAATTAAATTGACTGTAGAAAGACGTGCGCTTTGAACTTTGTTTCCCTTAAAAGTATTACATTTTTTGTGGTGCAGATAAAAGAATCTGATTGGCATTAAATGCTGTACTCGTCAATCAAGGAAGCTGATCCAAAAACTTTACATCTACCATGATTGCTTTTGGTACACTTTTAACTTTCTGTAGCAACATTTTAAGAATGATATCCTTAATAAATCATTAATCTCCCTGGGCTCAGAACAGATTACGTATCACCTATGAGATTCCTTGTTCCTTACTGGAAAAAGCTACGTGGTACTGATAGTCATATTATATTTACCAGGCATGAAATGTCACAATGTCAAGAGAGTTTTGGTGAATTTGCACATCTATAATTTATTAAGTAGGAGAGCAACTGCACTGAAAAACAACTGTGACCAAAAGTGCTAAGAAGATTTTTATGATTGTGGTGAATACTATATCATCAAAGTGGTTTAAATGGGCCACCATGTCTGGATACTCACTTTGCAGCTTGTAGGCACACGTCTGATCTCTTTACGGCATTTACTTAATCCGAACAGAGCGCCACAGAGCAAATCTTCATATATCTTGCAATACACCATCAGGCCTGACATATTGGCCTGCTCTGTGCCACCCATCTGTTCACAGCTGGGCACAGTGGCAGCAGCCAGCGCAGGCTATAGCCATTGCCACAGGGTTGGGGGCTTGAAAGGAGGCAGACTGCTCTAATGGGAAACATCCACTCAGCTTCACCATCTACAGAAATATAACAGAAAGCAGACCAGTGTTTCCCCTCCGAGTTTCCCATTTCTTCTCATGACCAAGTGGGAGATGAATGGCTTCATTTTCTTTTGCCCTCGGTTAAAGTGGCATCTCGTCCACTCATAGCCCCTCTCACCAACTGATGTTGGGAAAATAAGGAGAAACATAGTGGTCACATGCCAGGGATAGAAAAAGATAGCTTTTTTATATGTCAACAGAAAGACACATGAGCAAAGCAGCCAACATAAAAGCTTGCAGGCAAATTGGATTTGAGTAATGACTCACCCTGTCAGGGCAGACAGGGACGTGAAATGAGCACTCGGGCTGTGGCAAAATAAAGAAGAACAGAGTAGTCAAAACAAAGCTGGCTTATTTAGTTTGATATTTGTCTGAGTTTCTGCAGCCTCACGGGGAAATGTCTGTTTGGTGCGTTGTTTGACACACTGCAATGATTAATTAGACACTCAAATGACGCAAAAGCACCCAAGCTCTATAAACATCAACAGCAAACACATTGTTGTTGTACATTGTGTTGCCAGTGCACAGAAACCTTAACAATTTAGAAAAAAAACACCACATTTCTGTTGACTGTTAATTTAGTGTTTGAGCTGTTTGTCTCTGAAAATAATTTCAATCTTCTTTAAACTTCACGGATAATTACACAAGAACATGTTGTTTGGACTAAGCTGTCTATCATTTCACATCATGTTTTAAGACACTGTTAAGTAACTTGACCCTTGTGTCTGTTTGTCATTTGACATTCCTGAATGATGGTGCAAATTTGCACTTCTCCTAGACCCGTGATCCGCCATATTAAACAACAGCAGGACATTCCCAAAGTGATTGTGGGGTGTATAGGTAATAACTTAGTGAAGTATAGGCAATCCTTATCTCTTTACTGGTTTTAGGTTATTATTGTGTGAGAGTAACAAATTAACTCTGTAGCTCTAGCAAAGAGTGTAATGTCAAATCTTGCAAAAATGTCCACACTCAAAGTATTTTTCCACCAATATGTTTTTTTTCTAATCACGTGGTATGTCATACTAAAGTTTAGGCATTGTAAAATATATTTTAATTATAAAAAATGCCATGGGAACATTCAATATTGGTCGGAAAATCTAAAGTGTAATTTTTTTTTACCTGAAAGTATATAAGGTTATTGAAAGTGGAAAAGTTATAGTGTGCAATTTATAATGACTTACATCACAGTACATTGTTCTCTGTGTAGGTCTAAGGACTGCACTCATCTCATTTGCATCATCTCACATTGCAATCTCAAATCAAGGACCCTAACCTAACCCTCAACCAAACCTCTTTCACTCAAGTAGGGCCAACTAAGAGCTGATGAAGTGGTGGCCATTTTCATGAAACAGTGAGAAAATATGGGAAACTCCTCAGGTGCTATCATGGACTGGGTTATTAGGTTCACTGGCTCTCCAGAGGAAGATTAATTTTCACATCGAGGGTTCAGTTACTCTGGTAGTTGTAGAGAGGAATACAAGCATGTCCTTCACTATATTTTTGGCAATAAAGTACGAAGGATCACCAGTCTTGTAACAAAATTCACAACATTTTTAGATAGCATTACATCTAAAAATGAATCTGTGAATAAGAATATTTATTTGTCCCCATTTGGTACATTAAAAGTATAAGATAAGCATGTCCCATTCATTACTTTGAAATGAAATATTGTGCTTACTTTACTTACAAGTTTTACCTTTTTAAGGACCCAGGCAAGACATCGCATAGGAAGCATGTGAAAAGGAGAGACTTTAGGCTATACTAGTCTAAACTAATTACTTAAAAAAGGGAGACTCATTTTCAAAGGCAGCTCCCTGGAAAAGCAAGCACTGAGTAGCGATAATCACCTCCATCCACACAAAAGACACAAATGGAAAAACCTCAGTCTCCCCTTTTCTGTCTGCAGCCCTCTGATCTAATTGTGTTCAGAGAATCTCATCTGAAATCAGCCATTGTTGTTTCATCATTGTGAGAGATGCATTTACTCAATCAATGCTAGGACAGAATTTCCAATTTAAATGACCAACACATTTGGTTGGAAGTATAATTTTGCTAGATTAAACCATAATTTGGTTGTAGATTATAGACAATGAACAAAGATGCTGCTGCATCTGTATTGTTTGTCTCAGTTCCTGTTTCAGTTTCAGTCTTCTGAATGTATTATCTTCATCCTATTCAGCCGAATTTTAATGACAATCTATGAACCTGCATACGTGGCCTTACCAACCGGAGTTGGGCCAGGATAGAAGTATCTGGTAGTGCTTTTAAAGTAGCATTTCGAGTCAATATTGCATAATACAAAAATGCATGTTCTGCAGGCTGTGTAGTTCACAACAAGGTTCTACATTTCACCTTTTGTGTGGGTTTGTTGAAGATGGCTTGGGGCAGGTATGTGAGAGATGGTTGCACTCTCCATTGGAGACGTGCAAGAGGCACAAGAGTGTAGAGAAAAGTTTTCAACGTTTATACTTGTGATATTATGCAGAAAAAAGTTATATCAATGCGAAGTATCAGATTTTTTCTTCTGTTTTCAAATATTTATTGATTAATTTTTATCTCCTAAGATGTGAAAAAGTATAGTATAATAGTGAATCTGGCTCAATTGTTTAAATAATGTTGTAAAGGAATAAGATATGTGGGATCCCATATGCTAGCCTCTCTTTGTGAGAAAGATACGATATTTTTAGTAGGACATGGCTTTGCCCAGCTCAGTCTGCCTTATGTTTGTATTTTATCTTCAATGTCACTGCTTACAATGTGCTCACAGAAGAAAACATCAGTGATCAATAATCTCTGGGGGTGACGGTGGACTCGAGGGAAGAAACTATATCATCAGAATCTGTTTAGATTTTACTTTTAGGCATCAGTTGACACAAAAAGACAAAGCCAATCAAGTGCATGAAGAAGTTTTCTCTGGAGGTAATTTTAATGTAATAATTTAGACAATGCACTAAGTTAAGCACTCTTACTGTATACACAGCATGCACACTTTCCAATGGTGCTAACAGCATTGACTAGGTCGACTCATTCATTCTCTGACTGATTCACTTTATTAATTTGTGTATTTACACACAAAAATCAATCTGTAAAACCAAATTGTACAACATTGATGGAACTTAGTTGTACAAAGATCGTACCTTTTACGACATCAATACAAATAATTCATGTATAGTAGCATTGCATCAGTGCTTTTAAGCCAGAGAGTGGAATGCATCTGTTGCCTTTAAATAGAAGTATACTGCTTAATGTATATTTATAGCCCCTAGTTATCCTTGTCCAAAGTACTCAGTGGAATCAGCCAATGATGGTGCGCTCTGATGCCATGGCTATAACGTTTGGATGAGCCACATACTGTAGCACTACTTCCCTTCATGTAAGACAACAGAGCACCAACACTCAAGATGCACTCATCTTAGTCCTGAATGGATACATTGTTTGAAGGCAGACTGTGCAATGAATTGTGCTTAGATGAACAGTACTTTAATCATCTAAGTAACAGATTGGAAGTTTTTTGGATCAAACAAATAGCTAATTAGTAGCTGCTGGCACTCTTTAAGTCTTTCTTTTCATTCATTTAACAAATGCCAGTCTTTTATTCCATAACATGTAAAAGATGGTATAGTCACAACTCAGTGCAGCATTGACTGTTTCTATTCAATGAAAAACTTATATCTCTGGATTTGTACAGTGTCCACCAACCAAGTCTGTAAGTCAAAGGAAAAAAAAGTTTTCACAAAATAAATCTGGTGCTTCCTGCTCTGATGTTCCCATCTTCATTTTTGCATTACTAGAAATACACTAGCAGCTGCTTTTTGAAAACAGTTTTTACATAATTTATGCTATTCTCCCTTTTTAATACTGTATGTCCTTGGATGCAAATGGCATTGCAACATAGATGTAGAAATGAATCTAATCTATCGCTTTAGTGTAAATATAGTCTGCGAGGTACATGATTAAATATTATCTAAAGAGAAAGACAGGTCAAATCGAGATCCCAGCGAGGCTTTGTCCATTTTTAGATAACTGCAGACTGACTTTATTTGAACAGCAAGGTGTGAGTGCAGATTTTCACTATTTCCTTATCTCAAAGTGGTTTCCTGCTCTTGCCGAAGGGAAACTATCATCCATTTGACAAACAAATACAGAAATAAACAGAAACCTTAAATGTAAGAATAAGCTGTAAGTAAAACTGGTGCAGCTCTTCCTATCTTCCTTCTCACATCATTTATTTTCCTTCAGTATAGAATTTCTCTGCGCTCAAAGCTGAATGTTAGCTAATTATTTTTGTATCTTTCACTATGGCTAGAGGCGCTATCAGACTTATATGCATGCAGTGGAGATAAGGACTTATTGGCAGAGAGAAGCGGACGGTTTTTAATCATAAATATGAGCAGCTCTGCTCATCAAAGTACCACTGTCTGTAGTTTGTCTAATCTGGTCTTTCCAAACTCACCCCCTGCCTATGTTGAACCAATGTGATCTGATTTCTTCCCTGCTACCAATCTCTTTTTTCCTCTTCCCTTCCCTAGTTTTTGTACATTTTGAATTTATAACCAGCAGGACTGTCAATCTTTAAGTATCTCACAATTCGATTTGATTTGATTTGATTCAATAAAATTTTGATTTTGATTCATGGGGTCCAAATTTACAGAAAAAATTCTAAACAGACGATGCATCATGTCATCTTAAGTCTCTTCAGGCAAACTGATAAAGTAATGCCGTGTGCTTCAGTCAGCAGTTGTTCCCGGAAGTACTTCACTTTCATTTTGCAATCCTTCATATTGAATATGTCGGGTCAAGCTTCCTGTTACCGGGAGAGATTGTAGAATTGTAGAAACTTTCTTTTAAGAAAAGGGGACAGACTGAATGCTTTGCTGCTCCATAGACAGCACAGGCAGTGCGTTAGTATGTTGGACGCTACTGATGCTGACATCTGGCTAATATAGCAGGACGGTTGCAGCATCAATGAGGGCTACCAAAGAAGGTTGAGCGTTGCATGGACGAAAATGCTAGTAGTAGCTTTGCTGTGCTCAAACTTGCTGCTGGTGAAAATGTACTTATAGGACATAAGAAAGTCCTTTTTTTTCAAGAGAGGTTTTTGGCCGTTTTAAATCACTTCCAAATCTTAGAAATAAATAATGATGCATCTGAAGTAAAAAAAAAAAAGTTTCCCCACATCCCTTATAACCAGTACAGGTTCTAGTAAATGTTTCCCTACATTGATGGTGGCTTCCCTGAAATTACTGGTTCATTCTGGTAGATGTTCATGAATAATTGAATCCACTGTTTGAAATATTTTGTGTGACTTGCATTTTATCAAAGCATACACAGGAAACAGCTTTGAAAGTTGGACTTTTTTTTTTTAACAGTATCTAAAGGGCTTTCAAACTAACTTTTAAAGAAATATTGAGAAGTTTTCTCCAGGCTGTCATTTGTTGGAGGTCAGATTAGGCTAGTTTTGTGCTCTCATATCTTTAAAGTGCGTCAGAGCTTGTCTGGGAGAAACAGCAAAAGGCAGAGTGAAAGAAGGGAAACAAAAAGCTGCTCAACTTTCTCTGAACTTTCATCCGCCTTTGCATACTGTAACTGATAAAGAAATGATGACACTAAAAGGAACAGTTACAGTTGTGTTGTTTTCCAGCTGTCACCCTGCAGGCCTCGCTTGACTGTTTCTCAAAGCTACTATTGCTTCTGTGCAGTTGTGGCATGTTCTGCCACATCTTAAAAAAAATAAAAATTGTGTGAAAATAATGTAATTAAGAATTTTCTGCACTATGCAGGGGATGTTTCTTATTACGCAGATAAATGACTGATGGAGTCTGCGACCTTACCTAAAATGTTATTAACTAGAGAAAACGCTCCCTCTTCATCATTCGAACAGAGACATCAGAGCTCAAATTGACATTCTCCGCTCAATATTGACTCGAGGTTGAAGACATTATTGCTCAGTTAAGCCATTAAAATGACGACAGTACTTTGTGTCATATCACTTCTTTCCTTTCTTACCTTTATGGCTGCTTCTTCCTCACACTGGAGGGCACGGGCATCAAACTTAATCATCAGTTATATTGAAATGTCTGCATAGTGTTACACCTACAGACGCAAGCAGTTTTCAAAATGTGTTCAACTGATTTACTAACATACAGTCAAGGTATGCTAGGTTTCTTAGCAATCGGAGTTCTGGGAAAGGATCATCACTGACGGAAGCTGTGGCTTAGTTGGTAGAGTCGCCTCTCAATCGGAAGGTCACGGGTTCCATCCCCAGCTCCTGCAGCATGTCCGATGTGTCCTTGGGCAAGACACTTAATCCGGAATTGCTCCCGCTGTTTCGTTGGCTGCGTGTGAATGCTTATGGATGGGATTAGTTACTTCTGATGGTCACTCTACATATCCTGCCAGTGTGTAAATGGGAGTGACATTCGGTGTAAAAGCAAGTAGTCAGAAGACTAGAAAAGCGCTATACAAGCTCAAGTTCATTTACCATTTACTTTCACAATAAAATATGCATTTTACGTTATATCATGCAAAATCTCAGGCATACAAAATGATTAGAGGTCACTTATTACAACAATTATTTTCCATCTCTCATTTATATGTTTGGGGAAGAGTAAAGGTTGAGCATACCGAACAACTCTTCCATCTTCACCCACATGTTTTGGTAAAAAAGTTCAATATTCCAAATACAAACTTTTGGCTACAGTGGGTTATCCAGGGTCAATACATAACATGGTAGTTCAACATTTAGTTGATACAGGTGTTTTATGTGGCTTTGTCTTTTTCCCTCATTTGCGTTGAAAATGCGATCAGCCAGTATTTTTTCTGGCAACGACCCCAGCACTAATATGACGGCTGAAAATAAGTCTGGCTGTGCAAGACTAATGATTATCTAATTGTCTAAACAACTCTGCTACACAGAGTGGCACTTATACACTTGCCCATCTGGCACTCATTGTCTTTTAGGGCAACAAAGGAGATTTGAGTAATGAGTAAATTTGTCCTCCTACTGCTTTCTCTTTTTGGATTAAACATTTCTTACTGCTGGAAGCCAGGTCATATAGATAGGATGGCATAATGGTGGTCTTCATATCCTGGTGTGAATATGCTGCATGTCAATTAGCCTGAGTTGATGCTAACATTTGGATTAGTTTGGAGAATGCAGACATGTTTCCTCTGCTTGTATATGTACCATGTAATTGTAGTCTTCCCAGCTGCCATTACTATTGTTCACTAGATTCCTCTCAGCATGTTGCCTTTTTCCTAACGCAACACTTCCTGTCTCATTTCAGTTGTGGTTGTGAGCCTTCTAATCTAATGGCAATTAGTTTGTGTGCTGGGAGAGTGATGTAAAGAAATGGTCCAACATGACAGTCCTTCCTTTGCCTGTGAGACATGATGCACAGGACGCATTACAACGCAGTCCTTCACTGTTAGAACAGTGTCTTTCCATGTTAAGGAAATGTGTTCAGTGCATTTCTGGTATCCAACATTTGATGCCAAATTGTTTTTTTTGCTTGTTAGTTTGGCAAGGACATGTCATTTGGCAAAAAAAAAATTATTCATTAACTGTTTTTTTTTTCTTGCTGGCTTCTAACAGCCAATGTACTTCAGCACAATTTATTCCAAGTCACTCTCATGTAGTTTCTCTCTTTCAAAATGCAAAAACTACATGATCAAACTCTCACCATTGTGAGTAAATGTCCCCTAAAACATAAGGCATATAACAGTCTTTTGATTTCCAAATTGAGCACAATGTTGAAAAGCTGTCTTTGCACATTTTAAACTCCCAGCAAATAGGAATGAGAATTGCCATCAGGTTTCATGTCAGTCAATTGATGTGGGCTATAGCAAGTATTACAGCAAGTACTTTACGACAACAACTTATTAGCCATGTTGGCATATCCTGTCAAGAAAACTGACATACAACTCTGAAAACTACTATTCTGCGTTTATCCAAGACCTTGCTTCCACCCTATATCAGCAAAACATGTCATTGTGTTTTTGTTCATTTGGTAGTGGTTGTTGAGGAAAACAAATTTAACTGTTTGCTGTGTTTCTACCCTAATTCTATAAATTGTAATGCTTTTTTATTTCCCCCAAAAATAAAATTAGGTTACAATTAAGCAGCGATATTTGTAAATCTTTAAAACCTGGATAATTTCTGCAGTTTACATTTAAAACAGTTTACTTACTGTTTTACTTCTACTATCCATCATCTGGTAACCTGCTCAATTCTTTGCCTTTGTATGGGGTTTAATAACCTAGCTCAATATTGTTTTATAAGACAGAGCTTCACCTCCTTCCGCTGTTTTTTCTGCTCTGGTGAGTTAACATCACCTCTGTTCATGGGTCTGTGAGTAACTTGTGTCTTGTCTTTTACTACAGGTACCCATCTGCTTATGAGGAGAAATGGGTAAGGTTGAAGAATAGAGGGTGAGAGACTTATTTAAAAAAAAAAGCAGAGAGTTGGCTTATCTGGAATATGATTTCTTTCTAAATCAATAATGTTCAGTAATGGATGTGGCCCAGGGAAAGATGCTATAATCTATTTTATGGGCTTATAACTTGGTGGTTAAAAGACTCCTTTATTTATGACATGTCTACTTAGTGGAACATCCGTGGGCGGTCAAGTGAAATATTTGGCAAAGGAGGATTATGGAGGTACAGCAAGCTTGAGTGTGGAAGATAAAGACATTAGAGAAAAGGAATGCAAAAAGCCTCTTTAAATGCTTATATTTTCCTGGGCTTATATGTTTTGTTCGTTTTTCTTAAGGTCAAATTAGGTTTTGGTAGGATTTTTTAATTGTTTATACAGCTGTATGTGACTGCAATGCAATCATAATATATAAAAAATCCTGAAGAAACATTATGGAGAAAAAAAATATCCATCTGAGTTAACAAGTACACATTTGAATTATATCTTCATTTTAGAAGTATCCTGACCAAAGCGATTATAAACAGGCCATAGTTCAAACTCCAAACAAGAAGTTGCCAAAAATGGTTGAGTTTGGAAACCTCCCACAACTCTGCATTCCTGGGCAAGCCTATTAACAACTATGATTGTCGTGATAGTGCATGAACTCCTGCTCACCTTCCTGCTTGTCACTAAAAACCTATTCATTGGCTGCGGCTGCAGATAGCACCCCCACACACTGAAACACACACACACACACACACACACATACACTCATCTATGGCTCCCGTGGATCGGCTGGAATTGGTAATGACACGATCCATCTCTAACCCATTTCCAATTCAGCTGTGGGAAATGAGATAGGATGGTAATGGAATCTCATTGATCTGAGTTTGCTCTCATGTTTATGGTCCATAAGTGTGGAAGTCATTTCTAATGTTCTTTCCCACATTGGATCTTTTTTGCATGCTGCCGTATTTGTGCTTGCATCCATTCAGCTCTAGTGTTTATGGCAAACTCAATATGTAAAATGTATTTTTCTTTGTTCTGGTGATGGATGTAGAATAATCTTACACAATATGCTGTGCTTGACATTTTTTTTTTGTAGAAGTTGTGAAGCAGGTTGTCTTTAATATGACTTACAACACACAAAGAACTTTTGTTCTCAAATACATAGAAGTTATGTATCTGCCAATTTTGGTAAAGTGATACTGTGGTGTTGATAATACAGGGCTAAAATTTTGATTGCAATATAGTCAGTTAAACTAGCTGTGCCAAGAGGGAGCAGTGTGCTTTGTTGAGGATTTTTTCAAGGTCCGTCCCCCCGCAGTTTGAGATAATGGGAAAGTTGCATAAAGCAAAGTGAACTTTTGGCTCCTATTGATCACTCAAGAAGTGTTTTTTCAGCCCGTCTTTTGGCCACAAACAGCCACTGGACAAATGCCACAGCTGTTGTTTGCTGTGACAACAAGCAGCAGCTCTGTGTGTGACAGCACAGACAAACTTAATCCCAAACTTCATAAGGAAATCCTCCTCTTTATTAATGCCTCTGTACATTGTAGAAAATACACAAACATTTTCTCCACAATTGAAACATTTTGAACTGGAGGAGAAAGGACTTTGCCTCAGTTTGACTGAACCAAATATTTGCATCTACTTTGTTGGCATGGTAAATTGCAGCAGAAGATGCAAAACACCAGATGTTTGGCACAAAATCAAGAAAAACCTCTTTCTGAATCGTATTTCCTTAAATTTATTTCTATGAGAATCAAAAAGTCAACTACCTGACAACCATGCGGTTTTTTAGCATGGAGCCCATATCCTGAGGCTGATTTTCACTCTGTCCTTCCAGGGTGAAAATTGCCAATACATGAATGTAAAAAAGGTAATACAGCTGTGGAATAGAGCTGAAAAAAAACCCCAGCATAGCCCTGACCTGCCTCAAAGTCAGAGCAAGCACAAGATGAGCTGTCCTTTCAGTCATAAAATCATGTGACTTTATGATAAGGAAAGCCCTATTTCTCTGGCTGTTTGGGCCTCTCTCTAGATCATCCCAACCACTGTCTTCAGAGACTCTCACCCACCCACCCACACACACACACACACACACACACACACACACAGAGTGCCCTTACCTTATCTGCCTCACCCTCTTCCTGCCGCAGTCCAAAATTATGAAATCCTGCAGTAATTCCAGCCACTCTTCTACATACTCCCCGTCTTCTTATTTTCACTGAATATGATTGGGCTGACTGCACAAGACCCCGGCAATATGGCTTCTCATTACATCACAAAGTATCAAGTGGAGTGTGAAATTAACTGATGCGATGACATGTCAAGATTGGGCCTTGTACTAGAGGAGTGAAGAGAATGGTCTGCACTATAGTCTGTAGACAAAAGAGTGTATGGTGGCATCAATCTATGTCATAAAACAACAATGAAAACAATGCAGGTGTAGGTGCTGGTCTCTTAGAAATGTGTGGTGGCTATGTCTGGTAGCTCCTCTCTCATTTGTCTTTTATACAAATAATGAAAATTGCCAGTTGGAAGTTTGTCCCCTTTTTCTATTGTCAAACAGGGAGTTGGAGTCAGTCTTTTTGTACACACATTCCATTGTTTACTCCTGCGAGGCCACCTTTTGGCTGTTTATTATGGTGCTATTTGGCTGACTATATTATACATCCATTCCAACCCGATACTGCAGAAACAGCACACCACTTTGCAAAGCTACGTAGAAACAGCATTACTCCAGAGAGCTGCATTAAAACACAACAAAAACACAACATGTCGGCAAATGTTTTCCTATGACAAATCAGTTTTTGCATTCTGCAGTTCAATGTCATTTAAAGTAGGAGGAATCTGCTGGCTCTGTGCGCCTGCCACTCAAACACAAACACAGCACCCACAGATAAGTACAATCTGTTGTCCTTTCGTGTTTCAAACCAATTTGTATACAAAGAGATAAGAGCGCTCAAATGGCAGATGTGAACGTAGAAGGTGCCGGGACATTCCCCAGAGATTCAAGGGCAGATTAATATTCTCTGACTATCTCAAACCTTTATAGAAATGTTCAATTATCAAGAGTATAGTAGGGAATCTAAATGTGGTGCAGAACGTGCTGTTATTAACATTGTTCGTTAAAGCTTTGGCAAGTGGTCAGGATACCTGTTTTTAGGGTCAAAGTGTCCTGGCTCTCTTTAGTATCTTTGTCTCAAACATCAAAACTGCTGCTCCTTTGGTTTTCCTCGCTGCTCTGCTGTGTCTTTCTTCTGCTGTTGAATTTCTCTCTCTTTGTCCTCTAAGGCTTGGTAGGTTGCAGTGTTTGATTATCTTCATCCCTTCTTGTTGTCTTATATAAAATAATTTCAGACTTTTTTCTTATTGACCACAGTGTAGCAGCTGTGTTATGAATACAACCTGTGCTATGTGCTGTAATGTAATGATGGACACAATAGATACTTAGTGGCACACGTCGTCATCACAAAATCAATGCGATAAACCAGACCACCAGGCAACAATGACACCCTCAAACCACCATGTCTGCTTGACCCTCATCATTTATTTGGAACTAGTTTAATGAAATACACAACCAGATTGTTCACATCGAAACTACATGGCAACATTGGTGTGCAGTGAGTTAACTGTGTGAGTGTATTGATCCTGTTGTGTTGGAGAGCAAAAGGTTAATGTGTTGTCCATCGATCTGAATAAAGCCTTTTACTTAACTCTGTAGACACTGTGTTGAGTAAAGCCCCATGGGTGCTGTTTGCTCTGTTGGCTTGCTTTAGATCTAACATCTCATGGGGAATCCAGTAGCATCAAGGCAGAGACTACTGCTTTGTTATTCATTACTTAACAATTTAAAATTATAGGAGGTGAATGTAGCACCGAGTATTCTGTTTTGCATTGTGTTAAACAAGGTTTGAAAATGTGAAATGCCTTTGTAGATTCATGACCATGAGCTCAGATTAGAGTTTAATACAAATGGTAATGAAAGACAGCAACCATGAAGTTGTAATCTTTCATAAAGTGTCTCCCTCCTCATCACCCCCGAAGGTAATTCCAATGAAATGACCTTGACATTTATAACAGTCGTGAATAAGAGTAGAAATTGCTCTTGCAATACCCAAAGCAGCTTAACAGACATTTTTTATTCGAGTAAGGATGCTGGGATATGGTTTGCTGCCATTCTTGTGTGAAGCTTTCACAAACGTATTTGTATTATGTTTTCCTGCCTCAGGCAAGTTATTCCTGAGTTGCTTGAGGTCATGGCAAAAGCACAAGGCTTTCCTATTTGAGTATTACTCATACTGTAATGTACAATAACAGCACAGTGTGCTGTACTGTGTAGAAGACAGTTATTTCACTGACCTGTGATGCTTCATATCATCCATGACTCACCAAAGCTGAACATTGCATTTTAAATATTTCTTTCAGTACTAAGTTGGAAGAGTGTCAGTAATAGATGAAGAGATTTATTTTCTGTTGTGAAATGTTGACTTTACCAAACTGCAAGATAATGTAAAAATCAGTAAACTGACTGAATAGATGATGGTACAGGATGTTCAAAGTGTTATCACAGAAAACTAACTGTCAAGAATACAGGACTCAGATTGAGTTCTCTGTGGGCCCCTTTTCCCTATTACAGAAATGAATGGTTTCAATATCTGTGCAATGGTGTGTTAAGAACGAACGGAATATCATTAACAGGAAAAGAGGCTATTAAAACATTTTATTTCTCTGAAGGCTTGAAAGTGAATCCTGCCACTGAGCAGAACTACTTTTGTTTACAGAAGTCATGGCATATTCACACCCCAACAATTGATCATAATTGAGATTATCATATTAAGTACTTGCAGATATGATTCCATTAAGAAGTGTCTTGGATGAAAGAACAATCTAAATTCTGATGAATAAAGTAGCTGAAATGCAGGTTTGATGCTAGTCCCTTAACCCAGGTGGAAAAAGGCAAAAATCTATTTAGCCTGAACACTTTACAAAACCATCACATTCACAACTTCAAAAAAGCAGCTGCTTTGTCGTAAAAATACAGCAGAACAGTGTTAACAATGTAACAAAACATGATTTAGTAAAGACGTCTATCAATGTCGGGCTTTTTCCACCGTGTGTAAGTGAGTCTTTACTAAAACCAGGGAATAGTAAAGATGGCCTTCTTACTAAAGACTTGTTGAATGTAGTCTGCAGCCTTTTCTTTAACAGCTCTTTATGCCATTAATCCCTGCAGTATTTAAAGCTGCTCATCTCGCACAAATACAAGCAGATGAAGCTTTCTAGACATGTTTCTACATGAATGTTTTCAGCCTGCACTGCCGTGACAAATACATCGCTTTTCCTGTGGCTTCCTCACAACAGAGCCCACCCTGAGTTTGGCCAGTAAAATGCTTTTAATTCGAAGCAGCAGCAGCAGCAGTCGAACATTCTGTTTGCATTAGCATTGACTGAATACAGCTCTGACATGGTGTAAAGAGAGCAAACAGTAAACAGTCATCAGGGCTGTCATCAGTCAGATAAAATTACGCTGAATTGCATGCAATCCTCGATTGTTGAAAAACTCTGAATCTGAAGGCAAGTTGAATTACATGAGGGAGTTCTTGAGTCCATCCCTAACAATGCAAAAGCCTTTGAATCACACACAAAAAAAATTTTTCATTGAAAGCATCAAACTGCAAGAATTTTGAATTTTAAGGACAATGAAGGTGTACAAAAAAGGGATTAAAGAAGTGTATGTCTTTTTGTTAAATCTTCCTTGCAAAAACTTTTTATAGAAAATGCATCACCTCTCTCAATGAATCTCCATGAAGCATAATTGGTGAAACCTTTTCCCTATTTCATTACCTGTGGGAGGGGAATGGTAAACCAAGAGAATCGGTAAAGCAGAATATATTATCATTCCGAGTAGGTGGTGAAAACCCCCGTCTCTCATGTTATTATGAGACAGAGAAAAACACCTGTTGCTGAAATCAGCCAGGCTTGCAATTTAATTTTATCAGCCCACAAACAATCACTCATTAGGTAGCTGGAATGATGATGGAAGCCAGTCAGCTGTGAAGCTCTGCATTCTGGGGCACAACACATAACAAGAGAGTTCTTTTTTTTCCCCCTTTTTTTTTACAAGGCGAGGAACCTGTTCAGCTGAATCCTCTTTGGATGGGGGCCTGTTTTGCCAGCGACACAGGTTATTCACAGCTAATGCCATGGTCTTTAATCTTTTACTGGAAAAAAAGAGGAAAATATATGTCCAACATTACAATTTCCAAATTAGTTAAGTCAGCACTTAGCATTTAATCTAACAAACAAGCACATGGAATTAACTCAGCAGGCCGACTATTTTTTTGCAGAAAGATAGTGTATAAATGCTCGCTCTGAATTATAATGCAGCTTCCTCTTGTAGATGAGGTTTTGCCTTTGGCTGATTGGTAGATGTTTAAACACTGGGGACCCAAGTTCAAATCTAATATATTAGAACCTAATGCTGTGTGAATAATAAAGAGGGATGGACGTTTTGCCCAATAAGAGAGCTTGTTTGTCTACTGCATGTATACCTTCATCCAGCATCAGAATTCCTAAGTGCTTACTCGGCAGCTCAACAGATTGCAGAGTTTTGCTTATGGCGTCCCAAATTGGACTGTTTGTTGTTGTTGATGAGTTTGCATTCACTGTGTGCTCTTACTACTTACACTGTCAGAGAAAAGTCAAGCCGCGTGTTGAGCTGATAAAACCGAGTAGCAAGCAGAAATTTCCGACAGACTTTAAAGCACAAGGTGTCTGTCGGGACGGGGCTGAGATTATGGTAGAACTGAGGAGCTGAAAGAAGGGGGTGTTTTTTTTTTTTTTTTATCAGTTCTGGTAGAAAAAAAATTTGACGCTTGGTTCAGACGTCATTAAAATTAGTGATCAGCGTGTGCAATATTAAAATCATCCAACCTCCCCAAGACAAATAAATCCCCTCTGAAAAAGGCTTTAGATTCATGCACTGTTTCAAAGTACTGCCTGTCTCAGTGTCATATTTCGCTGCACTATTTTCACTCCACAAAAAAAAACATCCTTTGAATCCACTGAAAAACCTGAGTCCACACAAACATGACTGTCAGTTCCCTTTTTTTTTATTCGTAGCAGCAAAATAAATACATGAGCTCTCTGTAATCTTAGCAAGTTTACTTGACAGATTTCTCTCTCAGATACACAACACACATGCAGCGCTCCACGGATTGAATCTGATGATCTTATTTTTCCAGCAAAAAGTGAAGCCACATTGAAAGATTTCTGAAGAACCGTTTCTGTATTTTCGAGTCAACGCAGAGATCAGGATGAAACAGATTTTATAACCAAATAATGATATATCTAAATAAGTATTGTTCAATGGTAATGAAGAGATCATGAATATAACATCTGATATAGGAAATAAAAATCCATCAAACTGTGTTACATAAAATATTATGTATTTATTTTCCTTTGAGTTTATTTCATTCATTGACCAAAAATAACAATTCAATACAAACATAATTATCTCCAATCTTGAATAAAAAGGAGCCAAAAGAAGAAAAAAGCTAAAACAAGGCATTAATTAACAAAACACATCATTCAATCAAATTATAATAAAATAGCTGCAGGCCAACTCAGCCACTCAAATGCCATTAGTAATTCCAAAGTTACAAGCGTTGTTGTTTCACAAAATGACAATTTTTGGAAGCTACTTTTCAGACTTAGAAATACAAAGATTTCCCATCTCAGGGGAAAATGAGGGCGGGATGCACGACCATTCAAAAATACTACTAGGTTTCTAATGATACAAAAGCTTAATGCAAATGGGTGAAGTATCCCATAATAATGGCTTTCTCTTTATTTTTTAAATCTTTTCAGGATGATGATTTATAAATGATTTAAACAATCCTTACCATGACAGAATGAACCCATCTTAGTGGGAAATGTGTGCAAGTATAAATCAAAAGTGCAGAACACATTGGCATGTGTTTCTGTCACTGCAAGGTTTATTTTTAAATTAGTTATCACATTTATAACAGTAAAAATATACACAAAAGTAAAGTTGCCCTGTGGACTTTTCATTATTATTAGTGAATTCCTTCAATGATTGTTGAACTCATAATATTTGGTTTGTTGTTTTAACAAAAACATGTATTGCTTACACATATTTTAAGTACAAAAACACTATACTCCTTCCTTTTCTATCCCTCCTCCTTTACCTTTTTTTATCTATTCACATGAATACCACTAGGGTGAGGGCTCACTTTCTGCTGACCGCCATGGCATTCTCAGTCGCACACTGATGATGCTAGCGACGTTGCTTGTTGACTTGCCTTGCAGCCTACCATTCATAAACCTCAGCGCTCAGTGTACATACATGTTGTACCCAACATTATGAGATAAGTCACACAGTGTGGCTTGCTATAATCTTACAAGATTGAGAAAGTCACACAGTCTGAAGGAGGCATTAAACAGTTAAAAGATTTTTCATATGGATTCATGTTTATTTGCTCCACTCTCTGTACATCCCTGTAAAGCAACATGATATTTTATTGCCCAGTTTTCCAGACATAAAGATTTATTTTCAAGAAACAAAACTCTGTCTATGAAGCTAACCAGTACAGTGACAGCCTGCCCTCCACAAGTATTTTCAATTTTTGTCCCCGCTGATCACCAACTAGGGCAGGCTACAGTTCTGCTGTGCGGTGGTAAATTGAAAGTGTAATTTCTAACAATATGGGGGCCCAGCGGTAGAGATGCGATTGCCTTGTCTAGATTTCTGAGCAAATGTGAAATAAAAATGGATGTTCCATTCCAAATAAATACGATGGGAATAATAGTGGGCAAAATAACATTTGCCTGAGGTTAGGAAGGCCTCATTGGGCACACTGTTTGGAAAAAGGACACTTGAACCATTTATGTTTTATTGCCTCTCCATACTGTTGACAGCATGTGCTATCTCATCTTAAAATTAATTGGAAAATAATGTGCAATAGTGTCAGTGAAGTTAGTTTTACTGCCATGGAAAGGTTATATTACATCTACAACTTCATATTATGTACAAAGGAATAATAGTAACTTTTGAAATAGAGACATGTATGTTGGTAATGCTTTAATGATGCAGAGACTTCAACAGTTCACATTGTAGATGAATGTAGTCAAGCTGTTTTCTAAGTTTGCTGTCAGAATGGTATTTATGAAGTTTTTAGCTGAAATACAAATCTGAACATTCAAAAGCCATTAACAGGCCCAAATTTTGGTGAATGCTGATTACTCCACAAATAGCAGTTGTCAAAATAATGGCATTTAGACGATGACACTTCATTTGTTTCCATTAGTAAAGCTTTGGCTTTGAAATCGAATGGTAGTTGCATTGTCATTCAGATGAAACGTTTTGGAAGGCATAATGTGCAGTGGGCCGGTTGTTCACTTTGGAATGGGACTCCGGCAGGGTGATGGGGGGTTCTGACGGGAAGTTTAAGCCCCTAAGTGTCAAAGTTTGTTGACATATTATTTTCCATTCTTCAGTCTTAAGGAATTTTCATAGGGCTGGGACAATATGCTTTTGTCCTGATTCGATTTTAATCATATTTTTGGGGTCCAGATTTATAGTGTATAGAAGTATAGTGATTCTAGTATTGCGATTTGATAGTAAAGATTATTGAATTTTCTTTCTTCCTCATTAAACAAAAGCAAAAGTTGCACATGCAATAGAAGAGAGAGTAGATTGCATGAGTAATATTTCTAAAAACAATAAACATCCATTCATAACACACACACTCATAAGCAGTATCAAGGCAATCTGTTCCCTCAAATTTACTTTTCTTTGTCTGTGATGATCATCTGTGAAACCTCTGTTTTCTTGGTTACCTGGGTGGAGAGTCCCAACTCATCTTGTATATGATTGGTTGCTTGGAACAGCGGCATCTTTCTGAACAGCACATGTACCCAGAGCGGCTGAACAAACACTAAACAAACACTGAATTCTCTGAAAAATGCGCTGGGTGCAGCAGTTGCCAGCTCTCTGCAACGTTTACATTCCTCACCTGAAACTGATACCTGTTGCACTCCAGATATAAAACTTACGATCCACTTTTTGTGAATACAGACATGACTACAACAACCCGCTACTGGTAATCTTCTTTCAGTTAGGATAGAACAACAGATGAATGATTCCCCCATTAAAAAAATAAATAAACAAATGTTCTTCATTATATGCCGGTTCAGACGGAAAGACTAATGGGGGATGACACAAGAAAACATGGCTACCAGTGTCCACTGTTATTTTCTTTCCCTGTTTTCGGATCATGTCCGATGTTTGGCGTCAAGTTGAAATATCAATTTAAAGAGAAAAATGTATTTCTTTAATCATCTTTAATTCTTTCATCCTTATACTACCATCATGTTTTGTAGCTACATATTTGTCAGTTTCTCTGTCATCCAACTTTTTGTGTCCTTTAAAGATACAATATGTAGATATCTGCCAGGGGGCTCTCGAGCAATACTACAATAACAAAAGATGACGAGGAGGCTGGCGAGGAATCATGGGAGTTCCCTCTGCTACACCCCCCGGTGAAACCGAACTCCGCGTTGACCCTAGTGAAGACAAACGGGCGAAACAGACCTGATGAAGAGAATATGTTTACCGACGATGTATCCAAGTATAGTTTACATGCCGTTTTTTATCACAGCAACACAAACAGCAACAGGATGGCAGCTTTCAGTAGCAGCTCCCGCCTCCTTGTGTAGCGGTCTTTGACGTACCATCCGGTCTTAAGGATTTCTATGGCTATGGGAACTGTTTGAAATATTGTAAAATATAGGTTTAGTCCATTTTTAATTAATTTTGATATTTTTGTTTAAACTCTTTTACCTTTTCTCTGCTGTTTTCTTTGACCTTTTCTCATTTCTTTACTGAACTTCTTTCTACACATGAATATAATAATGATTGAAGTTTGTCCTCCAGAGTTTTGATCAAAGCTGTTTCCCCAGTAAGCCTAATGTGATAAAAAAAATCATCAAAATAATAAACCGATGTCGGGGAGATGTAACTTGAGTAGCTCTCTCAGGTACAGTAGCATTTTCTCAAACAAAGGCAAGGCCACAGTTCCATGCTTCTCTACATTTCCCTTTTAACCCTTTGTATTTTTTTCCTTCATAAGAGATTAAATCTCTTAAATACTCGAAGGAGCTTTCTGAAAAAGGCAACACACAGGCTCAAGATAGCATTTCACAGTATGAAAGAGTAATTGATAGCAAGTGAAGGGGTCATCTCATTTCAATGATAGAATTAGTCGAGGTAAGCCACAGAGGTGGACATCAAGGCCAAAGCAATTAGCTGCAGTGGTCAGCAGGTGGCAGGGAGGAGGCTATTAATATGATTATATAATGAGCCCCTTAAAAAAGGAACAAAGACAATAGAGTTTAAACAGAAAGAAAGGATTTTGAAATGAGAACAGCTGATGTAATTATTGTTAGCTCGTATCCAATTAAATTTGTATCTTAATATTTGCATAAAGTAAAGATCATGCAATGGTTTACATGATAGACCATGGGGTTTTACACGAGACAACATATTGTGTATACTGCCACAATCGCTTTGAGTCGTCAGAGGGCTAAAAACAACTATACCAGTCAAAGTCAATTTAACATTTAGAAATGTTAATGAATAAAAGGCATTTTAATTTTCAGGTTGAGAAAATGACCATTTGCCCCTTGTATGTCACAACTCATGTTGCTTGGGAAAAAAAGTAATTTGACTGTTTTTATTCTTTTGAACATAAATGCAGGACAATATAAGTAATGTGCCTAGAAAGCATCCTATTCTTTTGTCACAGTCTTCCTCCAGTTCAAAGGTACTGTGGATTTAAGAGAACAGCAACGAGAAAAAAGGAAAACATGCTTACCATAATCTGTTTTTCAAAGGTTAGATTTTGTGAGGCGAGTTAGTTTTGTGTTTGTGTGATAACATTTTTTTATGGGCTACCAGTTGTGTTATATTTTAGATGGACTCTCTCAAAGCTCTTTCCTTCAACTGCCGAGTACACGGGGTCTATAGAGTGAAAAACATGTGAAGATTGATAAAGTGCAGCTATTTCCCGGCGCAATGACCCTTTTTAAAGAAACATCTCAGGGTGTCATTCTCAATTAACATTTGTCCTCTTGACGCCAGTGACAAGTTGTCACCCACGGGAAGAAAAAGTTGGTGAAGGCAGAAAATGGTTCTCTCCTAACATGGCCTCAAGGATCAAAAATACTTCACACTGTGTTTTTTTCATAGCAAACATGTAATGTTTTCCTCTCTGAGTCCTCTACCAGATCGCTCCAAGGCTGCCAGAAGGGAAGCCATTGATTATTTAGCTCACATGATGGACTTTGTGATGTTCACAGTGAACATATAGCATGGGGAAAGACTATCTGACTAGAAAGATACATGTTTACCTCTTGGGTGTGATCCATTCAATATGGTGCTTTGATGGTGTCAGCTCGGCAGCCTCCACTCCATTTCTCCTGAAGTCAATCACAGCAGCGCAGACACAACAGCAGGGGACACACACTGTGCCGGAGAGCTGGAGTAGAGATAAATTATAGCTGAGCACAACTGGAAAGCTTTACAATTAGCTTCTTATTATTTCAACATGGGTTGGGAAATATTTGTTTTTGTCATGTCTGTGTGCAAAAAGTGTGGACACTATTATGAGCCACAAGTCTGACTAGTTGAAACCCTGTTATTACTCCAGAGAAAGTATATATTTGTGCGCTTTTTCTGCTCTCAAGCTATTACACAAGGAAGACTAATTGATCCCTGCAGATGGCAGACACAGCAATAGGTCATAAAGACCCGGCCACTTTGCTTTCTCACAACTTGCTATCGCTCTCCTCCCAGAGTGCCAATAGCGAAAGCAAAGGAAAAAACTGGGGACATAATTTGAGGCCATACATCTTTGCAGACGGCTGCTTTTGTCATCTTAAGTGGACTTCCAAGCAGAAAAAAAAACAAGCCAGTGTTTAGGCTCTTAATGCAGCCCTCTTACAGCCAGTGTGGAAATTTCTATTAGAGATTTAAAAAAAATAAAAAACATCACTAGAATGAAAAGATGGCAGAAAAGGACCATCTTAGAGAAAAGAGCTTATTATGCTCATATTTAAAATGTATTTGATTGGTTGTCTTCTGTAATTCATACACAAAACATTGCATAGTTTTTCGTATAACTTCTGAACTGATTTGTGTATAATAGTATGAGCAGAGGGGAAAAGAGGACAAAGTTAGAATTTGTGTAATGAGTAATTTCCTCACTCTGACAGATAAAATCAGCAGCGTGTAGCCAGTCAGCTGATGTGTTATCAACAGTTCTTGTGCAAACTTCATTTCATTCTACTTCATGGTTATGCTGATAAGAGTTTGAGTTTCAAAGATGACTTAATGATGAAGAGAGAGAAGGGAAGAGATATTTTTTTATCATCAATGATCAATCCCCCCTGCAATACTTCACACCCGAATGCAAACAAAATGTAAAGTACAGCGATATGCAGAACTAACACCACTTTGTCACAGTGTCACATGTATGTTGTTCATTGCTGCCATGCTTTAAGGGCTGCATCTTATCACACAGAAAAATGTAATTGAGATGATTACACAGTGTGATTGTCAACTCCACAATGTCTTACTTTTTCCTTATTATTTGCATGAAATGGGAAATCTTGCTTAAAGAAAGACAGAACTAAAAGGATTCCTAAGAATTGTTTATCTTCGCTGGTGCTTACCTTTAACATGCTTTAAACGTGTACCCTAAGTAGAGGATCAATACATGGCCTTTATATATTTACAGTGTAGGGTTGTCAAAACAAACAGGATATAAAAGATGGAATTCAAAATCAACATATCTTCTGATATATCTCATGTTCGGTGCTGTTTCCAACCTCATAATATGAAAATATCTCCCAGTACTGTACATATGAGCATTGCCATAGAAACCAAATTCCTTCCATAATGACTTCTGGGACAGTATGACTTTAAGGTCGGCCATAATTGCAGGTTGTGGTCGCTAACTGCTCTGACTCTGTGTGTGATTTTTCAAATGAAATTGTACCTCTGTGTATCTGATGTAAGGGCTTAGCTTTTTTTTTTTTTTTTCATATAAAATGACAACAGGAGTGAGTGTGTGCACTGTAGCTTTTCCTTAGAGATTCGACCATGAGAGCTGTATTTCTGCGTCTGAACATCACACACATTTGTGATCGATGAATTTCTCAATCCTAAACCATTGTTATAGGAAAAATACTTAGACAGTGGCCACCATTCTTTTTGCAAAAAAGTGTGGGGATTGCAGTCAACATTTAAATTTGATTCACAGGTTTACAATTACAACAAACATGTAATGTATAGATCTAAAGCATCAAAGTGTATGGGTAGGTAGTTCTGCTTTTCAGCTCTATAGAGTGTATGTTGCTAGCTGTGTAACATAATTGAGTTTTGGCTGCTGGAGAGTGAGATTATTTCGTTGAACACCAGACTGAGGCTTCACACAGCATTATTGTTGACTGACCAACACCATTACTCTGATACACTTGATTCAAGACTCCTCTGAAGTCTTGGTAGCACATATTTTAAGAATCTGAATGGTAATTGCTGTTTCTTGTTATATATGTTTTAACTGTTTTCCATGTTATGAAGGAGTAAAGTAGGCCTACTTTTGTCTCAAACCCTGGAATACAACTTTGAATGAGCCCTGATGTAGCTCTGTGTCTGCTTTGTAGTGTGTAACAGGCTGTTTTCTAACATTCCTACAATATCTATTTTATAGTAACAATATTTAAGTGTTGGGGGTTTACAGATAATTAACACAGGTTTAGTGTTCTTTTATCCTGCTCCATATTATCATTGAAGGTGTGGTACGCTCCATAGTGGATATTACTGCTAGCTGTTGCACTGAGAGGTATTCATAAGACTAACTAACCTGGCATTTCAGTGGAACAATATTCCATTGAGAGGAGAAGCCTGCCTTCCCCAGTTTATCTGACACTGTCTGAAAGTGGATGAAAAGTACAGAATTTGCTCTTTTTTTCCACACTTTCAAAGCACACTTTTAAGGCTGAGCTGTGAAAAGGCGCTCAGCTGTTGAAACGTCAACCACAATTCAGAGCCGCCGTCTCCTGTGCTGTTGAACCCAGATAATTCAGTCAATGCGTTCTCCTCTCTCTCTCCATCACTCTCATCCTTTCCCTCTCATGCGCTACTTCTCTCCCCATCCATCTCCCTCCGTCTTCACCCTTGCTGTCTCTGTCTTCCTTTCAGCCAGGCCTTGGAGGGTTCTGCAATTACGTTCAGGGGCTGATCAGAAAAGGGGATCACTCCAGTGAAATAAATCGCTCCATAACAGCTGCGGTGAAATGGCGCTAATTGCAGATTGATTTGAAAGCAGAGGCAGCAGATATCTGCATTGCAGAGCCGCATCTGCCACACTCCGCTCATCATTCCCCTCTCTGATTATCCATTGTTCAGGCTGTTTACTTTGTAGTGATGAGTGCTAAATGGCAGGTTAAGGAAGCTAAGGGGGCCAGACATCAAATTGGGTCCCTCTCAAAAAGACGGAGTGTAAAATTAGACATAATTAACACACCCCTTAGGCAGATTCTCCAAACCTCATGGAGATGGTAGAGATGCAAATTAGCTGTAAAGATACACACTTTATATACAAAAACAGTGATTAAGCAGCCTCTGGTGTACAGAGGCTACAGCCTGTCATGATTGAGAACAAATCAACCTCTAAAAAAAAAAAAAAAACTCTTTTATTTTGCAGGACTCTGCGTCCTGTTGCATTAAGCACCATGCCAACAGAAAAAAGAAAGCAACGCTATGTTGAAAGTTTTGCAAGTTTATTTTGAACTTTTTGTTTTAGCTTAACATAGAGAAGAATTTTTTTTTCTGCAAAAGCCACTTACAGTCCAGTTTTCGGACCGATCTTTTTTCTAAACGTGGCTGCAGAGATACACTCAAGAAGTGGCTTGACTTGATTTGATTTGAAAAGTGACAAATTCACCCAGTCCAGTGTCTGAAACAAACACAATCTGACCCTGATATGAGCCTTCCAAATGAATGTATTTCAGTCCCAGGTTGTCACACTGTAGTGGTGGAGCTGTTTGCTCCTCCACTCAACAAATATTGCTGTCAAATAATTGATTTAAGTGCTTTCTCAGCACTACATGTTGACAACATGGATGTCACATTTTCTCTGCAATTGAAAATGAATCATCTCCAACATAACCTGAATTTTAGTCCTTGGTGCCTGGCAAAGTTTGTTGGATTAGTCATGACTATTTATCACTAAATTGCTTAAATAAAATCAACATAAAAGATTATTAGCAAGTTGACTCACCATTGAGAGCCATCCTAGACTACACTGGCAAAAGATAAAGAGGCTTTTTACAAACTGTTCAATTTAATTTTAGAAAATTCTTTAATTCAACCTATCTGTAATTTTTGTCTGAAAAGAGAAAATTCATGCCTGATACTAACGGCATTTTAATTAGCATCCACATTTTAACCACATGTAAAAAGGAACTCATTAATTATAATCTTTGATATGAACATGCCACTTCACCTTGCTGGCTGATGCTGTATTCATAGAGAAAAAAAACATTATGTGTTGATAGAACTACAAGTAACAAATCCTGGGCCAACATACTACAGCTGACAAATAGGCATTAAGTACTTCAAGTTTTTAAATACAAAACCTGGTACAAATACTTAAAATGGAACATGGGAATAACACAAAACTAAAAGATATACTGTATCTGTATTTCTGAATTGTAGAGCTCAGTGAGAGATGTGTATCATGTTTCAGTTTACATACCAAATACTTTAAACTTTTAAACTGTCTCATGTGGAAGAGAGCATGGAGGGGGAAAAAAAGACAAAAGCCATGTAATAGGGTTTTGTCTCAGAAATACTGCATGAAAAACAAATAAGAGTTTTTTTCAGATGATAGAAAGAATGCACTTCATCAAATTGGCTCGTCTTTTCAGACCTATGAACCATGGCAAGAAAAAGAAGCACGGCCAGTAATTACTGGTTCTACACGCAATATTTTTCTGCTTGATATTAAATTGATGAAATCTTCTGCTTAACAATGAGGTGAGAAAATACTTACTACTAATAGATTCAGCTCATCTGCAGTTGATTGGCAAATGCCATCAGTTTCATGAAGTGTTGATTATACATTACCATTTTTATATTGAACTTCCATCATAAAAATGTGTTTTATTAAGCGAGCTCATAACAGAGTGCATTGTGGATCGCGGCCCCCTGCTGAACAGATTGTCTTCTCACAGCAGGTGGAATGCCATTTGCCACAAACTCTTGGAATTGAAATCATTACACCTCAATTTTGTGATTCATGTTTGTTCTTAGGCGGTGAGAATTTACATATCGAGAAAATCGGATACTTTCTCCTCAAAAGGGTTTTAGCAATCTTTTTTATTATTCACTTTGCCATCAGCATTTAAAGTGTAATGTCGCTTCTGCTGCGACTTAGAGTGGGATTTCTTCTATGCTCATGTCTGCTTAGAGTAAAGAAGTTTATCCGAGAAGAAAAAAGCAGAGCAACAACGCTGTTCTGGAAAAGTGTGTTGGTGCTCGTTACTTTGACAGACTGTAGGTATACAGCCCACACTAGCTTCAAAAATAACATAATTCATGCATTCCAGGTAGACAATTAGGTTGAATTATGATAATTATAATCAGTGAGGGGTTTCATGCATTGTGTTATGTTGTGGGCATGTGTGCACTCTAAGCAAAGAATAACTTTGCAACAAAAATGGGTGCCACACTTTCTGTTATGGCATATCCACACACAAAAAAAATCCCAATGTGCACTTGAAACAACATTTCTGCATTATCAATTCCAAAAAATGAAATGTGAAACATATTGTATCACCCGTATCTCATATGGTTTACCTCATTTTATGAGTTAGAAGATCCGTACAACTTTGTGAGTGTTTTTTAATGTGTCATCAAAATCTTATCATTGTCTTTTTTTTATATTAGGCTAACTGGCTGCTGGCCCTAACGCTCTACTTAGCATACAGAAAGAAGAATAGTTTCAATCCACTCTTCTTACTCATAAGTAGAAAAGGGAATATGTGAATTTCCATTAATACTGTCTCTTCCACTTAGTGCAAGTCATTTTATTGCTTTACGAGAATATTTAAATAGAATCTCTGCTAGTTTTGGCAGCATTTGACCTCCTGTTCACCCTGAAGCCTTTTATATAACAGTTCCAACCAAGTTATCTGACTGGACAAAGCCTTACGTGGCTGATATTAGGAACAACATTGCTTGGAGGTTGACTTCATGTATCACTCTGCCACAGATGTTCTCCCCACTGTTATATATGAAAAAGCAGTCTGTCTACATTGATCAAGATGGTCCCTCAGTAAAAAATAATTCAACCAAAGCAACTGTCGACAGACTCTTCTTTAAAGGGGTGCGGCGGTTCACAAATCACAAATCATTCCAGTTGGATCACATATTTTGGTCACTCAGGACAACAAAACAGATGACAACCAACAGATGTCTGCATGATAAAAACAGATATGATGAGAATGGGGGTAGAAAAGACGAAACTGCGTTTGATTAAATTTAGTCATTCATACTGTAATATCAACATTTTACGACCCTTTGCTGTCTGCTAAAAATTTGCATAAAATTGATTCTTAAAAGACTGAATGGTCTTCATAAACTCATGGTCTTCCTGGTGTAAAATTGTGTTAAATTGCTCTTTTTAATCAATGGAAAGAAAGGGACAGGAGAGGAACAATATTTTGAAGTCCAAATTTAAAAGGAAGTGTTTTATTGTTCACATAATTCTAGATATACTTTAAAATATCCAAAGTCTTCCCTCTGAGGAACAGGGTCTTTGTTTGTGTGCCATCCTGGCACAGAAAGATTAATTTTTCTTTGCTGCCAAAGCAGAACTGGATTCAAGTTTGATCCCACACAACTTTTTCCATTACGTAAGTGTTTCCTGGCACTAGCCAAGACCAATGACAGTGTGGTCAGGGGATAATAGTCCATCATATAATCAAAGTGCTATGATGTCAACATAATCACATTGTTTTAATAGTAACCACTATTTGGAGAGTTGTTTCTGTTAGGTCACTCCGTCCCTATTTATGGGCCTCTCTGTGTGAGAAAATGAGAGATGGCTCACTGTATTCTTTTTGCGGCCAAGTGTGTCCTACTGCTGCACATTCAACAGTTTCCCACACAGACACCCTCAGCCTATCATCACTAATGACATCATGGTGAATTTCCTATGGCTTCCATCGCTCACAAACTGGCTAATTTTAGACCACCCACAAAGTGTACACACAGGCACCCACAAAACCAAAATGTTCACCAGAACTGATGCAATGGTACAGCAGCAGTGAACACAAAGAAATGTGGGAATTCATTCACACAACAGGCCCACGGCCCAAGTTTCACCCTTTTACAATCTCGAGTCTGACACTCTTACGGCTCACAAGAGGCAGAGCCTCTGGGTTGGCGCCGCTTATGAGAAAAAGACAAACGTCCTGCGGAGAGCATTGAGATTGGAGCTCCTGTTTTCATTACTTTGGTTTATCGGCTCAATAGTCACCTCCTTTCTCCCAGTGCTAAATGTCCTCTTGATTTGCTCTTCTCGTGCCTGCACCTGAAACAATTCATTAAAAATGAATGAGACGAAAGCAAACCACTATGTGCTGTGTGATGAGAGTGAGCTGTAGTAACAGAGAGAAAGTGGAAAAGACTGTAGAATGACAGCAGGTAAAGATAATGTGGTTATAAGCTATTCAAAATAATGTTGTTAACTGCATTGAGTCAGAATAATAACTTGTATTATTACATTTGCTTAATTTTGGCTGTTGCAAGTTTAAAAATGTAGGCAAATTTTCCTAACATTCCTTAGTAATGAATTATTTAATATTTGTATAATGCTTTTATTGATTCATGAAAATATATGTTGGATTCATGATGATATGTGTCCCTATATTTTAGTTTTAGTTTTATTTTAAAGTAAAGCAGTTTAGATCTTCCACTGAACTGTTTGCTGTATTATTCCCTCATCTGTTTCTATGATTAAATGACTACTTTTTCCTGAAAAGAAAATGTATCTCAAGTACATTTTTAGATATGTTAGAGCCAATTACAGTTTTCAAGTGAGGTAATTTCTCCAGTTAGTTCGTAACTTCCCTTTTGGTTAAAATAATCTATACTCAATAGTTCCACAATGAATATTTGATGATTATGTACCATTAAGAAATCACCGTGGGTGTTTTGAGAATTTATGGTTGCCTATAAGTGCTATTCCACTCTGCTGGGGTTTCAAAGTTTTAAGCGTTATTCCAGAAAGCGGTATTCATGGAAAAATCATCCAAAAATATGACTCTCACTTTGAAGTCGGCTTTCCATGTTATTGAGCTCCTGAACTTGATGTAGCAGAAAGTGTTTACTTTCCAAATGGCCACTTGTTGATTTTGTGTAATGTGTTTTCTTCCAAACGCCCTTTGTGTTTGTGCCCACGAAACAACCTTGAAAGTAACCACCAAGGCAGACATTTCAATGCCATGAAAGCCCACGCTGAAACATTTTCATTGCAGTTAAACTTTGATCAAACATGAGTAAATAGTTAAAGAAAACACATATGGACTGTGGTTCCCTCTGTCAGCAAAGAAAAGCAAAGTCTTTACATGAATACGCCTGCAATTTCATGTGAGCAACAAAGCATTTCCAGCTCTATCAGATCTGTTTTTGTTTTGTTTATCTTTCCCCATTTGCATCATTATGAGGGAGAGAAATCTATAGTAGAGTTTGAATAGCTCTGTAATGAGGAGGAGGAATCAATCATCCTTTCAGAGTAGGCCCGCTGCAGCAATGAGAATATAAATTCAAACTCATAAATTCCTCGCTTTTAGGTCCCCACATCCTTCTTAATGTCTCCAGAGTTTAAAGCAGCCTTGTGTTTGATACTCCACTCTAGATGTCCTGCTTGATGTACGGTCCATTTTTTTCCATCCCTATTGGAATGTAATAGTAGGGATATCCAAGTTAGCCTTCTCTGTGTAAGCTATAAAAAAAAAAAATGGCGTAATTGCTGTGCTAATTTTGGGGCAAGTCACAAAAGGATGTTTGGCCGATCCATCCAACTATCAATCTACCTATCATCTCAACATTCGGTGCTTAGCGTGTGTGGACCGTCATTACATATGCCACGTAATTGGGCATAATTAAAAGGAAGCAAAGTACCGTAATTAATGTCAGTTGTCAAGCGTTAAAAGGCAGGCAGAGGATAATGTTTCCCTGTGATGTGAGCAAGAAGACCTCTGGAATCAGGAGGCTTCTGATTGACATCACCTGACCTTTGTGTGCACACAAATGATGCAGATAGTCATTGAAAATATTTCAGAACATACTTACTGACAAACACTGAATCTCATAATCCAGCTTTGTTTCATGTCCCTCCTCTGTAGCTGTATTATATATATATATATATATATATATATATATATATATACAGTAGTTTTGAGTACAGGTAGGTAAAGGTGACATCATAGCTTATTAACTCAAAATGTGTTTTTATCCAACTCTATACAAAACTCCCTTTAGTTACAGTTGCCCAACTATTGGCAGCAAATAATTTAACAGGCATTGCTAGCTCTAGATTTTGCCTGATTTTAAAGCAGTATGCAAAGTTGGTGTTGAGTGTGAACTAAGAGTTTAGAGCATTGTTTCTTTTTCTTCTTACTGTTTTTAAAAACTAAAGACAAACATCAAGTGTTAAAGGAATGGACATAACATCTTTCCTTTGCTCTTTTGTAATATGTTATATTGGATATCTGGCTAACCAGCTTCACAATTTCCATGAAATAATGTCCAAAAAGTTATGTCCCCTTGCCCTGCCTTTCCTTTCTTTCCCTTCCCTGACATTACTGTATTTGCTTTGTGTTAAGTTATGTCTGTTAGGGTTTTTTTTTTAGTGATGTTGCATTGACTTAAGTTGTTTTGTGTTGCATTTTTAAACTACATTACGTTTTATTGCAACATGTTACTTAATTTTGCATTGTTGTATTAGGTTATCTTACATTGCATTATATCAGGCTATATTGAGCTATGTTACTACTAAGGCTAAAGAAACATATTGTACATTATACAATGCATTTTAGATACAGTGGACCAATACTTGAGTCACATGTTTACTGGGTCACATGTTTCAGGAAAGGGTTATAGACAACAGGCATTGGCAAGTGAGACTTTCCCACAGTTGACATTCTAACAATCACACCTTGCTTAAATCACTAAAATGGTGAAATAAAAAAAAAACTACAGAGAAACATATGGTGTCTGTTTTCTGTATTCACAGCCATGACCTGCAGGAGGCCAAAGCAAATAGAGAGGCTTCAAAATGTGCAATGCCAGGAATAAGTAGTGAGCAACAGCAGGGAATCTGTTTAATGTGAAACCTGCTTTCATTGCTCTTCAATTGTTTTTTTTCCTTTTCTTTAACTCTATCCGACCCTTTGGCATATGATATGTGAACTGGCATGGATGATTTGACGTTAACTGGGATCAAATGCTCTCAGTTTTGTTTTAAATTCATTTGTAGCTTGAATTTAGATAATATTATGGATGCACATGTTCCAACAAAAATCTTTGGGAATTCCTGTAGGCAGTAATATTTATATATTTTAAGCCAGACAGGATCAGTCCATAAGAAGGAAATCCATGTTAAACAACAAGACATAAGTTTGCATTACTGCTGTAAAAACCTCATGGTTCATCTCACTCTTGCTGGGTGGCATTTAAACGTATCCATATGCAGAGCAATAGAGGAAGACTTCAACCAAAAGGCCTTTTAAAGTTCCCAGTTTTATGGTTTGATGTATGGATTGTATTTCTATTCACATAGCCTACAGTACACTTGACAACTCCCTGGGGAACAAAAGCAATACCCGAAGGATATTTGGATCACACGTCGTGATGATACTTTCAGTGACCGCTCTCCCACACTAGGTTTATTTCCACAAGCCAACTGCCTTATCCTACATGGGAATACAATGCTGGATCGCGCTTTCTACTGCACCACCAAGCAGCCACAGTAGTAAATCACTTGATGACCTAATGCAGGATGAGAAGAGGCAACATCCCTTTTTTTTTTTCATCGTACCACATGGGATCTATTTCCTCTCAGCATTAATAATACTCGGGAGCATTAAGGCATGCAGCAAAAGCAGATGTATTCTTCCCCAGGCTGATTCAACTTGTGAGCATTTCCTCTCCCTAACCCCCCCCCCCCCCTCCCCAGTCCTGAGGCAAAGCATGATTACCCGATTTTAATGAGATTTTTAATGTGATTTTTTTTTTCCAATCCCTGCAAGACAATCCAACTCTCCCTTATGTACATACAGTGGTTAATGTTTGCAGTCTGATAGTATGCAAAAGAACACATGTTGACATTTTTGCTCCCCATGCTTCATTATCTTTGTCTGCTTCTTACCTGCTATGTTGCATGATCATGACAATCCTCTGGAAAATGTGACAACAAAGGTGCACACTCTTTTCTATAGCACGTCATAGTAACATTGAAACAACTTGGTTTTTTTCTCTCTTTTCCAGGGGACTTCTGCGTGGCTATTTGAATAGAGCACCCCATCAAGACATGTGAGTGAACATTCATTTTGTATCATTAATTTCCAGTGCAATTATTATTTACAAGGCCAGCAGCACAGCTGTTCACAAGGCGATACATTTTAACCTTTAGTCTTCTCATTCTGCTCTTTCATGTCAATAGCTTCTCTATCCTAATGCTTAAATTTGCAAAGGAAAATGTCACTATCTACTTATTTTAAGGCTCTTATCAAAAGCCAGAATAACTAACTAGCTTTGCTGGATATTGTTTTGTATTTATTATGAGTTCATATTTGGAATGACACTCTGATTAAAGGTGAAGGATTTGATCCATCAGATTAGGAGTAACTCTGTGTAATTGCTCTGAATAATTTCTGTTTCTCAGACAAAACATGAGACAGAGAATCTAGTATGATGTAACTTGTATTGAAGCAATCAATAATTGAAGACGTCCTATAAATGAATTGGAATGTAATACTCGCTTGTTTCTAATAAAGAAAACACACACTACACATTGTAAAGATGGGGCATACATGCTTTTAATCTTTGACCAACCAAGAATTACTAACCAGAAATGTTTCTTCATAATGTTTTTAAGAATGTGTACCCTATTCTGCTGGAAATGTTCTCCGGAGTGCCGCTGAAGCAGAGGTGATTGCTTGTATTAGCCATAACACAAAGTTCAGCCTTTAGGATAAACATCTCTCAGCTGTATCGATCAGAGAAAATCCCTCACATATATAGCACCTAATGAGGGTGAAAATTGTGGGATTTTATTTGAAAGAGTCTACAAATCCCCCTTGTACTAAACGTAAAAATAAGTGCTTTCATATCTTTCCTGTCAAGTAGGATCATACGTTTAAGCACCATAGAACCACAATAAGAGCCCTTTTCTTTTCTTTGTATTTGTGTGCATGTACAATTATTATGTATATGGACATATATGAAGCCATTTTTCAATTAACCTTAATATATTTGTGCAATAAATCTACACCTTTTTATCTTATAAAGATGAGCCTATACATCAATGGTCCTGTAGAAGTGCAGCATACTGTAACACTGCTCATTGAGTGGGTCTTGATTGACTCGTAGAAAAAAGTCAGTCTTTAGACAAGACTGTGATAACTGTCATTAAGGTATAAAAAAAGAAAAAGGCATCTCAGCAATCACAGTGCATATGCACCTTACCCTCTGTAATACAACATTGTCAAAGTTGTTTTCATGGTAACTAATTAGACATGTAAGGTGGACACTTTTCGGCGAGGATGTTCAGACCCATATTTCCCTTCCTGTGACTGATTTGATTCCCAGAATTGAAAATTGAGAAAATAATACACATTTTATTGATGGAGAAAACACACTGATTGCTTTAATTTTTGTTACTTTGACTCACTGCACTATCTCTTGTTGTTTGCCATTGTTACACAATCATTTTACTGAAGCTAGTTGATTTTTGGGGAGGTTAATAGTTGTTGTATTAAATCCATGCAGGGACTGGCGTACACCCGATTCAGTAAATGAAAGTATGTTAATCCTATACCAAAACTGATATTGGTATTTGTAAATAATAAAGTAACTTTATTATTACAGTGAATGGCAGTAACTTATTTTTGAATGCATCATGCCAACTGAAGATGTAGAGATTTTAGTTTTTGCCGACATGCATAGTTATGTGGCTAAGCATACAGGGTTCACATACCGAAATGCAACCGCTGTTCGGACAGTTTGTGAAACACAAGGCACTGTGCATGGTCTCTGTTGGGCTGCCAAGAGTTTGTTTGCACAGAGCTTAGCCTTTCTGGACTGTACTTGCCCCCACTTTTGCTCCCCTTTTTTTTCTCCCCAAGTCTCCATTCCTCGACAGTGGGGTCATGCTGCGCTCTTAAGCACGTGTCATCCCAAATAACGGTGAGAGATGACAGACCTTTGGCTTCCACCTCACATGCTAGCCTTATATTTGGACAAGGCTATGACATCATAGGGCAAAATGCCTGGTTTCCACACTTAAATTGTCCTCCCTTTCAGTGCACCTAAACTAGTTCCCACTGCATAGACAGCAGCTGTTCTCACTCTGTTTTTTGAATGAAACCCAGGATTTCCTGTATTTTCTTTGTGACTGATGGTGACCATATGCTTGTCCAACCACAGCGGTAAAAGGAGTCACAGGATTTGAATTTATTTTCCTGAGATACTTCATCAATCAGCTCTAAAGTGGTGAGAAAGAGCAGGTGCTAAAAGTGCAACACGGTATATCATGTAATTCCGTACAGTAAATCTACAGCAAACATGAATAAACACAATTTAGAGTCAGAAACACAGGATTCAGTCTCCATTCATTAGTGTGTTATTTAATACTTCTTTAAAAATGTATGGCTCAGGGTTACATAATGATATTTTGTTGTTGTTAATTAGGTATTTCCATGAAACTGCTCAGTCATATCATGAACACTATTTAATTTGTTTACAGTATTTAATTTTCTTTCACCTAAATTAAGTTGCAGGTTTGCCTTTATAGGAAAAGAAGCCAAAAAAACAGCCAATTTTAATTTGTAACAATCAATGCATCCCCCAAAATACATTTATAATATAAGCTCACTAAACTAAACATCCTTTAAAGCAATTAAGTAAAGTTGTAATAATTTTTATGTATTGCATGTCAGTAGATGACATATATTTTGATCAAAACAATTGAAGGGTTCTATTAATAAGCTAGTTTATTTAAATATATAATATGAAACCAAAGAAGTTATACTGAGCTTACTGAAACAACAATTGTTCCTATAATCCATTTACAAATCGAGTTGTTTTTTAAGAGCTTTTTTCTGATTTGCATTGCAGCCTGCAACTGAAAAGATAGAAAAAAACAATGAATTGTCTTGAAATTAGTACTAAATAATCAGCATTCTTTAAAAAAAAAAAAAAAAAATTAGCTCTATCAATACAGCAATGTAAAAAGATTATGTTAAATGTTTTTAAATGCTCACTAGTAGTAGTACAAAGAATTGTATTCATTTCTCATGCTAATTGTTCACTTTATAAGCCTACAGCTGTGTTTTGATTGACAGTTTGTGTGATAGCAATAAGTTGACATGGCTCGCAAAACTGTACCCATCAAAGCTGGCCACCAAACTGAGGAGAGAATAGCAGTTATGTCTCCCATTGCCTTTTTTCAGGGGATTTAAACGAAACAAATTGCTGCCAAGACAGTTGAAGAGACAAAACAATGCAGTGGGGAGACGAGGGGAGGGGGAGGGTTGTTAGTGGGGGAAAGATTCGAGCAACAGACGGAGTGACACCTCTGCCCATTAGGGCCACTGGTGCATTGAAAGGGCCATCAAGTGTGTGTTACCATTTGTATGATTATGACACTTTGACTAACCCAGCCTTTGTTTCTCTGAATTTTTTTACTCAACATACTCCGCAAGCATTTCTGTCATTAGTGTGATTTTTAAATGTGTTTGAATGAGAATATGAATAGCCTTAGAAAAAGTACACCCTGGTTTGAGATACTTCCAAAGTTCCTGAAAGTCAGACAGGAGGTAGGAATGTGACAATGATTGTTTTGACTCCTGTGCACAGATTTGACATGTTAGTGAATGGGTTTCCTTCTCTGGAGCTGGGAGACACTGCAGCAAACCAACTGAGAAGCTTCCATTTATTTTCTCTCCAAATCAGGCTGTCTGTTTCTACCCCACTAACCTCCATTCCTTGCTCGTACGAAAATCATACACTGACACATGTAAGTAGAGGCTTTAGGCAACATTTAATTCTTAGTATTAAATGAACATGTACAGGTTTATTATTATTCCCGCTTTGGAATATCCAGTACATACAGTCAGAATTCAGTTTTTCCTGCCCTATACCCACAGTGAGGGAGGGAAAAAGACAAGCATCTTTGCCACAGAGGATTTCCCGGAGCTGTCATTGTAGCTCCGAGACATCTCTGAATTTATCTGCAGGCTGTCAGTGGAATTAAAACAGATAAAGTAAAAATATGACACACAATTTGAAAGTCTGTAGTCGAAAGGAAGCTCTCTCACTGCCTCGTTATATTCAAGAGAAAGGCCAAGGGGGGAAACTATATCTCTAATGGGTTGCATTTGGAGGCTGACAGAGTTTGGGCGACACCCAAAGCCCATTATATCTGTGCTCTTTCCTAACTTAATCTACACTCGATACTCTCTGGGCTTTTACATATATAACACATTAGAAAGCCTTTTCTTTCATGATATATTTCCTGTTTCACTGCTTTTTTCTTGGCTAGACTTCTTTTTTCTTTGTCCCTATCATGTTAACAACTTGAGGCTCTTCAGGGTTTAATAGCTGCAATAAAATGACTGTCAAGTTAAGGGGCGAAACCTTTCTACTTCAGATAGCAAAGCCAATGTCTCATTCCCCAAAAATTATTACCCAGGTATAACGTGCAGGCTGAAATGACACTGCAGCTCAACAATATGAAGCTTTTATTTTCATCTCCTGAGGAAAAATGTCCTGAAATATTTACATTCAGTTTTCAGAGTCGTCCAAGTACCGCCTGATCATCCACTGGGGTAATTAGCGAAATATTTGAACATGTAGCTCGCAGCGAAGAGAGCAGACTGTCAACATTTCTCCTGAGGGGGTGTTTGTGGTGTGTTTTGTTAAGCACATAATCCAAACATCCCTGCTAAGTTGTCTGGTTGTTCCAGATAAATGACAATGTTGTATCTGTTATACCTCAAGCTTTTTGCTCTCAGTATGTACATTACATGAATCAAGCATTTCCTGTTCATGTGCTTTTTACTTGATTTTAACGAACAAAGGTGGAAGAACAATCTAAATGTATGTGTTGTTTATGTAGCTGTTTAATTATGTGCACAGAGATCATAGCGACGGCGTGAGGATAGTCTAGGCACTGTGCAACGGTCACAGGATATGAACTTCATCACCCCCCCCTCCCACTCGCTCAAGGTTAAATACACAGAAGATTATCCTGTTGCCTTTTCACATCAGCTCAAACATTTGATTGTTCGCATTCACACATACAGCTCCGATCCTGCAAATATCAGGACTTTTTCAGGAGTTTTCTGCAAGTGTGAAAGCCCTTGGGTTCTGTGAGTAGGGGATCCTCTTAGTTGTGAGATGTTTATAAAAAAACAGTCTTTGGTTATCATAAAGGCAGATTTGTCACTTTGCAATAGGAAGTACTAAGGTAAGGTTACTCTGTGGAGGAGTAGCTTATTTATCAATATAAAATCGCCTTCCTGTATGCCGATGTGACAGATGCCATTGGGTATTCAGTGAAACAGTTTCCCGAACACTTCACGCAGCTACTACCGTACTTCTTTAGATAATTCTGGAAACTCTTTTGTTCTGGGAGGGAAAGAAAAACTAATATCTGGGTGGAATTACTAAAGTAATCTTTTCAGTGTTGCGCTAAGAAGACATGACATCACTTTCAAGTTCTCATTGTGAGCAAAAAAATCAGTTCTTACAAGTCCATCTGATACTTCTTTGTAATAATTATCTATGCCTGCATGTTAACATGAAGACTTTGTGTATTTTAGGCCCTTACAATTCACACTATTTGGACTGAAATATACATAGATTATAAGTACTTAGAGGCATGATGATAGCAAAGTAAAGGACACATTTTTCTCAAAGAAGGCATTTTTTAATCCGTAGTATGCATCTTTTTGGCCCTTTCAGAGGGGTTGGTATTGCCAACACAATCTATAACATCAAATCCTATTAAAGCGCAATAAACATGAAGACAGTAATCCGTCCCACACGAGCCTCTGCCAGCTCAGAGCCGGGCTCTCTTCCTAAGACACTGGCTACTCTTTCACTGAGTATTTACCAGTTGCTCGCCCACTCTTTCTCATCAGTGTAAATTAAATGTAATTTAGGTGTTTACCCCTTGCAGAGTGGCTTGACACCCCCAGATAGGACTACTAGATGTACTCAATTATGAGTGTCATCATTTGAGATTTTTATGTAGAAGCGTCCATCTTTTGTGGAAGGATATATTTTTGGATGAAGTTGTTTTTTTAGGATTTATGTTTTTGTTATAGGAAAAAAGTGAAGACAGTAGTATAGTGGTTGCTACCATGAATATATATATTCACATGTATTTTTGCAACGTGTGCTTGTGTCAGTAACATAAAGAAACAGGGTCATATTTATGGGAAACTATGGGCTGGACCACAAGGACTCAAAGGTCTTTACCTTGACAGCTTCACCTCTTAGTGAAATCACTACAGGTGGCACATCACTACGGCCGCATTTAAAGCTGACCTCATCCTCAGGATCGCATGACTCAGCAATAATAAACTGCAAGGTGGTCCTCCAGTAGGGTAACCCCTTAGCGGACATAAGCAAAGCTACCAATCCCATCTCAGACACATTAAGTTAATTGGCTTTATGATGGAAAAAAGCCAATTCATGGTGGATGAGCTCATACCTATAGCAGCATTAAGGTTTATATGAACTCAAGATGATTCTTTGTAATGGTAATTTGCTCTCTAGTAATCAATTTTATACTTCACAGTCTACATACTTGTGAGTGTCTGACATCTGACATCAGATGTGTATGCCACATAAATAACTTGAGGATATGGACTCATCGTTATATCGTCATACCGGTAAGTAACTTTTAAAGAATTAAAGATACAGACCACTGTGGACAAATAATCACTTCTCCATTCAACTATCTTTATCGTTGCTTAATTCCTCACAGAAAATGACTAAAAGTGCTGAGCAGCTTTATTACAAACAAAGGCAGAGTTTATTTGTTGGAAAAACTAAAATTGCACGCTAGAGTGGTGTTTCTTTGTCAGTTGGTACTCACACTCTGGCACCAGAAAGCCCCAAAAACAGACATCAACAAAATTGGCGAGCTGAAAGCCAGTAATTACACATGATGAAATTTGCCAGAGGCTGATAAACCAGCCTATGATATCCATCGTCACCAGCGAAAACTTTCACCTTGTTAAACACTTTCAGACGACAGCAGAGAGCTAATTAAAATGGTCTCTTGCTGTTAGAGATTTTTACAGAGTGCCATTAGATTGCATGACTCAGCAAATAGCTATTAAAGTTGTTTTAACAGTGGAGATTTTTTGTACAAAACCATGCCTAACCTCTGTACATTGAGAACTGAAATAACCTCTGGGGTGCCTCTTTTTTACCTTTTGTAAATTAATAGAAATGAAGCTCCTTTGTTGGAAGAGACTGTGATAAGGAAGCAGAAAAGGCTCATCAGTTTCTCCACAAACGAAAGGTGCCACTTGTGGGTTTCAGACTGAATTTAGTTGTTTAACAGAGAAACAGAAAGTTAAGTGTAGTGTGAAATTAGGTATCGGCATTTGTTGAAAGAGAGGAAGTGCTGTCATGCTGCTCAGGATAGTTTTTACTCTTTTACTTTCCTCTTTAAGTCTCATTAAAGAATACACACTGTTTTGAGTGAATGAGACCTGTTTAAGGTGCTCATTTGTGTCCCTGGCCTTCACAAGGCAATAATAGCGTGTGTGTAGAATAGAGCGTGTGCTGCCCTGTCAGTGCTGTCGTTTTTCCTCTCTTTGGTTGAGCCTTAATTCACGGTTACTACGGTCAAACTGACACATTTCAATTACATCGATAATTACACTGATCGAAACAGAAGAAGAGAGGGAGAAATATGGCTGCTGTGCACCTCACCTTAACTCACACCATTATAATGTGCATTGTTGGAGAAGGCTAACGTGTGTGTTCATCAGTTTGTTCGCAAGTTTGCACATAAATTGAATTAATCAAGATTACTGCTGTTTTTAATTGTGAATTGTTAATGTAATGGCCCGATGGCGTTAAGTAATTATATAGCCAACAGCTTCCACCTTGCTGTCTCAGCATCATAAATACACTAGATGGTAGGTTTTACAATTAGCATCACCATGGGGTGGGGTCACACACACACATATACACAGACAACCCCACACACACACACACATGCATACACAATCAAATGAGGCCTGCAATGATAGCCGAATTCCTCATCATCACTGAGATGAGTGAAGCCTCTGCTATACCCAGACATTAACCCGCGCGCATCCACAATTTTCTCAGGCTGACACTTCAATTAGGCTAATCCTGCCTGCATACAAAATGCTTCACTCCTCCTCGCCGAAACAACGTTACTGGAGACACGCCATATTCCTGTGCTGCTTTTCGCCCTGCTCTGCATCACAAGTAGAGGAGGCTTTTTTCAGTGATTGAGGAGAGAATCCAGAACGATCGGTTCCACTTCCAGGCAGAAACACAGAGGGAAGACGAAGGGAAGCAGTGAGAAAGACGCGGGGGGGAGGGAGGGAGGGAGGGAGGGAGGAAACATGGTGGACAGTCAAGGGGGGCCAAGAAAACAGACAAAGTAGTCCTGCTGTGCGTTTCCTTCCTTTTTATCATTCACATACACATAGATGACATGAGGGAAGCTTACAGCGCAGGCTAACTCAACTCGGTAAACAACTCGCTAGTGTTCCTACAGAGCCCACTGTTATAGTTAGGGGGCTTTATCTTTTAGTTGATTTTAGGTGACCAATATTTCTGATTTAACTTACTTTACTAACAGGATTGTCTTTAGGTGCAAAATGATGTTTAACTCGTTACATTTCATGTTACCACGTTTAAAAAAAAAAGGGTTTATGCTTTATTGTCACATTTGCCAGACACTGCTACCTGCCGTTTGCGTGTCGGTGAATACTGTTGTGAATCTTATGCTACAGGGGAAGGGGGAGGTGGGTATTTTTGATATAGGATTTATGGTACTAGTAGAATAATGCACCTGTCTGGAAATATTCTTTATCACTACATATTATATGATGATGATTAATGATAGTTTAAATAATAACCACGTCAGGCCTTCACCACTAACTTGACAACAACTGTGTGGAGGGTAGCTGATAGTTAGCATGAGCGTCATCAGACAGAATCAAATGGTGTGAAAGCATCCAGGCCTCTTGGTAATCTGTACTCATGCTGAGGGAGTTGTATTAATAAAAAATGATTATTTTATTGTTTAAATTACATTCTTTTTTATCCTGTAATTGTATCCAAGATGCCTGATAAATGGAATTCAATTGATAATCCAAGTAACAGCTCACAGGTTCAGAATGACATCAACCTAAAGTTAGGGAAGGGGAGTTTTATCCTTTCACTGGACTATACTGATTGCTACACACTCAGTTTGGCTTTTGAATTGTCCGTGACTGATTTGAATGATATATAACATTCATGTATAACTTCGATGCCCGTGGGTGTGTCTGTGATTTTATGGGTGCTAACAAGCAAAGGCCTGAGAAGGTTTCACAGGAGCAGTTTGAAGTTCCACAAATCTGTCTGTTCGTGTTAGTGTCCACTGTCAGGTCAAGGGGTGACAGACAGTGAGGGAAATGAGAGACAGGTTTCAGGAGGGAATAAATGGACTCGTGAGCTCAGCTGCCGTGTCATCTTTTTGAATTTTTGCCACAAAAAAATGTAGTTGGATAGTTCGAATCTACTCAAGAATCAAAAGAAAGAAAATAAAACTACATGATTGAAGTCACTCATCATCCAGTCATGATTTCAGGAGTTAATCAAATGACAAAGAAATCACAACCTTACACAGCTTCCCACCCACAACAAATGAAGGAGAATGTTTTTGTTTTCAATCACCTGTCACTCTCCAGTGACCAAAGCTGTCAGCACTACACCGACACTGAACCCCATCCTCCCCTTTTCTTTTACTCTCTCCTTCACTCCCTCCCCGGTATCTCTCCTCCCTCAGGCGGTACACTAGGACATCCAGGCCACCAGTGGGAATACAGTAGTTAATCTCTGCTAGTAAAATGCTCTTGTATGGCCCTGAGCTTTAGCAGTCAACCATCCCTGCTTTTCTGCTTTACTTGCTCTCTGTAGAATCTGTTCAACTCTATTTTCATGCATTACGCGAGGAAACGAAAAGCTTATTTCAAGGTAGCAGTTTTTAATCCTGTTCAGTTTTTCTATATAGACTTGATTGTTTGATTGCTTGTGAAGCTTCGTGGCTTTAAAAGCAAGTAGACAAAAGGCTTTTCAAGTTTCAATCCAAGGACATAGGTAAGTCTGTTAGAAACACAATTTTTCAGTCCATTTTCCAATTGCCATCTTGTTTTGTTGTGGCAAAAATGGACACATTTTTATGGATCTTCTTGTGTCCAAAATCGAAATCCAGCAGGATTCCTCCGACTCGTTAGCACACATTTAACAAGTTACCGCTTCTGAAGTCACAATACATTGATCACCCTACATCTGAACCGTAGGCTTGCATATAACGGTGCCACTAAATGTTTTTTAAATGTCCACAATTTCTGTGCATCAGTGGCTTCAGGTGAGAATCCCTGCCTGGCAGAGATAATGGAATCTGCCACCGACCGTGCTGAAGGCCGGCGACTGTTAGCCCTGGCCTTCAATAGTTGATATGCTTTAACAACCCCGGTGCAGGGCAAAAGAACCATTACAACTGTGATAGCAGTTAGCCACAGATGACTCAGTAGTTCTTTTGAAGCAGTACTCTAAATGGAGTGTATTTCCCCCCACAATTCAGTGTGAAAAGTATTAGAAAATGTATGTTTTGATCCAATCTAAGTAAAAGCTCCAACAGAGAACACACCTGACAAATCCTAATAGTTCCTCCTTACAAAGGATTCTGCAGCCTTCACTTTCACAATAGCTGCCTTTTTTTCCTGAACCTTTGGGGTTGCACGTATCACTGCCTGACTCTCTAAACATCTGAACAACAACATGACAGCTTCATATTACCCCTGATGTGGTTTAATCTAATGTCAAAAGCAGAACTATTGTGAGCAAGACATCAGAACCAAGACGGACAATATGAAAGCCTCGCTCCTTCCATATGAGGAGCCCACTAAAAGCACTTTTGCTGTAAAAAAAAAAAAAAAAATGTTGCCTTAGAGCAGAGCTGTCTCCACTATCAGCTGAAAATTATACACACTCTGACAGTGAAATGACTACCAGCTGCTGAAGCAAAAATAAGGGGGAAAACATTTAATTTTATGACAGCTCATTTTAATTACATCCCCAACCCAACCTCCAACCCCCTCTGTGAATTGCTTAAGACCACATTAGGCTACAGCATTGCATTAAAGTTTGAACTAACACTTCCTCCACGTTTCACCCATTATGTGCAGGAAGCTGAATTTTCCTATTACAGTGAGTTAGTCACAGCCACTTTCAGTTAGCGCGGCTGCCATACGCAGACGAGTTTATCATCAGAATGTATTATGTAAGATTGACTGCAGGGGATGGTGTGCACGGAAGAAAAAGAAGCAACTTGCTATCAGCTCCTGCGTCTAAAATGGAAGAATCCTATGCAGGGGGTGGTCACGGGGCTAGAACCATTCAAATGGGCCAAGAGTGCTGATGCATCCTATTTACCTTGTGGTAATGGATTTGTTTGTGGCCCAAAACCCCCTCCTCCTGTCTCGTAGGAATATTGGGGGCTTAGCTCCGTTCACTTTTTGCTGCCCTGGCCATTTATTTTGATTAGGGAATGAAGTCCTCCACAGAGCCATATCCAGAATAATTGACACTGTGTCCTCTGAGGTCACAAAAAATATACCCTGAGTACTTATCCCATAGGTGAAGTGGCAGTGTATGAAAAGATTGCACCTGAGCATCCAACTGCAGGTGTATTATTGCTTTAGGTTGCAACAAAACCTGTCAGGGACCTAATAAATTATATTTCCTGTTCTTTTTTTCCAGCCTTGACAGGATAATTGATGTGCGCAGTGAACTTCCAATTGACTTCAGCTAGCCTATATGTTGTATGCATTTCTTTTGTTTGTCGGTTCTCACAGGTCACTGGGGATTATGGGGGTTATATTTCAGGTTAGGTGAGGAAATAACTTCCGTCCCAGTCCACCATCAGAAATTCAAGTGGAGTTCTTTTTAAAAACATAAAGTAATTTAGAGGCAAAGGAACACTTTCTCTTTACCACTTTGTGTAGGCTCACTCATATGTGAAAGTAACACACATCAATATGTAACATTACTGGTGCTGAACAATTTGTGAATCATCATTATATAATAAAAATGTTTGTAATAAGAAAGACAAACTCTTTAGGTTCCGGCTTCATAATTTAAACATATTCTGGATTGGTTAGACTTATAATCATGATAATAATAAAGACGATAATAATAATGACGATGAAGATAGTATACTGAAATGATGTAAAGCTTTATATAATGGTAGATTGCTATGTCTTTGTTTTCAAAACACAATCATGTACTCATTTTTCTTTTGCCTTTAGCTGCCATTTAAATAGACAATCAAGTAACAATGAAAATAATTTGACAATAAATCAATAATGGGGAAAGTCATTTATTGCAGTTTTTGCACTAACATTAGTGATGAGTGTTTGGTTGTACCCTTTGTTCAGTAATCTGCCTGTTTAATACTGTATTAATACATGGATTTATTGATTAAAGAAGCATTTTCTAAAGCAAACTACAACATCATTTCATCATCTAAGCAGAAACTAGATAGTATGGAAGAAAATGGAAAACAAATAACCCTACCCCTACCTCACGTCCACATTCAGAGATTCGCTCCTAAAAGTGCCCTGATGCGTGTCCACTCCCAGATGTAGCCAGCAGCTAGGAAAGCGGAGCACAGCGGCAGAGAGGGAAGGGGAAGCAGATGGCCGGCCTACAGAGGTTCTGATCGCGGGAATATTGGCATGATGCTGAGCCGGAGAAATTAACCTTCAGAGGTTTTGTACACTGCGGCAACTGTTGGCTCTGCTAAATCTCTCCCTAGCTCTCTCTCACTATCTCTCCTGTCACCATTCAACCTTTTTACTGAAGTCCCTCTTTATTTTCATCAATTATTTTCTCCCTATTTTCTCCCCCTTTTGTTTTTCTTGTTCACTCAGTTAGAAACCCTCTCTCTAACCCATTTACAAGAAGCTAGCTGCTTATAAGGGACACTCCAAACACTAATGTGCGTAATCACTCTGATAACTGCATTCTTTTAGCAGCCTTTTGTGTAAGTCTTTGTTTCCTTCCCAGTGTGGTTGCTGTCATGTTTAAAGGTCAAACCCTCTTTTTGCCTCTGACTTGACTCTAATGTGATGTTGCAGACAAAGTCAATGTAGCGTTGGCAGCAGTGTCAGCTCTTATCTGAGTTCGTCATCGCTGAACCGGGAGCTCGCTCGATTGAGGATCCCCATATGGATCATCATCATCAGGCGGTTGCAGGGCACTTTGCCTGCCTCCCTGCTGCCGACAGCCTTTCAATATTTTACCAGGAAGAGCCCACTGGGTTTTAGTGCTCGCAGACCCGTAGCTGTCCGTTTGCAGCCGACGTTCGCTCCAGTTGTTCTGCATTGTGCCTGTAAGTCCGTTCAAGAATCCAGGAAGTGCAATGTCTGTTTACCCAGCTGTTTAGCTCTCCAGTTTAATATTAGCTTTTCTGGCAGCCAGCTGTGACAGTGAAACAATGACAGCGGTTCGAGATCTGCCCTGAACAAGTCCATGAAATCAATTCTAAAAGTTCACATCGTAAACTCTTTAACTGCAAGCCTATTAAAACTGAAACTAAACTCGATCTAATTTTCAGGTGACGGAGGTGTTGCTTGATATTCATTTCACCATTCTGTGTAGTTATTTTTGAGGCTGTGGAAGAGGCTATTTAAAGAAAACAGTTGAAATGGGCTTAAAGATGAAACGAGGCCCTCTCCTGTTGTCTCACAACAAGATGTTACATCAAAGGATTCTAAATAGGATCACATTTTACAAATTTTGCTGGAAGTGCAAGTGTGTTTGAAACAAAAACTTTGGAGAGGAGAGGAGATTATGAATGAGAGAAGTCACTGTGACAGTCTAGGAAATATGGGAGAGTATGAGAAATAAAAATGGAGATCTTGTATCATTGGCACCGGCCTGTGTCCACTGACAGAGCTGTTTACAGTGATGTCAACTGTTTACATCAAAAAACAGTTGATGAACAGATGTTGAGTTAACTTGAAACGGGTAAGAAAGCCGTTTAATCCCTTTTCGTCTTCTGGGATTTTGATTGTTTGTGCTGCCAGATATGTTTTGACACTAGATAATTATTCTTATTTTCATCTCTTCTGCTGCTATGCTTGAGAAATTGTGACTAAGTGATAAAATCATCTGGCTTTCTAAATACATTTTACACTTATTCTGGACTATCTTCAATGTAGTAGTTTGTAAAGATAATGTAAGTTGATCCACTCATAGCTGGTTGATGCTTTTCAGGCACTCTGGCTGGCCTCTAAAAATAGACGAGGTTCATCAGACTTTTACATTAAGTTGGGGAAAAAAACTTGAATCGATCGATCTCTCTCCTCACTGGCTCGCTCTCTTACTGGACCACATATTGGAATCTAGACGATGATCTGTACCCTCAGATGGATGGTTCCCTGTGTGCACTATGAAATAGGATCCTGCCAGCGCCACTGTCTTGTATTACAGGGATTCTAAAGCTATGGTACCTTTCCTGCTTGTTGGAGGTTTTTGAAAAGACTGCGCACTTGTGAATATTTGAATGCAGCCATATATTAAAGCAGCTGTGACACATGCGCACGATGTGGGAAAACGAATCAAAGAGCAGCACAGTCTAAACAGATGTTAGACAGAAGATGTTAGACAGAATAGTTACTCATTAAGAACATAATATGTGAAAATTTAAGTACATGAATTTACGTGGAAGGTCTGGAGAAGTCCTCCGGAGCAAAAAAGGAGTGAACTCCTGTTTCACATGTCATTACATCATAAATGATTTTTTATCAGAACTGAACTGTGTACTGTAGGCACAAGGCAGGACTCATAGAAAGTTATATTGCATGTGCACGCTTCTGGTAGTGTGAAATATTGTTAATTACCTCTTTAAAGGGATGTTTGATGGTAAAAGGCCAGTGACTGTAACACTTGTGGATAGTAATGGGTTTGTTTGAACTATCACTGCAGAGAGGCTCTTCTTCACTGTTGAAGATGTGACTTTCACAACAGCTCAGCACACTTTGTCTCCTTACAACAAATCATTTCGCAAAAAGAAAACACAGAATCATTTGTTCCTGCAGGTTTTTTTCTATTTCTTGAAAGGTGTGTTTGTTTGTTTTTTGCCTAAAGTGCACCTGCAGAATTAAATATAATTACAGTATTGTAGACTAAGGATGGAGGCATACAGAACACAACAGCCAACAGTGTCTTATTAGTCAGAATGGAAATTAGTCACCACCTGATACATGAGTTTGAAGTGCTAACAGGTGATTGTTTATCAACACAGGGATGGAGCATTAGGAACACAGTGGGTGGTGGGTACTGAGTGTCAGACTACTTGATCAAAGTAAAGTACCAATATAATTAAATTCTTCGAAACATAGTTATGTAATTATTTTGCCGCAGTACAATTGGGTACAGACAGTTCTTTCCAAATTGAGAGAATAAAAAGAAGTGTCTCCTTCTTGAATCCCACTCACTGCTCACAACAATGCCGCACCCCTCCCCATCCTCCATTTGGACATGTTTTGTCAAATTTAGGATGTAGAAATGAAGCACCCGGGGAGCGAGGCAAGCTGTCGTTTTAAAGGGGCGAAAAGGGGGAATAAATGAGAAATGACTTGTGTGCAGTGTTTTGACTGCCTGGTTGGTTTCATAATTCTGCAAAAGCCGCTGAGAGACGAAGACAGAACATCTGCTCGACACATATGAAGTGCAGTAACCGGTGAAAAATAACAAAGCTGATGACAGTAGGAGATCCTCTTTTTTCTGTGTCGTATTCTCGTCTTGTTTGAAGCAGACAGCTGCGTTGGAATGATTGCTCAAGAAATGTAAAAATTCATTTTGGCCAATTTCCATCAAATTGTCAGAAACAAGATGAAGCAATAATTGCTCATGCCATCCAGCAATCTGTGAACATTTTCCTTCATGTCATATGAAATTGTGAATTTGTGGTAATGTGATACTCAAGCTTTTAGTACAGGCTGCCTGTTCAAGCTTTCATCTGGAGACTTATTTCCTGGTGGTCTCTTGATCTGCTGAGTCGTTAAGTTACATTTGGGGTTTGGGGAGTTCAAATCTGAATGAAAGGGATTTATATTGACAAAGGTTGGTGCTTGAATAGTATCAAGAGTATAAATATATGATCTCGTCTTTTGGACTTTCTTTTTATGGTAAACTCCGGACACACACTGATGGCAGAGGTTGCTATGTAGAGTCACCATCAGAAGGAACTCATCCCATTCATACACATCATACTCCGCTGACGAAGCAGCAGGAGTAACTTGTGGTTAATTGTCTTTTTCAAGGACAAATCAGATATGTGGCCGCAGGAGCTGGGGATCGAACCCCCAACCTTCAACATGAGAGGAGACCAATTCTTACCGACTGAGCCACAGCTGCCATTTGCCATTTATAATGTGGCCAACCTTAAGGTTGCTGGTTTAACTGGTGTCATTCTTCTTTTATGAGTTAAAGCAATAAAAACACAATGAATGAGAAGCAAAGATAAACATGAGTGTCTAAATGATGCAGGGGCATTGAGTTCAATACAAGTGTGGTCTTAAGTATTTGAAACAGCACTAAGCCATATTGCTAGGGTTAAGAACGTGTATGTTAAAAGCAGAGCAGTTTCAAAAACATTACACTTCATCCGTCAAAGGTTCCTCTGATGATTCATTGTCGCTGACATCAGTGACAGGAAAACCAGAGCGATGGAAATCTATTCAAATGTGGTGAGGCTCAGTTTCCCCTTTCATGACAGAACTGTGGATAATATGTTGGACCCAGACCAGCAGGGGGTAAAATAGCTCCATCAGTCTTTTTGAGTCACAGTGAGGTGGAGGGAAACAAGTGAAACGCCGATGCATAACACTGACATTTTTTAATAGAATTCATTTATAACAAATGGAACTTGTGTCAGCAGAGAAACTGATTTTCATACAGACTTCTTTCGCCACCAATGTAACCTAAGTAAGAAAATAAAAAGCACTCCTTTCATTCAGAAAAAGAAACAGTTTACGCTTACAACTAATCAGAGGTAATTGTATGATCTTTTTAACAAGCCATTTTTTTTTTTACAATTTCATTATTTAATTTTCAGTCTATGCATCCAGACGAGAGATAGATAGAGAGAGCAGAGAACACAACGTTTATTTCTGTTAATGACACTCCAAGCTTGAATGGCAAAGCCACAAGAACAGATGGTCGGGGGACAGAATTGTTCTGAAGTCATCTGCTGGAGTAACCATGGCATCAGAATGGATGCTCTTTTTCGCCACAAACTTTTTTTTTTTTGTCTTTTTCAAGAGTTGATACCTTTTTTGTGTTATTTACATACACACAAAGTGAACGTTTAAGGAGATTTCTTTTTTATAGATGGGTTCAAGTAATATATTATTGGGTTTAGAATCAATAGGGCAGTGCATAGTACAAAGATAGAGAAAGTGCAAATCTTCCTACCAGGCCAGCTCTGGCCATTCTGCAACGTTTCACCATGCATATGAAAAATCAATATTAATTTTAAAAAAAAGTTAAAACTGAGATGAGAAAAAATAACATGTTCCGAGACTTGGACATAACGTAAGATTAGCCACCATGAGGTTAAATAATAGCACTTTTATATCCCAAAATGATGACAAAAAGAATCAGTTAAGCAGTCGACGAACAAACTAAACACACAGCTGCTTGAGTTAACAAGGGAAAGAAAGCACCTGGAATGCACATCCACAAAGCCATCAAAGAGGGAGATGAAGGTAAAGATGCTGCCCAACATAAAGACTGAAACACAACCATTGAAACCGTCTGTTTCTGCCTGTAACCTCAAAACAAAAGGACACAGTTTAGGATTGTCAGGATAACAGAAGCAATATTGGCAGACTGTATTTCTCTATATCTCCTCTCTTTAGTGACATATGAAGCCTGTTGTTCAAACCTAAGGCATGAAGAAGAAACCCCTTCGGTGATGACCTGTGCATTAGGCTTTTTTTTTTTTTTTTTTTTTACATTTTTCCATCCAGTCCATTTTTAGTTTGATTAACCGTTTTAAAATCAGAACATATATACCATTGTAAAAGCGTGTTAATTTTACGTCGAAACTTCATGCTGTTTAGTTTTGAGACACATGTTCTGCAATCTCATCCCTGGCTCTGTGTCTGAAGAGGTTTGATAAATGTCTGTTAACTTTTTATATATTTTCTTTTTGACTGTAGATTGTAGTAATATATATAAACTTTTCAATTCTATTTCACTCAGCCACAATAAGGCCACTGAAAATGAAAAATATGAGCTTTGAAATGTTCTTATTTGCATATATAATCTCATCATGTGACAAATGAATACTACAGGTAAATCAACTATACAGTTACATTTACACTAAATGCCTAGATTACTCAAAGGATACATTAATATGTTAAATGAAACATTGTAAAAACAGGCATAAATATAAGGCACTCTAAATGCAAAAAAAGGAAAAAAATAATACCTTTACCATTGAATGCTTTTTAAGAACCACAAGAAGGTGACGTCTTTGTACCTTGCCCTATTGTGTGGAGCTGTGACTGCGGCTGTGTGACCCCTCCGTCTCTAAACTACAGACCTGTGTGAGAGCTTACATAAAAAATGCACCAGTGATGCTTTGACTGGCATCCGACATTCACACTCACCACTCCTCCCTCACGTGGGGAACAACAATGTCATGAGTGAATGACATATCCACATAAAACCCTATCTAAAAAATACATGTATTTATTGCACAAGAAAAGATGCACTGAATCAGAATACAATGTTGTCCTACTGATGTGCATTCCAGTGAAAAAAAATAATTTCCCCAATAGCACACAACTTTCAATTTGGAAGCTTTCATAGACAAGCAATACTCTATACCTTTTTATTCTCATAAATTATTTTCTTTATCAATAAAATTAGAATGTTTAATTAATACTTTTATAGATCTTTCACATATATTTGACAATCTGTACCATATATTTGTATATTTATATATCATATCCAATTCACTAGGTCCTCTCATCACACTTCTTACATGGAAGAACTAAGATAATCGGTAGCAGCAACTTCATACTTTGCTCATCCCTGTTGATTCCACAAAGCCCCAGTTTATCTGATGGGTGTATTTAAGTTACCGTGTATGTGATTATGGACAAAAACAAACAAACAAATCAAGACCAAAAAAAAATATCTCTTGAATCAACTCAACATTTTGGTAGTGTGAATTCCATTGTATGCACTCTGTGCAACAACATGTGGGGTGCAAGATAGAAAATAAAAGTTAAAAAAAAAAAAAAGAGGGGAAAAGATTCTCTGCAAAATAGCACATACGCCAGAACAGTTCTACAGCTTTAAAAAAAATTAACATTGAATACGTTTTATCACTTTCTTTCAAGCGAGACATTTGTGTAAAAAAACGAAATTCACACAGTTGAAAAAAAGCACATCAGCTGTATAATAAAGTACTAAAAAACTAAATCAATAATTTTTATTTATTTTATAGATCATTTGAACTTTACCCTCTCCCAAAATTTCGATGATGAACATTGTGACAGGAAAGGGGGTATGTATTCATTATTACTTTAAGTCTGTCCTGCTGTTGTGGACCAAGCATTGTCTTCTTTTTCGATGGGTTGTCAGTGTGTACTTGATTGTGAAATAGACTTTTTTTTTTTCTTTACAATGTGCATCAAGTCCCCCCCCCCACCTGCGGTTCTGTGTGCCTCCAATGCCTCTCATAATGGTTCATAATCACTGATGCATTTCTGATGATGTCATTACTGTTCATTTACTTTTTTGTTGTGTTGGTTTCATTCAGTTTTATGAGCCCCAAAATGAATCCTTGAAGCAAAAGAAAAAGTAATTCCATGTGATGCTCCAACAGTCAGGATTCCCTCGCTTTGAGTCAAAGTGAGGTTTTATCAGGGTTTGGAAATACTTGGTCCTCCGGGAATCATCTTTTTCATTTTTTGACAAGTCATGTCGCACATCCAACACTTAATGAGTTGTTAGCAAGGAGTTAAGGAGTACTTTCTCAAGCAAGAATTTATGGCTCAGAAGAGAGGCTCACTGGGTATTCTTTCCAAAGGGCCCTCTGCTTTTTTCTTCTCATACTGGGTCTTTTACGTTGCATAGTGATCAAAGCTTCCCAGGTACTCCAAACCAGCTCTGTAGCAGAACTGGTACTGATCCTGGAGACAGAGAAGAGAAAACTTCAGCTCATATTCCCTCTCAGGGATCTTGTAGTTTATACTTCAACAGGACACCCCTTTTTCTTTAAAGGTACAATCTGAAACACTTTTATTTTCTTTACACAAGTGCATCCAAAATCTGAAGAAAAATACAAGTAGTTGTTAGAAGAGGAAAAAGTTCAGAATTTATCTGAAAAATTGGAAGCAGATAACCTAGATTGTTGTTGATGTCTTTCACAGATACTTGCCTAAGGTGTTCAGTTTTGCCAAAGATGATAATCAAATCATATCTACCCCTTTATTTTTCAATTCAAGTATATAATCCAATTGGTAAAACCATATTAGTCGCATAAATCTGCAATACTGTTTGTGAGTAATTCTTTCTTTGCAAGTATAGTAGAAAAAAAGCATGAAATTACGACTCACCTCTGTCTGCACCATAGCTGGTCTCTGTGTTCGTAACATTTTCACTGTCTGAAAGATGTCTACTACGCCCTCATATCTCATTCGCTCCAAGACAATGCTGAGGGTGATGAAAACTCCAGTTCTACCAACACCCGCGCTGTACAGACAGGGCATAAAGGTTAACGTGATGCGGAGGAAAAAGTTTGTTTGCACTTGAAAACAATGCACAATTGTGCCAATTAAATGTGTTGAATAGAAGTACAGAATATAAAGCTCGAGACATTTTTCTTGTAGTTTTTTGTGTTATGGTTTCATAAGTTATACCTGTTGAGTACTTACCTACAGTGGACCGAGATTGGCCCATCTTGGCCAAACTGCTCCTTTGTTTTATGTACTTGGCCAATGAAATCGATAAAGCCCTCTCCTGATTTTGGCACTCCTTGTTCAGGCCAGTCTGTGAACTGAAACTGCCTCACTGTTCGTGACTGCCCATCCTTAGAACAATGAATCAAAAGAGAGAGAAAATGTATAAAGCCAACTGTTTATACAAAACATCTGCCAGATATATGGAACATCTGCATAAGAGACTAATTAAACAAAACTAGGATGAAAATCTCAAGTATTTCACATTACGCAAACCCCATGGAAATAGATTCTAAGACCATCTCCATCATACTTCTCCTAGTGTTTGTGCGTTCCACAGTGCAAGACAGACTTATTGCAAAAATCTAGCATGGGCGCCAAGTTTAAAGCATCAGAGAACATGTTTTGTCACCCAAGATGCCTGCCATTTTACCTGAGCGTATTAAACATGAACACTAAAGATATTAAATCCTTTGATGTGTTACCCTCGACAGGGTGCTCGGAGAATCGACTTTGAGGGTGTGCATTACTTAAGTGATATTGTATCCCCTTGATAAGAAGAGCAATCCCATTGACGAGACAGTGTAACATGCACTACAAAGGAGGGAGCCTGCGCCATTTATCTGCGTAAGCCTTTGATGGAATTAAAACTCTGGCAGCTCGCTGCTGCCGGCACCACATTTGTTTTTTTACACATTGACATGTGTCATAATTCTTACAAATATACTTATGATTATGTTACACTTAAGGCCATACTTTGGTATAAACAAATACTTGATACAATGCCAACATTTTGAGCTAAAGATGACTGCACTGAATCTAGTCAGTATTCACCATCCAGCAAGTTCAACATAGTCATTGAAATATTCTTGGTAAATTAATATATGCAGATTGCAATTTAAGTTGTATAACATATAAACCAGATGAAAGTTTTTATTTAATTCCTGAACCCCTCATGACCCATTCAATGTCTCAATGACCAATGGTTAGGCAACAATCCAGACAGAAAAACAATATACTAGACTAAACTGTAAAACAATAGTGCTGGATTTAGAAAGCCATTCCCGCAATGTCAAAATTTGAACTTTAAACTTCGTTCTATGAAACAATGTCTGCTTACCCTGGCATCAGTCACTTTGAACTCTCTCAGGATATACTGGGGCATGTTATACTCGGCCATTGGGTCCACCACAAAATACTGGTATCTGGCCGATCTCTCTGCTGGCCAGTACTGATGGCATTTTTCCTGTAGTGAGTAAAAAATAGAATACCACATTGAACCACAACATTCTCTTCATACACTAGACTTCATTGTTTTCATTCCCAGAATTTTTAATACAATTCAAACTTCTTGAGAGCCCATATTTTCACGGCCAAATCTTTGTATGGTATTCCATATAAACTGCTGTGTTATAAGTCTTTTTGTTTTCTGAAGCCAGACTAAGGAGGGGAACATGCCAAAAAAAATTGGGGAAAAGAATCAAGAGTATGCATACCCGGCCCATTTCTCTAAGCTTGGTTAGCATAACAACAATAGTGGAGTTGTGCTCCCAGAGCATTCTCCAGAAGTCCTCTGTGGTCTCTGCCAGTGGTCCCTGTGTGGCAATATAGGCTTTCTGTTGCCTGTGGGAAAGCATTAATCACATGATGGATCAGCCTTCATACAATCAGCATGAACCAAACATTATTACTTTCACTGTGAATATTATAAGATACAGAAAGAACCATATTTTTTATGACTGAAAAAACATGACACTGTATTTGGCCTTTTATGAATTAGCTTCCAGTTAATGTTACATTTGTATTTGAAATGTTCCTATGAAATGCCAAGACATTTTGAAGTCTGAATTTATGCACTGATTTTCAATTGGTTTGAGAGTGTGACTATATAAGCACCTACCTGTACCCATCAATGAAACTGGCATTGATGTAGTCAGAGCCCTCAACTCCTCGAATGGGCTGAAGACACACTCGCGTGGACTCGTATGGCATTATGTTAACAAGGCGGTTCTTGAACTTGTTGCAGGGGAGATTGGCACTGATGAATCGTGATGTATGGGCTTTAGTGTTAGCTAAACGCTGCATGAAAAAAAGAAAAAAAGATCATTTGAGTGTACTGGTCCCAGGGAATGAAAACTGACTTGGATGATCATTTATCACTGTAGTCACAGACTGGGTTGACACTCAAGAGTTGAATCCTATGAACAATTGCATGTCTTTGGTTTCTTTACCACTTGTAGAAAGAAATCCAAAATGATAACTTGCACATATTCTGTTTTGAAATCTACACTATAATGACCCATAGTGCAATGTGGTCATATTTAATGTAACCTTCAAGTATGGAAATGGCATCAAAGTGATTACCATCACAGCTTGCCATTGCATTGGGGAAAAAAATTGCACTTTACAATGAACAGACAGGAAAATGGATTCCCAGGTGAGCCTGGAGTGGACAGAAGTGCACTATAATCTAACCTGTTTATCATCTCTTAGTGGAATCGGCATCCATCACATTGCAAGAAGGAAGGTGCGTGACAAGCAAGGCAAAACCATGCATACAGCAACACCACAGATTGCAAGGGGGTTTCACAAGGTTCAATGAGCCTATCATTGTGAATGCAGACTACAAGTCCCTCTGGCAAATGTTCAGTGGTGGGGAAAACCTTAGTTTGGCGTTTTCATGTAAACTAAGACCCCTGTACCCCAAGGAAGGGGAAACCAGAATGGGGAAATTTATACTATGTTGAGTTTCACAAGCGAGTCAACTAACTGTATAGAGAGGAAACCACAGGCCCCTTGCTGTCTGGTGGGCTTAATGGGAACTGGAAAAGAAGTTGTACAGAGAAAGGCCAATTGGTGACACCAAGGCCTGGATGTGACTTGGAACATGATGTACCAATGGGATATCTGTAAATGACTACCGCATTAGACTAGTTTTTTAACAGCTCTTGGACAGATATTGTCAGTGTTTCACAAACATTTTTCCTTGGAACCCCTGGCTTGTATGTAAGAAAAGCTAAGGCCCCACAGGACCCACACGAAAAAAAAACATACATCAGTGTTAAATGTTTTAATTGATAAAATCCCAAAAGAATAGGCCCAAAATAACTTTGTATAAACTGTCCAGTAAGTGTGTTATCATGATTTTGGTTAACATGCAAATCTTATTTTTACAACCTCAGAACAGACCTAGCATCATACCCCCCCTGAGATCTAGACCCCAGGTTGGAAACCAATGGTCAACGATATTCAGATTAACCTGAACCATGTGAATTCTTCATGTTCTTCTTTGTAAGTAAACCTTTTGTACCTTGAACTCAAGTTCCATGCCGGTGACATTCTCTCCACCTTCTATCTGCGTCAGTTTCTGGATGTAGGCGTATAGGTTTCTGGCCGGCACTTCGGTGGTGCCGCAGTTGACGGCCTCCTGGAGCGCGTCATGTATGAAGACATACTGGTCCTCTGTCTGCACCATGTAGTTGCGCTGGGCACGCATTAGCGTCACATGCCCATAGATGTCCACAGTCTTCTCGTGTTTGATGCGTTCCATCATGGCATCAATCACGATGAAGCAGCCTGTGCGTCCCACTCCAGCACTGTTGTCAACAACAAGATAAAGAAGGAAGAACGTTACTGGGTTATACAGGTGTAACTTTTCAAGAAAAGGGAAGAAACTACAGACAAATCTAAGTGATCAAAAATTATGTACAGTCTAATGGAAGAAGTGCCTTCTTTTGTCAACTTTTTTAGGGGTTTGAAGAACTTGCTTTCTCCTATAGTGATGAGATAAACTCTCTGTGCCAAGTTTGCCACTGTACGATGGACTATTTGGCTTAGAGTGTAATTAAATCTGAAGTGGCACTTTGTGGAGAAGAGGGCTAGGCAGTCCCAGCCATCAGCGGGCTCACTGCTGGCTTTGCAATCTAGTCTCTCACCCTCCAAAACCCCACCTGTGCACTCCAACCCATCAGGACTAATCACTTACGCAACAGCAACATTTAACCTTTATCTCATGGTCCCAAAAAGTGCCTCTACAACAATGTGCACAGTAATGCAGCTACACGGATGCAATAGTGAGAGTATATTTTTTGAGGACTTTGTGAATGTGCTGGGCAACCTCCGATAAGAGCAGCTGACTTCAATTTATGCCATTAAATTAGCATAGTGCACCTAAATGCTATTTGAGTTTTTAAAGAGGCACTGAAAGGCAGGTATCTTCATTAAGATTTACATTGACACATTTTTATGTTAATACAAATAATTTACCACTGGAAAAAGCAACCCAACAGAGAGGGAACATGTTTTACTGTTTCTCTTCAACCTTTTTTCTTGATCATGAGTTTGAGACATGCCAAATGAGGTCTCCTTTTTTGCAGACTGCTGACACTCTAAGAATTGTAACCCTTGCACATCCGATGTTTTAATTGTGCATGCCTCAGCACCTAATGTGCTTTCTGATGACAGTTTATGTACCGTTGGGCAAAATGATGATGTTAAATCTTCTTTGTTAACTCTCCTCCCACCTTACCCTCAAAGCACAGCATTGACAAGACATGTCCTGCACTTGGCACTCCAAAGTAAATAGGTTATTCAATCCATTAAGCTGACATGCCTATGAGGTGAGAGCCATGCTCTCGTGCTCCTGATGGAGCATTTGTTTTTCATTTTCTCAGAGGAACTTGCGGGTGTTGAGAAGGGGAAACTCAAGAGGGAGTAAAGTTAGTCCTCGGGGGCTTAGTCTGGTTAATGTGCCATGCTGCACTGGAACTGTGCTGCAAATGGAATAAAGACACATATGGGAGTCATTGGCTTTAACAAATTATCTCATGATCACTTCCAAAATGGCTGACAACCATTTTCTTTCTTTTACAAAACCCTTCACAGCTCTTGGGTGATAACAGAATTTGCAATAGGAGTCAGAGGCAGCCTGCAAAGAAAAGTGCCTCATGGATATTTGAAGAATTAATCACTTCCAGGTCCAAGAACACCTCAGCCCTTGGGCAAGGGATGCAGTAACTAGCAAGATTTTCCCTTTACCCCAGCTGTTTCCAATCTGAAAACATTTTACAGTGCAAACTTGTATGTGGGAGAGTGATGACCTGCGAGAGAGTAAGTGACAGAATGACAGCGTTGAGCAAGAGAGATGGAAACAGAGGAAGATGAGGAATGGGGGAAGGGGGTAAGGACAGAGGGTAGAGTTGTGTTACGCAAAAATAGATGAAAAGTATTTGTGAAAGCTAGTTTTCCAAAAGGGTAAACAGAAAGAAAATATTTTAACCACAATTTTTCCAAAAGGAAAGGTTTAGAAAACTTGAATTATTGGACGTGAAGCACAAGTTTGTGTGTGAGTCTGGTTGCGTGAGGTGGTGCAGAAAGCCGTCGCTTCATTTGGCAGTTGAAGGGGAGCTGGCAGACTGACTGCACTAATGACCTGACACTGCCTTTTCAGCCAGTCAAGACCAGCTGCTTTGGACTTGGACACACATTTAGTGTCAGATTAATATGCTTTCCAGGAGTTTAGGGAATAAGGGATGGTGGAAGGAGAGTGCCCTATAAAATACAGCTGCAATGAGTCCCAAAAAGATAAAGCATGTGCAGCAGTGAAAGCAATTACACATGTATTGTTACCAAATCTTATGCTGTCAGCTAACCTGTCACTGTTTCCTCACACTGACTTTTGAACACTAGCACATGAACTCAAACTCACCAGGATCCCTGCATTGCTGTTAATAGTCAATAATGACTTAAGCCCTTTTGTATGAGGTTAAAATGACTTGCTAAAACTGGGAAAGTAAATCAAAACAGTCTTTTGTTTCCAACTTTGAGGTACAACATGCTGTTCTTTAAAACAGACTTTGCCCGCTCACTGCACTTTGTAAGTTTCTGACACTTTTTGCACTAACCACAAGACAGTGTTGGCTGCCATTTCTGTCCATTGTGACTTTCCATAACAGATTGAATGTTCCCCTTGCACGCAACTATGATGACAGGGAGGTGGAGTTTTGGAGCAGTGCTCCTGAGTCATCCCTTTCCTGTATGAAAATAACTGCTGTTATTTCACTGTTTGTTAAAACAAGTTACTTTGCTGCTGTATCGCTTGTTGGACATCAGGCTAACTAATGCTCAGTTCGTTAGTTAGTTTGTTAGTTAGTTAGTGAAAATAACTAGAGACAAGAACAAAAAATAGTAATATGTTAAAGTTGTCAATCAAAACTCTTTTAAAAGTGTGGGCTGTTCTATCAAAAGTTTCCCTTCCGCGTCACTGGGAGAGGCCAGTGATCTCCATGACATTCAATCATGTACTTTTGACCTCTTCCATCACCTCACAACGCCTGGGTTCTCTTTAAGCTAGAAGAGCAAAACAGTCCCTGACCTGTGGGTTAGTGAAAACAGCAGGAACCAGGAGGGCAGGAAACGTTCTACGTTTGTGGGAAGCAGATTTCACAAGATGTACTGATGATTTAAAGTTGCCTTTGTTGAAAGAATAAAGAACATTATTTTTGACCATAAATGAAATATGTATGATTAGACTGTTTTGAGTTAGATGTCTCTTTTGCTCTTGAAGAAAACTTCAGGATGCTTTCTTCATGAATTGATTAACAGTAAGAGACTGTCTGACTTAAAAAGACTAATCTGAGACATATCAAACAATATATAGAATCAAACCTTGGCTCTTGCAGCATAATTTGTGGTTATTTAAATAAGCACAATCAAAAGTGCAAAACCCCATTTTTAAATGTGATGGCAGGGTAAAATGTATTTTACATGATGAAGGTTGAAGAAATTGGATACAGAGTAACATGAGATGGTCATCATGTCCTCAAGCTTCAGTCTAGGAAGAAGTGGTTGACCACTAATTTTACTAACATCTGTGCAATCAAAATGCTGTCTCGCATTCATCACATGACTTATTGTGGAGTTTAAGCAACACGTGAGACACAGGAGTAGTTAGGGGAATTCTGAAATATGTTTTGTCAGTTATTTTATGAGACAATTGTTTTTCAGTGGAAAAATCCCAGTCTTTGTGGATAAACTGATCTTCTTGTTCTACCTAACAATCTCTGTTCTATAGTGTCTAATGTCAGTTTAGGTAGATTATCATGTGTCATATTAGTAATTTATAGCACAGGGAAACAGTTTGTAGTTAGCATTCCAGCTTTTACACTCATATTTTAAAACATAATTCAAAACTCTTGGTTGTTAATTTCATGTTGTCATAGGAGCTTCGGCGCATAGAAAGGTGGTAAGCTGCTACGTTTGCTGCACCAACTAATTAATACAAAGCCCAAGATACAGTGCCATGCTTGTAATTATGTGCAACAAATGTTTCTTTCCTTTAAGCCTTCATTTAAGGCCGTATTGCATACACATAAACAAAATTCTACAGCACTGAATGTCTTTATCTAGTACCTTTATGCTCAACCACAAATGGCTCCGAACATTATTATGTTTAGTATGCAAATGTAGAAGATGTCGCTGTTTAAAATGATGGTCAAACATGTAGTGAAAAGGATGCTTTTCAAGGGATTTGGAGCTTGGAAATGGCTCCATCTGATAGGAAGCCAGAGGATTTAAAAAAAACACCCATCTGCACAGTGACATTAATTCCTGCTTTCTGCTACATTGTAAAAATAAAAAGTCTGGATTTTCAATTTGAAGCCATTCGGCAACTATCTCTAATTAACTTCTGCATGTGGTAATTCTAATTCTTCAGTAATCCCTCATCTCTTTTTTTTGTCACTTTCTGACACAACTTTGTATCTATTACATTCACTATCGCTGTTGCTTCATGTCTCTCTGGCTTCTTTTCCCCCTCTTTTTCTCCCTTCAGTCACTTGCGCTCTCTGTGCTGAGCCTCTGATGACTTCCTGAGTTGAGAGGAGCCAGAAGTCTGTGTTATTATATCCTCGTGCCTCTCTGTAGGGATTCTGGCCGCTTTATGTAGCTCTGGGAAGTGAAGTTGGCGTGAAAGTGAAAGTTATTTGTTTCAGATGCAATAACCCGGGGGATAAGCTGAGGACTTTGTGGGCTGCTGATGTGCGACATGTTAGCCGTGGAGCAGGGAACACGACAGGTCTGCGAGAGTCTGTGTGTCAGTGTGTGGGAGGAGATGTTTAAGTTTGCTGAGGGCAATGACACTTGTACTCTTTGTGCTATCATGTCGAAAACACCTTCTCATTTATAGTGCCTTCTGTGAAAGCAAGCAGGCAGATTTGTTTGGGTTTACAGTTAACTCCCTGAAAAATAGTCCACTTGAGACAATATTTTTCCTTCTGGTTCACATTTTAAAAAACAACACTATGTCCATACACAATAACCCTAATATAACCATCTTAATAACCCTGAATGTATTGCATCTTGTCATATGTATTCATATATTCATGACAGCAAATGGAGAGAACAAAATCAATTTCATGCTTCAGGATGTTTTCGTGAAACCATGTTGTTTTCTTACCTGCAGTGTACCACCATGGGCCCTGCATCTGGAGGATTGCAAGCTTTCACCCGTCTCAGGAAGGCCAGGAACGGGGTGGGGTGCTCTGGTACCCCGTGGTCCGGCCAGGCCGTGAACTGGAACTGCCGCACCTCTCTCTTCTCGCTGGAGCCATTCTGAATATGGAGGAGGAGAGAGGTAAGTGACTAACATGACACACATTAAATACTGTTGCGGGGTCGAGGATAATCCACATTTTCCTTACTTTAAAAAGTGCAAATGTCCTGACACAGTATGTAGCCAGCTCTACTGTGTCTAGCAGTGTCACTTGAATGAGGCCATATGTCTCTGTCCCTCTTGTTGGCCAGTATTGGTCACATTTCACCTGAAATGGAGAGAAATATGACATTAGACATGGTCAAGATATTATTATGTGAACACTTTCTCTCAGGATAGAGCAGAACACCCTTGATGCAGACTGTATACAAATCTAGCTTGAGTCACTTAATGGTAAAATATATGTCCACATTCCTCCACTTCTGCTGACTAGAGTTGATTTCTTAATCAGGGAAATGGCCTGATATATTTGTATAGTGCACACAGGGCTGCTTGACTCTATAATTACAAAGGTAACCACAGTTTCAAAACATATTACTGCCTCAGCTTTATTGCTATTTGAGCGTACAGCTTTGTTTCACGGCTAACGGACAATAAAACACTGATCCCTGATAGCATTACTGCTTAGCAGAGAAAGGGAAGCATTATTGGTGTTGGGGCGGAAATTACTGTTCCTATTCAATTGTTTTTCTTCAGATTGGCCATTAGACTTGATGCAGTTCAAGACAAAATCGAAATGTCATCATGTTCAACAAATAATGTTTCTCTATGCTCTGTGACTGTTAAAAAGCTCAACCGTTACGCAGTAGAAATGTAATTTCAAATACCTACAATCTTTACTTTGCTTTGATTTAATTTCCAAAGCAGCTGCTCTAGCATTGACACCAGGAGCATAGAGCGAGTGCGACACAGGGGGAATGAAATGATTCATAACAGCATTTACTTGCAAAGACTTAAGCTTTATACATGCAAAACAGAAAAAGACAGCTTGAGAGCTTCCAAGAGAATGATACGACTGATTAATATGAAAGACAGGAGCGGTTGGCAGCAACAAAAGCACATTATGTTCTACAAATGTCAAACAACTTAATAGTATGACACGATCAGCAGAGGGGATGTCTCAAAGGAAGCCTTAACATCGGAGCCAAGTATTTAAGATCAAAAAAGCATCTCTGATGTCAAACAGACACCTGACAGTGTGTTCCAATTTAAATTGATGAATCATGCATTTTACTGTGCCTACAATGATGAGAAACAGCCAGAGGAGTTTATTTGCTTTGCAGATTGCACAGATAATGTGAATGATGAATAATGAAAATTGCTCTATGGATCAAGTCAGGACCTAGGTTAACACCACACCAGCCTCTTACAAAAGGTATACAAGTGTAAAGGTCATATGTTTCGGGGGTCTCTTAAAGGGATACTTCACCCGTTGAAACATGAATCTGTATTGACATTGGGTCATATATGTAGTAGAAATGTGAAATACATTTTGAAGTTGGTGCCTTCTTGGCCGAGAAAAGGCAGAAAGTGTATTTTTGGCTCATGTGGATGAAAGACACCAAGTCCCAGAATGCACAGCACCGCAGGCCACTCCCACTAAAGTCCTCTAGTTCAGAATCAGAAATACTTTATTAATCCCAGAGGGAAATTCGATCATTAAAGTTTCTCCAAAATATACAATATAGCAGTAGAAATAAAGTAATAAAAACATTTACAGACATATTTACTTCAACACATGAGGCCAATTTCCTCAAATGAGTTGTAGTTTCACCCTGCTAACCGCAACAGCTTCCAGTGACGCAAAAATCGTCATTTTGCATCACTGGAAGCTCCTTTTCAGACTTAGAAATACAAAGATTTCCCATCTCAGGGGAAAATGAGGGCGGGATACACGACCATTCAAAAATACTGCCAGGTTTCTAATGATAAAAAGCTTAAATCAAATGGGTGAAGTATCCCTTTAAGCTTTCATGTGCTCAGTCAAACACTGCAGGATGTGCCAGAGAGAAAGAGAAAAGTGCCTTTTGTCCATGTCAACCTTAAGAGAGAAGTAACTGCATGCAGCTTTAGTCTCTAGTCTTTGATCACTGATTGTAATCCAGTGCTTTCAGCAGTGGAGGGCTAATGAAGGGAGCGATGCTCGTAATCAGTCAGGGCTTAACAACAACAGAAAGTGTTTTAAAGACATAATCGAGTATATCAGTAGGTAACAGAATGCAACCGGGCTTCTCCTGAAGAATGAAAATGGAGTCACAGAGGGAGAGCCAGAGTACAACAATCTGTTCAAATTAACAAGGTCATGAAAAACGAGCGATAAGAAGGACAGAGAAGTCAAACTGATCGTGATCATGTGAAGAGTTTGCAGAATCTCTGCTTTTATGATGTAAGCTTATACATCCCCAAACTTTCTTGTTATTTAATTCGGGTACACCTCAAGAAAGGGAGCACTACACAAAAATTGAGCTGTCTCTTTATTTCTGCCTCTTACCCTGGATCTCTCCTCCAGTTTGGTCATCATGACGATGATAGCGCTCCTCTGCTCCCAGATCATCCTCCAGAATTCACCAAATGTTTCTGGCAGGGATCCTTGAGTGGCAATGTAGGCATTTTGCTTTCTGTAGCCGTCAATGTAGTTGGCGTTGATGTAGTCACTTCCAGGAATACCTTAAATAGAGAAGAGAGCCGAGTTAGTGTACAGTTTGGAGACTCGAAAAAGGATTTCTTAAATAAAACAGATCTTATTTTGTTTGACAGGATGTTGATAAGACTATAAATGTCACAAAACAGAGGCTTTGCTTTCTACGCTGGTCTAAGTCCTGATTTCCCTACAGTTATTTGAGACACTGTCAGATTGTCCCCCACATAAAGAGACTATCTTCTGTGTTTATTGCAAGTATTAAATAGAAAAATGGCATAAAAACAGTTATATTTGCAGCCAGTGTTACAGTCCATCAGGATTTGTATTTTCTATCAACAACACATTTAAATCCAGTTTGTATGCCCCTCTTCCATATCTGCAACTGACTTACAGATAAAGCTTGGTCTGTAAAAGTCCATCACCTCACACAGAGAAAAACAAATCCACAAAAAACTAGCAAAACAATTCCCCCCTCTTCTCTTCACCCTCCTTGCTTATATTAAATGAAAGGCACAGCAGCCTTTTCCAATCCGGGCAAAAGAGACAGAGCTGACAGCTAGTCAATGCTCTAGGACTGGCAGTTTAGGGGCTTCGTGCACACATGGTCCACCAAGATAAGTCTCATCTGCATGGACGCCACGTATCAGAGAATCCCCTCACTCCAACTGCTTGCTCTCCCCCTCTCTCCCCCAGACTCCCTTTTACTCCCAGGTAACTTATTCACCAGCAAAAAAAGAAGGAAGGAAATGGAATATGAACACATTCAATAACCCACCCACATTCTTTATTATTTTTCTTAAACATCCCCCGCCTCCACTTTTGCTGTTGAAGTTGTCCACAAAGCCAAGTGGCTGTATGTTTCGTGATGGACAAGGGATAAATATAATTAAGCCCAGTGCTTATTGAAATTGAAAAGCAGAAGCAATAAAAAAAGGAGACATTACTGTGCTTTAATGAGAATGAAGCAAGTTGTTTAATGCACATTGGCAAATGGATTTTGCATTTATGCTTTCTGTCAGTCAGGATTTGTATAAATTCTTCCGTTTTCTCTGTCAATATGCTGATTGAGGAATAAACATTGCTGCTGTGTTGTTCAGCACTCAGCACAGCTCATAGAATAGAGAGGAATCTCAAAGGCATTACAGAAAACAAATTATGGTACAGCATTGTAATGATAAGAATTATAAATTTTAGCAGTAGCAGTGGTTTAGTCCCATTAAATTATGGTATATCTGAGAAGATGCAAGAACACTTTTTTTCTCAGATTTCTTCTTGTTGTGACTACAGAACAGTCAAAAATGTGTTGAATTTGATTATACTATCTTCATGAATTACCTCTTGGTGGAATAGCAAGCAGATGTATTAAATATAGCATTTTTGATTGAATAAGAACAGGCTTGAGACATCTCAGACTGAAGATAGAAAAATTACACATTGAGTGAACTCTTGCACAACTTTAATGTTTAAATGTGTTACGGAGTTTGGAAGGAACAGGGAAATGGTCAGTGTCCAGCTAGAAGAAGTTTTAGGATTGACTTTGGATACTAGTTTAATCCTGCTAAGAACTTGTTTTGTCTGTTAAGTTTAAAAGAGCTGCCTGCAGTCGTGACTATTAAAGTCCACTCATTTGCTCAAGCATCATTTGGCCTGTATTCCAAAGATTCTGCTGATCCATCCCCACATCAATAATTTCTGGAGTACTCTCTCTGAATTCTGATGTCAAATCCCAAATCCCTTTTTAGTCAAAGAACTCAATCAAAGTAAACAATAGACGCAAAGCTTGCCAAAAAAGCTTTGTTTAAGCTTTAAACGGAAAAGAGGAAGTCCCTCATGTCCCCCTGGCTGAGATCTACTTGCTCGCTGTATTACAAAGGCTCCAGTTTGGTTCTGCAGATGTTTTTATACGTCTGCCTAATGGAGTTCCATCAACACTCAAGCTGTGTTCTGTTTCTGAGAGACTGCAAAAAGCCCTCTCCAAGTCTTTCTGTGTTTTGTCACATTAGCCTTTTACTACTTTGTTTACTTTCCTCCCCCCTCCATGGGAGCAGCTCAATGGATGTAGTTAATTAATAGCAGTCTGTCCGTGTGCATTTGTGTTTAATCCAGTAAACTGGTGACGGCGCCAGCACTTAACTAGCCAGTTCAAAATAGCCTTTTATTCTCTAGAAGCTGTATTGTACTGTGAATACAACTTTATGTGCCAAAGACTTCAACGGTACTGGTTCAAGTCAGGCTTGCAACCAGCTTGAGGCTTAAAGTGTATATACATATATATATATATATATATATATACCACCATCTATCTGCAAAGACAGTCATGTTCAAAAGACAGCAACCACATCTTAAATGAGTCCTGAAAATATAAGTTTATTGGTGACACCTTGTTGATTGTGTTGATGATTGTGTCACACTGGAAAATGTAATCTTCGATTTAGTGTAGAGATTAAATTATGTTAAAACATTACTTTGGCTTCATAACTTAAATTGTTAATATAGAATATCATAAATTAAGAGAAAAAGATACTGGTCAACTTATTGCACTGTAGGTTGTTGTCACCAATGGTTACTTGATTTAAATGCTTTCTCTACAATTTCAGGGAGCATTTCCTTCTTTGAAACTCCTTCTCTGTATTTGCAAGAAACTGAGACATGGAGGGAAATAAGTATTCTGATATGCTTGTGTCGGAGTGAATTGTTAAAGTTGAATGTGGAGCTCCTGAGGTCTGAAACATAAACATTTGCACTTTCTGTCTGTAGAATCGATAAATGTACTGGGAGGGAAGATGTAGGTGGGCGGCATACCATCAATAGCAGAGAGCAGGACTCTGGAATGGTCGTAGGCAATCACGTTGGCATATCTGTTCTTTGGTTTGTTGACCTCCAGGTTCGAGTGCTCCCATGTGAACTGCTGACCAGGGTCGATGGACTGTGAAGTAGAAAAAAAACTTGTTAAAAAGAGAAAAATAAATGTTTTTCACTGTACTTTATAATTGTTATTTTAGCTCAAATCGATTGCCAGTTTCTCATGAGGTGTTCATGCAAGATCAGTATTAAAAGTAAATAGAATGAAGCCTTTCATCACAGGGAAATTATAAAGGAAATCTTATCTTTGGTGTTTTGTTAATGATTTACTCTTAACTCATTTCAATTGTTTGTTTGAAATACTTGTTTGAAAATCAGATAAAAAAGTAGAAGCTTGATTGAATAAAGTCCTGTGTTCCCACTTTACACTTTTGTCCTCCTATTCATGCAGCACTAACAGTACCTCTTACTAAAAATTAACTTTTACATAACTTTAATAGATAGTCTTGATTGAGTCACTTTCAGACATCTACACGTGTACAGTACACAATAATGACTAAGAAACTCTGTAAAAATGGAAAATACTAATTCATCTCCAGCCCTACAGCTTGGGAGAGTGTAATATGCACAAATATAATTTACTCTCGAGGTCAAATGTTTCAGACTCACGGTCCTAGAAAACACACACAAACATTCCTAGCACTGCCAGTTAAATGCATACCTCTCTCATGAAGACTACAATAACAAGTAGCTCTTAATGAAATAGCTAATTGATGAGTTGTACAAACTGGTGTTTAATAGGTTACATTTGACATATATAAATCTATCTCAGTTGGTATCTACTTTCTGCACACTGCACTCCTCCACAGGCTCATAAGGTAGTGACCATGAAATATCTCATGTTCTTGATAATTAATGCTGAAGGTTAGTTTTTCTGATTTCAAATATTTTTTCGAGGCGGATTTGGATCATAAAATTGTCTAACCCAGAATTGAATTCTTCATGGTAAAACGTGTTCAGACCTGAAAACATCTCACAGATAATAGAAAAACCAAAGTGACATTTTTGAAAATGTAAATATTTAAATGTAAAACGGAGCACTTTTTTTTTTACAACTATGTGACCTAGGTGCTGTCTTTGGTTTGAAATAACCTCTCTATATAAATTATTAGATTTAGAAGAAGACACAAGTCTGAATTGGTCCCAAAGGAGAAGCCTGCATTCCATCAGCTTTCCTCATTTAATTTTTTGGACTTTACGGCATATTCTAGAATACCACACTTGAGACTACTTGAGACAGAATTTGCGATCCAGGCCCTGTTCCAGCTTTGTAAAGCAGAGATTAATAATGATCCCTCATCAGCCATAAATGAACAATAAAATATAATATCACAAAGGGAAAATACAAAGACATGAAAGATGGAGCATATTGTGATTGTGTTTTTAATGAGTACAGCATACCTTTATGACTTAATCTCCAGTGGAAGTAGCAGAAACTTAATGCGATAGGAAACTCTACGACACATAACAACACTGACCTTGCTTATAATCTATCTGCATATTGTCACACTTTTATGACTCCTTCACGGTAATTTATGGGAGTATCACAGCTAATGAATTCACTTTATAATTCCTTTTTAAACTAGTTTAATGATGTAAAACATAATAATATGACAATTGAAGGACATACGTTTAAAGGTATTTAAATCATATGAAGTCAATGTGAATACAATCATTTCAGGACTCAGTGCTTTATCTGTAGAATCACCCTCAGCCACATTATGCTGCTGACAAATCACTACCTAAGCCTGATATTTTGTCAAAATATGTTGAAACACTGGCCTGCAACATTGCTCATAATAAAAATCTTTATTTCATTGTGCTCGCAAAATTGCTTTCCACTGCTCTGGAATGAGCACTATGAAATTGGAATTCAATGTACTTAAGCTGCAATAATGATTGGGCAGCTTGGCAGCCACCCATATAGTGACCTCATAGATTTTGGAGTCGTTGCAGGACTCACAGAGAGAAATGGGCAGGGAAATGGTGACCGTTGCCATCTCACACAGTGCCCCTGAAAGGAAAAGACCTCTTGCTCGCACAGCTTTCAGGCTCAATGAGTGTGCTGCAAACATGACATCCTCAACACCAATGTGAACATTTACATTATCTCACTAGAGATAGGAAAATAGGAAAATATCAAAAATTCAACACTGAGTTTTTCCCTGCACAGTTGATAATGGCAGTAAATAAATAACAGTTACATGATTACCTGATACTTTGTCCTACATTGTTGTCTTGATACAAACCCAATTGATGCTGTATAGGACATATCAAACACACAAAAGTGGAATAAACTACATTTGAGACGATTACCTCATATTCTTGTGAAAACTTTAGGTTGTCATTGGCTTTTAGGCGCTCCTGATGATCTGCCAGGTCCATAATTGGAATTGGAGGGTGGTTGGCCATACCTGTCAATCAGACAGGCTGAAGGTCAGTCACCTGTCTTATAAGAGGGCATCACCCAAGCACAAGCCAACAGTAAATCATTAGAGAAGCAGAATGTGTGTTTAACAGGGGGAAATGGAGAAGTGGATCTTGTTATAGGCTAGTTTGTTCACTCAAAGCAGCAGCCATGCTCATAGAGAGAATATGGATACAGAAGCCAATGAGAAGTCATCAGGCACACTGGGCCTCTCCCTATTGAGAGAGAAGAACATTATTTGCTCAGAAAGCTGCCGTGGATAGTAAGCGTGACAGTAAGACACAGACACAAAAAACATCCCAGAAAACAAACAATCAAAATAACATCCAAAATGTTTGGCCAGATGTTGATGTTTGCTTTGAGTGATGACATGTTTTCAGGCTGTCATTTCAAACTCCGCCTCCTGCGATGACATAGCATAAACACCCGATGGATTAGATGAAGATGGAAATACAGGACTAAGCAGAAAAGAAGGGAATTAAAGCTAAAAAAAAACAACCCCAAAACAAATCATGTCAAATGCATAATCGAGACCAACTAACTTGACAAATGGAGGTTACTGGGGTGACTGGACGCACCTGAACCTGTGGAGGAAACGGCGGTGTAATTAAGTACATTGCAGATGCTATAGCAATGTAATGACTATTTTCTTCACAAACAGAAGGTAGAAATTAGAATTTGGTAGACTACAAAGAGGTAGTTGGGTGATTATGTGTATCATAAATGGGACATTCATTAGTAACTTAAAATGTATCATGCTAGAAGCATTGGCTATGCCAGCATGCTTATTTCTTGTAAATAAAAAGTGCGGGGGAATAAACACCGAGCAGCACAAAAGAAAAGTCGAGCAACCATTGGATATTATTTGACATTCATGTGAACTTGAGTATGCTGACATGGTTATACACTTCATTATACTTGCATTGTATGCAGTATGACGTTTCAGGCTTCAGTTCACTTGACTTTGAAAAAGTAGAGTTGAAATAGCTAAATATAAGTGATCAGTTTTTGTCGCAGTCGAGCCTTTGTCCAAAATATTTGCATCGAAGAATTCAGGTACCGTTTTTAGACACAAGCTTGGTGACAGTCTCACTCCCTCCACCACTGAGGTGATGTTTCATTTTGGTTGCTGGCACAAGTGGGCATTAGCTAATGGAAGCTGCGCTTCGTTTTCCCACCCACTCTCCTGTCTCTCTGAAAGATGGTAAGGGATGTTTCTATTGCAGCCCGCTACTCAAAATCCATTTCCATCACTAGGGGACAATGAAAGTACCATTTCCAACACGCCGTCACTCAAACATCAAGCATCCTTAAGATGAAAATGTCCATTGAGGGGTAAAGAGGTGAGAGAACGGGTTGAATGAGAGGAGAGAGAGGTGGTCTAATGTAGAAGTACTTCAGGGCTTGAGAGAGAGTGGTCACGTGGTGAGGAAAAAATGTTTGGTCCTATTTGACCAGTGAGGGAGCCAAGATACCAGCTCTCAGAAAGGCTGTTGGGAGGAGGCAGAAATGATGGCTTGAGAGACGAGTAAGATAGTGGGAGGATGGTTGAGATCACTCTGAGCCAAAAGGAAAAATACCCCTCTGCCAGGATGAAACAGCCAGTAATGGTCCCAACATCATCGAAGAGCTTTCATAAATATGCATAATCTTTTTTCAAAAAAATAAGCCTGTAGGGATAATTCATCCTCCTTTCATATGATCTGATCTGAAATATATGGCTTTGATATTACAACATTATTGGCAGTCTGTGAACACCTGTCCCAAAGCATCTGGTGCCAGAGCAACTCAAACAGCAGTTTAGTGTGTCTCTCTCAGTCAAGACGGGGGCAAAGTCGCATACCTCCTTTCCAGGTGAGAAATGGACTGTGACTCCCATTGTTCATAGATAAGAAATGACGACACAACCAAGCCAGGGCATGACCACTGACCGCGGCTTAACTCTGAACCAAAGGTCAGAGCGCATATACCCTTTTGTTTACAGCTTGTCTCTAAATGTGTGTTGCCATCCATTGGCGAGCATACAGAACGGAGCACTGTGCCGTGACACATTTTCTATTTACTCTTGCCTTCCACCATGCTCCTTCCTGTGAGTCCTGGCAGCAGGATAGCATTCAAGCAGGTCGGCTCTATTCTGAGCAAGCATGACAGGTCTTGATGACCTCGATAACGCAGGTGCAGAGGAAGACGACAGCTGCCATGAAACTGTCAAGCTTGCATTTCTGCCTCTTCATTTTCCACTAAGAAGTGTCTCCGGGGAGGAAACTGTCAGATTTGACCCTCTGTGCCTGCTCTAAGCACCTGTCCACCATCTACCTGCAAACCGTTCTCTTGTTCTATGCTAATCTCACTGCAAAAATGGCATGTCATTTGTAAGGACGTCATGGTATTAGCAATGGAAGCGTATGAACACACAATGGATGATAGATAGCTAATTATGATTATTCTTTTTATATTCTAAACAAGCATCTGGAGCGTTGGCGTTCCTCTTCACAGTGCACATTCAGTTGTAAATTCACAGTGGATGACATGAACATCACTAACTTTTATGTGGACTACGTACCAGGTGTTTGGAAGTTGAGACGTCGAAGCTCAACGGGGTCAGTTGGATGATGCAGGGGCATTTCTTTGCTGTTGGGGAGACTGCCTTTCCTAGCTTCAGATTCTGCTCTTTTTCTGCAGAATAGATAGGACGTTGTATTTATTCAAAATCATTTTTTTTTAACAGTTTTTCATTACTCTACAACCTCAAAGCCCTCCTTGTGCTCTCATAAATACAGCAGGCTAATATGTAATTAAGGAGGTGACAAGACAGCATTCTTCCAATACATAATGCTACAGGGCTGGACTAAAATAACACCATCACTTCACAGTATGATACAATCCAGTACAATAGCCTTTGTCATTAAATACTAGCTTTAGTGAAGCCTAATGTTCACTTTTCAAAGTTGGTGTCAGGCTGTCACTTCAACTGCAATAGTAAGAGGGTGGGATTTACATTGCTTTATTTTGTCCCCTGGTTCTGTACTGCATTTAAAGAACAATTTGTAAGGTATCATTTACTACAGCACTATTGCTGTGGATTGTATAATGTTGCGGGACTTCTTGTTATTAAATCCACTCTATTGTAATTCTTAGTGTTTTGATAATTGTGTTGTAACTTTTTAGATTCATATTTGAAGCGAGTCCTTTAAAAAAGAACCCCACTAAAATCATCGTTCAGTTTCATATGGGGATGCATTTTTATTCAAACAAATTTCTTACAAACTAGTCATTGAGATGGATAACATACCATAATTTATAGGCAGTTACCAGTAGTAGAAATATACCTAAGATAGCATTGTGAATATATATTCATAATACATTTAAAGTTTGTTAGTAGTAGAAAAGGTCCAAACAATCTTGCTTTTCTTATTGCATGTAACATCTTTTGCATACTTTACGTAATTGTCATTAAGCAACTAGAATGATTTCACAATTGACATGAGCTCCAGTGGGCCACAAACTTGTTTATGTTTAGATATAAAAGGAACAGACTCGGGAGCAAAAGGGTTTAAAGGGGATTAGTTTTCCTCTACTTCTTTCTCACTCTTACCTGTCTGGTTTGCTGCTCCATTGGTCAGCAAGAAAAGAGATATTGATACAACATTAGGTGGTAAGACCTTTACCCTTATAAAAATGGAGAATTCCAGAAATCTTCCTGCACATAAGTAAACGACTAACTACATATGAGACAAACGATACTAATCATATCTTGCTTGTGTTGACTTTTTCTTGATTAGTGATTCTATACTCAAGAGATTATGTCTAATTATGCAGCCCTGGGACTCTTTATTTCAAATACTACAGTTTCCCAGGTGCATCAGAGATTTGTACTTTGTAGCTCTTCTTTTTCAAGCTGTTGCACTCGATTGCTTCTTTTTCAAGCATAAAAGCATAACTTGACTCCTAATTTCTGTGTCTATCTTTTCCTGCAAACAGCCTTCCATTATTAAAATAAAAAAATGTTCATATTAGAGATGTATGCATGGGCTATTACAAATGCAAAGATGTGAGATCTTAATTTTGAATGAATGTGCAATTAATTATTATGTACTGTTACCTTTTTGAGCAAGTTTGAAAAAAACCCCAATATGTGGCTCTTGAAGCATACATGACTTGACATTTTTCTATGTGTAGGTGATTTGATTTGATTTATGTTCTCTCTGATGAAGCTGCACATTGATATCCCCATGTCCTTTTACAGAGCTCAACAGAACACAGTTGTTGCCCTTTGTTTTTCACAAAAGGAGCACTCGGTCACATAAAAATTGATGTTGACAAGAGAAGTATCTCCTGGTTATGCACTGAATTTTCCTTAACGAAGCAGTGACATGAATGGAATCAAAGAAGAATAATGTGTTTGAGAGAGCCAGGATAAAGTCCTACATTATACCTTTGATTTCAGTGTTTTTTTTTAACTGTTACCAATAATAGCTTTCTCTTTACTTAAAAATCCTCTCTAAAAAATACTTAAGGACTACAGGGACATTCTGGATATTTGATTGAATAAACTTGGCAGGCAGTGTGCCTTTATGTAAAAGGAAGTAGGATATCGAAGGACAGAAAAGTCAGTTCAGGGATGCAAACATATAAGATATGTGCATGTGTTTGACATGGCTAAGCAAAAGGACAACATAAGGTCAGAGTCAGGGTAGAGCTTTTCTCTCTTGTGGAATAGGTAGTGGTACAATTGAAAGGGTTGGGGTTGATGGGACTCTGGCCCAGACCCCAGGGCCTCTCTAAAGCTGAACATACATGCAGTGACATGTAGCAGATAGTCAAAGCTCCCCCCTCCTACGCTTGACTGATGAGCGCTGACAACTCGAGGTCTCACTGCCACTAGGGGTTTTCAGACCAAAAGACTGTTCTGATTCAGTGTTAGGGTGCACTACTGCAAGTGTTTGCTCGTTTGACATGTGTTTGTTAGTGTGTGTTTGTGTGTGCAGGGGGAGATGGATGTGTCTGATTAACTATCAGTCAATGCATTTGTCTTTGTGAAGGATGGTGGGCGTCTTCATTTGACTGTGGTTTTGGTTGCTTGTTTGCTTGGATTTACTCGTCTGAGATTAAGAGCGTGTGTACTGAGAGTCTGAGATCAGTGTGCCTCGCTTTAAGTTAAACTCTTGCATTTAGTGTCTGCATTTAGATTTGTTAATTAAAGATTTTTGTGTTGTAGAGTCATGGTGTCATGATTGTTAAATATTGTCCAACGTAAATGTTCAGTTTTTATACATGAATGTTAAATACACACATATTGCATTTAAACACATTCTTTGCACTTTAATATTGAATGTATGGTCATTGCTGAAATAGTTCAATTTCTTTGCTTTATTTTATCTTTTAGAATTTATTAGCATATTATACTTTAATTTCCTCACCTTTTGTATAGAAGAATAGCAATGACAATGCATATGATGAAGACGACTGCAAGCACAGGGCCCACCACCCAGATTAGGCCTTCCTCTTCGTCAATGATTGGCTGGGGGTCGATGTCGGCTGACACAACTGGGTCTGAGTAGGGGCTTGTGGCATACAAGATCTGAGCCAGGGAAAATAGAGTAATTGATTATAGTATTTACTCAAATCTGCATACAACATTATGCCTTTTCTTATTAAACTAGATTAGATTCTTCTATACCTCTTTCTTTGACCTTTCAAGTGTTATCTGTTTATCTTTTTTTTGGAAGATATTTTCTTTCTTATGTTTCACTTTTTTCCATGTCAAGTAACAACTACAACCTGAACCTGAATGCTTAAGGATTCTGTAAATGCAGACTAATCCTAGCAGCTCAAGACATTCACAACACTATACTGCAATACTTCAATTAATGTAGGCCCTACCAAAGAGCATATCTTAAAATTCTCTGACAGCGACGGCATGACCAACAATCCAAATTGAAAGCCAATTCAAAGTTTTGCCGTGCAATTTCTGCAAAGCTGCAGTTCAGCCAATCAAAATGATCTTCAATATCTCTTCTATACAGGAGCCTTGATTGAACTATTTCACATTCTAAGTGGAGATAAAAAAGAAGGTCTTATGGGAGGAAAATATATGCTTCAGTGGGCAAATTAGAGATTTCCCTCCGTCCGTCATTATCGTTTTTTTTGCTCTACCTGAACTCGGGGTTAGCGGAGAGAGTGCGAGGCAGCACTATAGACCCTGCAGCTCATCAAATCCATCATCACGCCTGCAGCTGCCTAATCATGCCGCTTTCTAGTCTGCCGTCCAGACAGACATATGCACACATACACATGAGCTGCAGCGGGGGAGATAAGGTGGACCGCACGTACAACGCAATTAAAGAGGAGCTGCGTTATCGAGGTTTTCGTGCGATCAGCGAAGGTCTTAAGGGGTTTCTCTCCCTAAAGCAGCAAGGGTCAACTTCTCGGGGCCAGCTGCAGCTTTAAGTTTTCAAGTCAAAGCCTAGAAAGGGCTCTGAGAAAACATCTCGCCAGAACTAAACCACGACCCTCCACAATGCAGTTGATTTAAGCATCTCTGTCTATTGACATGTACTCTTTATAGCACAAAGAACATGAGATCAGTGGTGCGGGATAACCCAAAGGCAACAACCTTCATGTATTAATCTAAACATGAATAATATACAAATAAAAATTAGATAACATGCACACGGCATATCAGACTTACATTTTCAGACATCTCCAGAACCGCAAGCACAAAGAAAATGTACTCTTGGCCATTTTGCAGTTGCTTGTTTTCAAAGTCCCCGTAGATCTTGCCGTCTCCCAGGGTGAACTCTTTGGGCAAGTCTTTGTAGTAAGCAGCGATATAGGCTTTGGGTTCTGCCTGCCTCAGGAAGCGAAGGCCTCTGCTTGTTCGGTTTATCTCCTTAAGCAGCTACAGTGAGGAGAAAGAAGCAGACAGTTGATAACACACAGGGACACACATGAATACACACATACACAAACCAAATCTGTCTATCTCAATTCCTTTTTGATTGCTGAGCTGAAAATGCTGATTGCAAGAAGCAGAACATTTCAGAAAGATCAATTACTTATTTCATTTGTTGTTGTTTTTTAATGAAAGCTCGTGAAATAAGAAGATTGTGTGCATTTTGAGCAGACAAAACATTTGAGGATTATCCAACAGTGCCCAACAGTAAAACAGAGACTGAGTTAATTTACATCTTGGAGCTCAATTATTATTTCTGTTGATACAATCAAACATTATTACTTGAGATGACCAGATGGAAACTGAAGTGGATTCTGGGGAGAATATTTGATAGATTGGGTTGTTTTTCACATAATTTGTTCATAAATATGAACGCAATGTATGAAAAGTTAGGATATATTAAGTTTTATGCCTACTAATGAATTTATATTTACTAAGACTACATCTTAAAAAGATAATATTGATGGGGATTTCTCAAAAGATGAACACTATATTTTTCCGTAGGTTAAGGAATGGAATTATATCAAACAGATCTTATCCAGCTAGCCCTGCTAAATTGTATTACAGTAAAAAAAAAACAAAAAAAAAACATGTTTGACCTCAAAACCATAAATGATAATATTGCTAATAGACTCTAATGTGACCTTCATACAAACATGTACCATCTGACCTTAAACTTCCAGTGCAAAGCGCTGATTGTAATTATGGTAATCAAGCTTGGCTAGTAGTTAGGTGGCCTGATATCATATCTCTAAGTAGTGTGCACTGATGAGTATGTGTGTGCTGTGTGCGCCTGTCATTCACATTAGAGTGTGTGCGTTCGCATGTGTGCTCTGTTTTGGCTGCGGGGCTGTTGGTGCAGCCGATAATGTCTTCAATCATCTCTGCTGTCAACACGGCTAAATCTCGCTGCCCTTGGGAAAAGTTGTGAAAAGGTGAGTGCCAGTATTGACAAACAAATAAATTCTGACAGAGGGGCGACATTTGGGCAATCGGTCAAGGCTGCAGACATGGGCCTGTAGGCTTGGGCTGTAAAGCCAATGCCAGATGAGACATGGTTTGTTTTATTTTGGCCACCTAAACATGATGTGTTGGGATGTTTATACAGGAGAAATAAATACTTAAAAACTCAAACTATCATAATAATCCTTTCTAGGCTTGTTGCCTAATTTGGAAAGATATAGTCTAGCCAGAATTTCAAACGTTTGTGTCCTTTTAGGGGAATACCCTTTTGTGAACTACATTTGGACACATCTCTGTGACGAAGATCATAGTTAATGCTGCACTTAATGTTCACCCATTAACTTAATGTATGACATCCATCTAAATAAATACCTAAAATGTAAAAACAGTGTAATAGTGATAAAACTTTCTCATGCATTTAATCACACCTGCAATAAACAGAATAACTGAATTATCTCAATGGGCTAAATATAAAAGTTGTCAAGTGTTTCGTGGATAGTCATAGGAGCCTAGCTTTGCTTGGAATGAGAAGAGACATCAAGGCCTGATGCATCTCTTCAGGTAATTACCACAGACACAAAGAGGAAGAGGAGGAGGTGGGGATGGGGGTTGAGTTTGCAGTGTACTTGATGGCTACTTCATGTTCTCATTTCCATATGAACAGTGCTCTCTGCAGCTATTTGCGTCAATCAGTGAGACTCATCTCCTGTTCTTCCTGCCCTCTTAACTGCCTCAACTTATTTTTCTAGTTTTGAGAAAAGTGAGTTATGTGCACACAGTTACCTATGCTATGTTTAAGAGAAACTGCAATATCTAAATAATAGAAAACTAGCTCCCGGTGTCATTTTAAGAAGCTCATTCTTTGAACCTACCTCCTCCAAATTCATCTCATCGGGATTGTCCCAGGGTTTGAAGAACTTGCCAGTGCGCTGCTTCTTCAGAGGCACTACCACAATGTAATATCCCCTGAAAATAAAATGTAAAGTACGATAAATTACCATACTAGATAAGGTCAACGATCAAAGCCACTTTAAAAAAGACAGAGTAACCAATTTTATTTGCAAGTACATGGTCACTGTTTCTGTGACAAAAACAATCCCTGTGATGAAGAAACAAATGAGCTCAGACAATCTCAACTAGTATTCGGAAGGGTCGTCTGCTTCCCAGAAACTAAGATGCATAATCATGCCATTTGAAAGTTATGCATTTCTACAACGTGATTAGGATTATTTCCCCTATTTTTGCTGTTGAATTAAATGATGCTCAGAGAGGTTAAGCAATACAGTTTCACCTCACTTGTGGCCCCCATGGGCTAATTAGGAGACCTTTGTGAATGCAGAAGAGATACAGAATTAGAGGGATTTTCATCCTTATATCAGAGTGGCAAGAGACATAACGGCCTTTGCCAGAGTGTTCTGGGCTTCCTGGTTGGCCACTGTACTAGCTAGTGTTAGCCAGGAAGGCAGTGTGGCAGGCTAATGGGAACCTAATTAGCTTAAGCTCTGGCATGGGAGACAGTGGGCCAAGTGCATCCAGCAAGATCAGAAAACCCAAGATGGGTTTGAAGCTTCAGTGTACAATCGGATGTGCTCCTTGGCCCTCTGACAACCCTGGGCTTTGTTGACAAGCTGTAAGAGATTTTACAGGGCTTAGAGGAGTGTGCTTAAATGAGTAGAGCTGCTTTACTATGTAATGACTGAGGTAAAGTGGATATTACACTGAAAAGTAGTGATGAATATAAAAGACTATTTCGGAAGAAGTATCTCTGACAAGGTCAGCTATCAAGTCAACTTGTTTATTTCCATTCACAATGCATCAGTTAAAAATAGAGGACAGTAATATAGACATCAGCAGAGACAGAGAGAGTTCCACTGCATTATACTAATGTCTTTACAAGACGCACGTCTTAAAAAAAAGAGCCATTTAAGTCAAATCATATTTTGCTGGATGCAAGTTGGCAAGAACAAGTAGGGTGGCGCTTGAATCTGGAAAATCAGTCAACTGAGAGATGGAACTTCGGGTCAGTGCATCATCTCTGGGGTAATTTTGAGGCAAGGTTTAGTGTGTTTACATTTACACCATGCTGTTATTCACATACTTATGTATATTGATAAAACTGAGGAAGTGCTTTTGGTTGATAATTGTTTGAACATTTTTGATCCTTACTTAAAGGTGACAATTTCTAGTAGATGCAATTAGAAATCTCCTTTAGTTTGTGTCCACTCACCTCACTCTCTCAGAAGTCTCCACTGATGGTAGCTCTACAGTCACCATACCATCTGAGTTGGTCTTCCCAATGAGGTATGGTTTGGTTCGGAGAATATCTGGGGCCGTCATGGTGGACACACGATGTTGCAGCCCTCCAGCACTGTTGCCACGATTTGTGAGGAGGAAGGAGTACTGTGTCTCTGGCTGAAGACCTGTGATCAGCTTCTGTGTTAACTTCCCATCCACCTCCACGCTCTGCCCATTATCGTAAAGGATCTGCATGCAAATGAGTTGATGTTTCAGACATTGATGCCTTTGTTGTGGATGTTATCTGAATTTATTTCTGTGTCATAGCAATGCATCTGAAAATTTTAGATTTATCTAGTTAGTGCTCACAGTGAAAGGTTGGGCCGGATTGTAGGTGTCTGGGATTTCCCAGGTCAGCAACACTGATGTCTTCATAGCAGCTCTCACATGAAAATTTTTTGCAAACACTGCTAAAAGAAAGGGGGAGCAATTGATTTAGACACTAAACATCCTTTTCTTTGCCTGACTACCCCAATGGTCCCAAGCCAGTGCTTACCTGAGAAATTCTCCTTCAAAACCAGGCTGAAATCAATACTACACTGAACTCAACACTGTCCTCTTACCTTCTTACCAACACCAACTCTTAAATTAATGGCTGACCTTTGCTCGACTGACAAGACACAAATAAACAAAAATACTTACACCATATGAGTTTCTTAAATTTTTGATAAGATAAGGGGGACTAGGGATAGGACACAATATTAATGGCATAGTCCTTCGTCAACTTCTGACATTTGAGGCTTTAGAGGAAGCTGTTGTGGTTGGAAATTGCTTCACTTGGAAAAGTTGCTTAGAAGGGAAAGGGCTAAAAAGGTTTAGGGACTGGTCCTACCTTGATCCAAAGGCTGTGTCCTGAATTGGACACTTGGGCTATAGGGACCAGAGCCCTTGCTGGTGAAGGCACACATTTTAATATCATAAGTGGTATCTGCTTTAAGGCCGTCCAGGATGACTGTCGATTCCGGGGCGGTGATGAAGAGTTCTGAGGGACTACGTGGGCTGTTGATGTCCTTATACTGCAGAGCATATTTCACTATTTGGCCATTTCGTTCTGCCAGCAAAACAGGCTGCCAGCTAACTTGAATGGTTGAGGTTGTGGCACCCTCAGCTGTGATGATCTGAGGGTAACCGCTTGGGACATCCTCATTCGTGGTGACTTCTTTAACCGTCTCTTCGCCAAAGCCCACCTTGTTGCGTGCCGAAAGGCGGAAAGTGTATGAGGCTCCCTTATGGATCTCTTTGGTAGTGTAGTGGTTCTCTCGTTCAGGGAACTCAATAACTGTCAGTGGATCCACATCTTTGCGGCCAAAACGGAGGCGATAGCCTTGCAGAGGACCATGGGTTAGTGCTGGGGGATGCCACTGGAGGAGAGCTGTGCCCATGTTGGTGGTACTAACCATTAGCCGGGGTTTTTCAGGAACTATGACATCACCAATGAAGAAAGAGATAACTTGTTATGAAGAGAGAGAACCACATTTTCATTGTGTCATATACGTATTGAATCTACTGTCTACAGAGAAGGAAAAAATGTTCTTTTAAGTGTCCATTTTTATCATTACTTTCACACTCTACATGTTCCATAACTTTTACATGCATTTTGCCTCCAGCACAAGAACCATTGCACTTAATGAGAAAGCAATTAACTGCATTCAAACTTTACAATGTAACTGACATGAATGCTTGCCCGGTGCCTTTTTCCTTGATTGCTTCGGTTCTTTACAGAGCAGAAATGCACTTCAATATTAAAATATAATACATCAACTGAGAGAAACATGAGATTTGTCAGTTGGTCGTAACCAGTATCTATCTCTAAAATGTGGTTTCAGATATCTAGGACAATATGCCAGTCAATACATTATATGACACCATATCCAAAATCGCAAACAGCTCAATTGATTTCATTCATTATGTTATGATAAAAAGGAGCAACTACATTGTGGTAGTAGCAGAGAGTGTTAATCAAAATCAGTTAAATGTAAGCAATCTGTTTCCACCAATAGCATGTATAGGTATTAACTGCACTTGTATAAGAGGGAAAGCCGCCAATACTCTAGTCGATGTATCAATATTATTATCCAAAACAGAAAAAAGAAAGGAAACATTTCTATGTCATCAATGACTGTTGCATTACCTGCGCCAGTGGTGGTGATCAGTTTGGGCTTGCTACGTGCACCGTCACCTTTTGTCGTATAGGCTGCCACAGTAACTGAATATGTGGTCTCAGCCTGAAGCTCTGTGATGATCATTTCCTGTAAAGATGCAGGACTTTAGTTGCAGGACACTCACAGCGTGAAATGCAGATGTAAGCACACAGAGAAATAAAAGTAAGATGTGATGTCTGATCAACATAATCATCACAAAGCGCACAACAAACACATTCTCTCAGGATATAACTAAAGATAAGGCATGCATCTGTTAAAAAAGTGAATGTGCTCAACAAAATATTTTCCTCAGTAAAGACTTTTACATTTCAAAGGTAAAATAAAGGCAAATTAGGTTCAGCTTGGCTTTCTCTTATTCTCTAATATTACCCAAGGATTCCATCTGAAGTTTTAATGGTAAGCATCTTAAGTTAATATAGTCCCTATGTATACACAAAGTTTTGAACCCCTAAATGCAGAAAAGCCACATGCCATTCATGCAGAGGATGACAGCAGGGGAAAACAAGATTGTCATTTTGACACGTAAAACTACTCACATGTTCAGTTGAATCATCATATTCCCACTGATTATGATATGAGAATATGGAGAGAAAAAAGAGAAGAAATAAGGCTGGGTAGAGACAATAATCACTGATGAGAAAATATACACACAGTTCGTCTGCCACCACAGAGCAATTTTTTTTTATCATAGATATACTTATAGAAAAAATAGCAATGAGCAGATGAATGCCTTCTTTACCATTTCAGTAGACTTTTTTATAAAATCTTTAAAAAAAAATTAGCTTTCCAACTCCAAAAAAAAAAACTTTTCTGTAATGCATGTAAATGTTAGACAGAGAAAGCAATACTAAATGTCTTAGAGATGAGGTGTCTGGCTGAGTAGTTTTACCTGAGCATCATCAATCAGTATGTCCTTGATGACTGGCTGTCCTGTGGGCTCCCCATTAACCATCCTGACATAGTGCACCTGGTACCCTCGGATCTGACCGTGCTGCTTGGTTGGTATCGGTGAACGCCAGATCACTTTAATAGATGAGGAGTTGACAGCCTCCACCTCAACTTTACGAGGTGGCCCACTAGGAACTGGAGGAACACCATGGGATAGAAGAAAAAAGGTCAAATTATAGAGGACCCCTTCACCCTCAGTTTTTTAAAATCTTGCCCAAAAGCCGTAGTGCAAAATGCTGCAGTGACCAAAAAAAAATCAGAAAAATGCAGTGAACTGCAACAACCACTGCATGACATCAATATTTCAACAATGGTAAGGGGAAAAAAAACAACAGCAAAAAAAGGTCTGACGACTGACCTATCTTGAAACATTAAAAATGGGTAGAGTGGATTTTTCTTTTAAAACATGGAATAAAAATGTGTTTTGTCAAAATAGAAAAGTGGAGCCAAAGGGCGGGCTTCAAGTGTTTCAGATGCTTGAAGCACAACAAGAATTTTGGCTATGGAGTCAGGAAAAATGAGTAAAAAATGATTCTTTTATATGAGGGAGGAAAAATTGTCAAAAATGGCCTTAAAAAAAAATCAAAATCTTCCATCGTTTGGTTTTCCAACTGTCCAGAACTTGTCCTTTGTCAAGTTCCTTAAAAGGTGAGTTTTATAATAATGCTGCTGTTCAAAAATATTGCAGAATATATTTCAAAATGTTTAAAAATGACAGTTGGGACTGGAAGTTGGAGGCCTGTAAATGAAAAATGCCATACCATTTGTTGAAATTGAGCAGCGTAGGGTAAAAACCAGAAAAGGGTGCTTTTGCAAAGTGAGTCAGGCAAAAAAGTCCAAAAATGGGGATTAAAAAGAGCAAGTGGCGACAGTCGTATTAGAGGCAGGCAGAGGGGAAGAGAAGTAGAAGGAATTGAAGATATAAGCGAGGTTGTTAGTATTTGACGGGGCAGGTTAAGAGAGGTGTTCTGATTTTGCAGCTGGGGCTTTGTTTTAGCGATCACATACCATCCTCATCTGTGCGGATGAGTTGTGGAAGGCTTTCCGGTCCTGCTCCGACATCTGTATGAGCAGCGACTGTCACACTGTACTCTGTCCATTTTTCCAAGTTTTCCAAAAGGTACTGGGAGCTTTCTGGAGGAATGCCAGGGATCTGACGAGCTGTAGTATCCTCCCCTTCTGTCGCAGCGTATTGGACGGTGTATTGGGTTATGATCCCGTTTTGTAAATCCATCAGGGGTGGCCTCCAACTTACCAGGATGTTGGTGGAGCTGGGGCTATAGCACTTGACTTCCTGAGGTGGGCCCGAGGGTTCTGGTGGGTGGGTTGGATTTGGTGCAGGTGCAGGGTTTGTTTGTTTGGTCAGGCCGTTTATTTAGTTGATTTTTTGTTTTAAAGGAGTTTCAGTTTTGTTTTGATCAGGGTGATGATGGTAAAATTGACCAAACAAAAGGGAAAAAAAGGGAAATAAAATGACACAAAATGAGGATAACACAGGGACTTGTGAGTAAAATAAAAAATATAATGAATCAATAAAACATCACAAATAAAGACAAACCAAAATGCAAAGACCAACAAAAAGGTGTATGATGAATGGAAGGTGTTGACTGGGAAAAAGGACAGCTTAAACATATGGGACCTACCTTTGTCATAAAAAAATAAATTATATAAAAACAAAGGGAAATAAAAATCACATTTCCTAATATATTGTTTCTTAGAATCTTAAATCCTTAAACAAAAACCTAAAATCCTTTCAGATAACTAAAGAAATAATTCAAGATAAACCTTTCCAAAATGATTGTAGGAACAACTTTGATAAATTTGGCAAGCAGTTACCATCAATCCAAAACATAAAGGTTGATGCTTCAACTAGTTTAAAATAGAAAAATGTTGTATTTGTCACCAACCTTTCCGAAGCCTGTTGGTTTGTGGTAAAAGCCTGATTGTACAACAGAGAACTTCCCAAGGAGACATGACTGATTTGTTTATTTCTGATAACATTGGCATGCACTTCATCATTTACCTCAGAACATACATATACTGAGTGTATTTACCCACCTGATTTCTGCCCTGGTCTTTTAGAGACCTCAGATTTATTTTAGATGCCCAAAGTCAAACACAATAGTGTTTTTTTCAATTTGAGGGGAATTTACATACAAGTCACCTGATTTAGTTTTACGTCTTCAATGTACAAAATCCATATTTTCTTGGACCAATTTCATAAATCTGAGGTCTTGTTGGTGGAAATTTCCCTAACTAAAGAGACAATACTTTCTTTGAGCTTTCTATGATATGGTAACTTAACTGCTTTATTGATTCTGATTTGATTTGAGTATAAACCTCAATATATAAAATGGGGAAATCCCTCTCATGTCCAGAGAGGCAAGTCTTGTTTCTCTACATAGAAAGCTCAGTCTCAAAAATCTTCTATACTTGAATTTTGGGCTGACATGAAATGTCAAGAGACAAGGCTTCCTAAAAGGCCCTTTACTCATGAAAAAACTGTTGGGTATCTGAGATGTGGGCACTGATATAAATATTTGAATATTTATTATTCGTTTCAGTCCAGACTGTTTTTGCACAACAAAGGTGGAGAGAGGTAGTTTTTATAACCTTGTCTCCTGACTTCACAGGAAAGCCTGTGTACGCTGTCCATGCAACCTTTTCAAAATGAATACTGCATGGGCAGGTAGACTTTGTAACACTTTTTACTCTTTCAAATGTTTACATCTTTTCAAATGCATGAAAAAGAAAAATCGATGGGCTTCATCTGTGCGCAGGAGCTTCTTGACAATTTTGTCACTTTTTTGTTTTCGCAGCACACATAACTTTAGAATGCATTTGAAAATGTGTTACTTCCCAAATAGAGTAAACTCAGTCAGATAAAGAAGAAGACCTACGTGTCTGTGGAGTTTCCGCAGAAATCTCATTGGTGTAAGCTCCAACTCCATGTTTACTACGGGCAGCCAGCCGGAAAGTATAAGTGGTGAAGGGCTTCAGCTCTTTCAACAAGTATGTTGTTGTCGGCTCGAAGCTGATCCGTCTCTGTGAGAAACAAAATCAAATAATTAAAAAAAAACAAAAAAAACAACAGGAAGTTCAGCAAGTATGCTGCCCTTTCTGATGATGAAAATAAAATTGAGGGTATCATAGTTTACTATGAGAACGGAAAACATGTTGCCTGTCTTTATGAATGACTGACACTCAATTTAGCACACTTTAAAGTGATTGACAAATTACATTGCAAGCTCCATTTATTTTAGGCTCTTTGTTTGCAATATCTGTCAGATCAAAATCTCAAAGGTATAACAACAACAATGGTTTTCAACTTTATCCAGTAAGAACATGTCATTCTTGATAGTCTACACAAAGTTGAGTCTGCAGAAAGGTAATTACTCAGTCATAGGCCTGTATTTTTTAGTTCTATGTTTTATGGTGCAACTTCACAATTTTGTTTCAAACAGCTCACCATGCCTTAAAAAGTAACATAGACCAACTTCATCCTACACACAAGAATGGTTCAGGTCAGGAAACAATTACCTCCTCTTTGTCGTCCCTCTTCCTGTACATAAGTTCATATCCTGTGATTTGATTTTCCTGTCCAGTCTGAGCTGGGGCAATCCAAGAGAGCAAAATACTTGTTTCTGATTTGGCCTCTCCTTTGAAGTCGGTTGGTTGGGAAGGAACTGCAATTGAAATGAAGACATGGATTAATAATTGTCTCTATCCTGCACAAACAATAATCATTAAAGTTTCACACTTTCACAGATGACACTTTGAGGTAGAAATGATTGCTCTTAGAGCCACATTGTATTTCAGGAGATGCTGTTGTTGTAGCCAAATCCATGCTGAAAGGAATGGCATTTTGATTTCTTCTTTGTTGATAACTTCAACAACTTGATAACTGCTCGTAAAACACTTTCTACTTTTCGGTTGACAGCCTGAAGATGTTTGTGTTTACAGCTCTAGTTTACAACTCTGACTCACTGTTGAGGATTGGTAACAAAAAAAGATGGCCTTATAAAATATTTGTGGCTCTTTTGTCTAATTGTGGCGTATGAATATTTGTTAAAGTTGGAAGTTGTTCTTCAAGGATTCTCTATAAAGAAGATCACACCAATGCTCACCTCCTGTCTTAGCGATGATTTGAAGGTCTGCAGAAAGCGGTCCATCACCTACTGAGGTGTAGGCCAGAACCTTGATGTAATAGGTCTTATTGGGGATCAAGCCTTGGATGGTGACAAAGTTTGACCCCCGAACAATCTGCTTCTCCCAGAGGTTGACATGCTGAGTGGAGTCCATGGTGTAGTAGACTCGGTAGCCCATGATCTGCCCATTAGCCTCCTCTGGTTCGTCCCAGTGGATGACAGCTGTTGTGGTGCTCATCATGTGGCCTCTGACCTGCCTTGGCGCCGTGCTTGGGGCCTGCTCTGCTGTTTTGGCCTCGATGCTCTCGCTGGGTGGCCCTCGCCCAATGTTGTTTACCGCCACTACTCGAAATTCGTAGTCTGAATACGGGCTGAGGCCTCCTACACTGTACCTCGTGGTGGCTACGCCATCTATCTCCTTGTACAGGTCCTCTGAGTATTTGGACTTGTGTTGGATGATGTAGTAGGACACTGGTTCAGGATTTCCAGAGTCCCAAGTGAGTGTTATGCTGGTGGCTGTTCGCTCTGTCACCACAGGAATGCCAGGAGCTTTGGGCAATGCTGCAATAACAATTATTACATGAATATATTAAACAGAAATACAATTGGAGTAAACATTGAAAGTTTAACCTCTGTAGAATCATTATTGCACATTACAGGCCTCAGAGACTTCATTTTAATTTGCAAATGGTTGAAATATATTGATTACATTAATTTACCAGCTCATTGCACTTGATAATGATGATATACAGTAAATCTGAAGTCACAATGGTGCTTTCTGTAGGTGGGTGGATAGTCTTAATGTTATTCCACTTTTCTAGTTCACAATCGTAAAAACAAGAAAGTTTTATGAATTAATGCCTGAGATTAAGGCTTGCGCAGCCTCTGTTCAGCAGCTGAGTGTGCTGTTGTCGTTAATCTCCGATCTCCCAGTGTTTATCACTTTAATAATTTAACAGGTAAATTTATTGCTTTAATTCCCTGCATCGTGGCACATGGCAAAATATTTCAGGGCAATATATTGTCTTTATATGCCATCTGAAGTGTGCTTCTGGGGGAGCTCGCTGCCAGACTGCTATATTGTGACTAATATCTCTGTTATGTCTAGGAAAAACAAAGCCAAGGGTGTGTGTGTATGTGAGTCTGTCCCTTGTGTGCATGCGAACACGGCGACACAAATCTAGGATCTCTCTCTGGTACGCTGCAGTGTAGATATGATTACACTCAGATAAGTACCATGCCTACAGAGGACACCAAACAATACTCACAACGTTTCACACCCCCTCCTGCTCCCTACCTCTTACTAACAGAAATTGCGAGCTTGTGGCTTTGTAGCTCTCCAGCTGAGAGATAAGCACTTCACTATATTCTCAATCTGGCATCTAATGCACATAGGCTGGTGTCAGGGGTTGTCTAAAGCTTAAAGGAATCCACCACAGATATATGGGGGTAAATATCTTTCTTTTTAACAGTACCAGTTGTCTCTTCTTGGATATTTACTTCTAACATTCTCACTCTCCAAAACTGCACACGAGTTTATAAATCAATGCAGACAAAAATTCTGAAAATCGTGTCATAAGTAAGCTATTTTAAGTTTAATTCTTGCCAAAAATGTTGGCTTTTATTTATAAAGAATAACAATCAGCTTTACCTTTCACTGTTATCTGGGCTACAGCTTCGATCACCCCCAGGGTCGACATGGCCACGCAGGTGTAGTTGGCTGACTGCCGGACGTCTGTGAGCTCCAAGACGTTCCGTCCAATGGGCATGTCGTCCTCTGGCGTGAGGTCCTCAGCACCCAGCATCCACTTGACATATGGCATGGGCGAGCCCACTGCCACGCATGTGATATTGACACTGCCGCCCGGCATGATCTCATTGTCTGTAGGTGGAATGGAGAATCGCGGTGGCACTCGGCGTACTGGAAAAGACAAAACATGGTATTAAAAAAATGAGCAGAAAATGAATTTTGCCAGAAGAAAAAATGACTGGTGGTTCAACATTAAATAAAGAAATAGCATCATTTTAAAGGTTTAATAATTTCATGAAATGAACTATGTTTAGAACACACTTTTAAACACATTCGATCCATGACTTGGAGATTCAAATGGTGGAGGGGTTCACAACAACATGAGAGACATGCACAAAATAGTTTGCTAAATATATATACAGAACTTCACAAAGTGCCGGACAGCTGATAGCACTCCTCAGTTGTTGCGTAGAAACAACGGGAGCAGAAATCGGCCATGCTTATTTGGGAGTCAAAGGGACGAGGGCTACAGTGACAAAATAAAGTAGTAATAGGTTTGGCGATAAGCCGTGATGTTACACAGGGGGTGAGTTTAACAGTGTAACATCACTTAAAATGTGGCTTGGAGTAAAGTAAGGGAGAAACATTTAGGGGGAAAAGCAACATTAAAGATAAATGAAAGGCCACAACAAGATGCAAGACGGTGTGGTAACCATAAGGCTTTTCTGGAGAGAATTACAGTAGATTAAAAATATTAGTATGATACACAAACTGTGGATAAGTAAGGGCAGTAGGCAATAGGGAAAAAGACAGACTTTGTTATAAAAGAACTAGGATTTAAATTAATTACAAGTCAATGTCACTGCTCATGTTAAACATCAAAAATAAGCGCTTTTAAAAATTGGTATAGCTGTTTATATTGGCTGTTAATTTTAGTCTATACCTGTGCCTAAGCTGGTTATTTGTGCAGGTATATTCTCTGTTTGACTGCACAGTATGCACGTGCTTCCTGCAGCCTGCTCCTAATTCACAAAGCTGGTTCTGTTATGCAGACTGCAGCCCTCCAGAGAGGCAAACGAGGGGAACTGCTTGCATTATTAAATACAGCGTTTCTCTCACTCAATATTTAATTAATATCCAATTGGATCATGCTCCCCACAGACATAATATTATCCTGCTCATTTGAATATCATTACATTTGTCAAGTCTTGTGGATAACGCACTAAATACATCATTCTTTCATAACTTCCTGTGCAGAAACATCGGCGTCAGAGGAAGTGTATAATCTCTGAGGGAGAGGTTGTTTTAACAGCTTGGCTCTTTGACTTTAGGGCCAATTACAACAAAGGATGGATTTTTCTTTAACATATTTTTATCTTTGGAAAACTTCAATTGGCAAGAGCACCAAGGGAAATGTTATGTGTAGTGATGCTTAAATGGCTGTGTGGAAAGGGAGGTTCAGAGCTTATATGGACAAGCAAAAGTCTATGGAGAACCGTAGCACAGGGACCATAGAAATCAAGGATAGTTTTTTATCTCTTGGTACAACTTGTCAACTTTCTTTTATTTATTTTAATTCTTAAATTGAAATTATTTGATTATTCATATTTCAACTATTTTTTCTGAGTCATCAGAGAACCAAGCAGTAACACTGACAGGTTTCACTTTGGGGCGTAGCAAAGGGGATGGTAAGGCATTAAGATTTGACCATGCAAATGGACCCTCAGGCAGATGCAAATATTATCCTCCACCACCCCCCCTCAAAGATGCAAACATGCACCACCTGTTGGACAGTCAAGCACTTGGACAAAGACCAGGGGCATTCTCAATGAGAACGTGAACATTTAATGTGAGACAATTATATGTATACATAAAAAAACTAAGTAAAAAAAAACTATGTGGAAAATTAAATGAATTTTCTGATTTGTGTTGTGTTCAAAAAGTAAAAACCCACCAACCTTCTCGTAGCTCTGAGGGATGTAGGGAAATTGATGCAGGACAAAATAATATAAGGAAAGGAGAAGATAAAGGGAAACACAGAGAGTAAAAAGGTATTTTTTTAGGTGTAAAAATGCTACTTAAACAATTCGAAGGACCTTCTGTCTCAACGGTGCAGGGAGCCTCTTGTATCTCCCTGACACCCACAGTACAGGACAAAAGTCTGGCCAGTTTAAGCTCAATCATTAAGGATAAGAAAGAATATTTACTTTTAACCTAATTCTACACAAGCCATATGGTAAGCTTAAAATGACAAATTTACATAAATAATTAATTTAATTTTGTTATATGCTGAGTTAAATGCCACATTGGAAATCAATGCTTCATGATGATTACAAAAGCTAATGAAAGGACAGAGGCTCATTGTAAAATAAATATATTTATAAAATCAAGTGATAAAAGGAGCCTATCTGCAAGATCAAAATATATATTTGGTGATAAAATGTATAATGTATGAATCACAATAAAGTAATGTTGGTTTTGTTCTTAAACAATAATAAAGCCTCCGACTGCTGTGTGAAAGTTAAAGTCAAAAGTATTAACAATATTTATACCAGCACAAAACACATGGGCCAAAATAATTAAGAATTTAAAATGAATTAGTGTAGCAATTAAAATTAGATAATTGTTTTTTTTTAACATGGATAAGATTAATAGAAATTTAGTTGAATTAACATTTAAGTTATATGTATAGTTTGCAATTTAAACCTTTTTTTAAAAAATGTAACTGTATACAACAGAATTACTGAGATCAAAATTGTCCTTCCAATGTTACTAATAGGGTAAAAAAGGTCAGAAAGGATCTTTTCATTGCTGTGGAAAGAATTGGGACCAATATGGAAGGGTTGTCCACCCTCTACTACCTTTGACAGTGAGGTTTGAAAAACAATTAGTATCTAAAAACAGCAAGCAGTGTAGTCATTGTTAGGCTCAGGATAATCATTGGGAAGGACAAGAAACATATAAGATAGCAGCTACTGTAGGTTCAAATCAGTGCAGGTAAGTCAAGTGCAAAAACAAATCAAAACCAAACCATACTTACAATGGCCTAACAGCTTTTGGCCCCAGACTGTACTGGCTGATTTAAAGATTTCTCATGAATTTTAAGTAGATAGTTAAGATTATGCTTGATTGAAGCATGCAAGTGTTGATCACATGCGTTTCCTACTGTACCTCTGACATATAGATTGGCTGGGGCAGAGTAGCGAGTTCCATCGTTGTTGGTTGCCACACATTCATACTTCCCCTGGTCGGACTCTTCACTCTGCTCTATCTGGAGGGCTCCTGGTTGGGAATAGCAAACGGGTAGTGGAGTGTGCATGGTTAAAATAGGGTGGTTTGCATTTCCACAGTCAAAATGAACAGAAAATGACTTTGTTGACCTCAAGGCGACCAAATATATCGTCTTCAGTACTAGCTAAGCTTCGTCCTTGCGTTTCAGCAGTTGAACGGAAACTTTCTACAAACTGCATGACCTAGACACTACATTATTGTGTCCATTATGTTAAATTCTATTGAAATGTTTATCCCCCATATTTATCCCAGTCTGATCCACTTGCTGTGGTAAAAATGAGACTGTTAAGCTAGTATAGGTGAGGGATAGCTGCAAATGGTTGTCGTGCAAGACATTGCAACACAAATATTTTATTCGTCCTAATAGGTTTAAAGTAACAAGAAAGCAAAAGAAAATAACACTTTGTCAAATGCAAAGGAAGAAAGAAAAATACTTAAGTTATCTTCTGTTTATAATACTATTACCTTGTCGACGGCTTTGTTAGAGAAAAATACTGAGTATTTTTATTATATAGGGTCTAAAAAATACACTCATCCTAGTGCCAATATAAAAAAATGTCATGATTTCACTTTGAAGAATAGGGGCAAGCCCTTCAATATACAACATGTCACTGGACTGGTCAATATGGGGATGAGTGATACTGCTTCAGGGAAACATGGATCAAACAAAAAAGGTTTACAGTATAAGAAAGCAGCATAACAAGGGAGGACAATCGAAAGAAAGAAATTTAGGTATGAATTTTAGCATATTCAATCACAGATCAAGTGTTACATTGACCGGACAGAGTAATTTGGGACTTCTTTTAGGTGAAGTCGATTAAAAAAAATGCAGCTGGTACAAAAAATTGAAAAATGCTGCTTGTATATGCGAAAAAATGCTAATTAGAGTACTATGTAAGGCAAGAGCAACATATTACCCTCTGTTACAAAATGTTTGACATGCAAATCTTGGCAAGAAATGTATGTCGGCACAACTTACAACCTTCTGACAACCCTTAGCTGAAAAATAAAATGCATTTGTATTAGAAGACAAAATTCAAAATATCAGCTTGAGCCGACAAGAAAGTAACCAACCACTGCTTTAGCTTCTGAAAGCTACAAAAGACACCCATAAAAATCCACCAATGGGATCAGCAGTGTGGTGTCACATGACCAAGGGAAAAATGGCTTTATGCATCAACAACTCTCCAGCTTCTTGTCACACGCCAAAAATGAGGCAATCGGGTCCTCGCCAGACTACTGTTTGCCTTCCCCAAACCCTGAAGAAAAAAAGTCAAAAAGTAAAATAGTCTCCAAACCCAAGAAAAGTAAGAAAAATAGGTGAAAGAGAAAAAAAGCACCGTATAAACTTTATCAAAAAAGTGGTTGTTTGGGCTTTTTTGTAGAGGTACAGGAGAGGAAAGCAAATAGAAGAAATGGGAAAAAAATAGTTTGCAAAGATAGAAAGAATTCTTTGGGAGAAAAAAGCAGAGGAGAGGCAATGTTGTCTTCAGCATGCCTGCGTGATTCCACAGCATCTGTGCATATTTTTAGTGCTGAACAAGAACAGCTAAGGGGGAAAAAATGCTTGGTTGTTTTAGTTGGACAAAAAGAGGGACACATGATTCGCTATGGTCAAAAAAGAAAACAAAAATGAACGGAAAAAATATAGTTTAAAAAAATAATTGTCATTGGATATGCTTATTTGAGCCAGGGCAAGCATATCACAACTGAGCTAAACAGGCTCTTGAAACCAGAATACAAAGGAGGAAATAAAGCATAGACAAAAAGATGGAATACAAATTTATAAAAAAAAATTCAAAGAAAACAGGACAAAGAAGAAGGAAGGTCCATATGAACAAAATGGGATTTGGTATTGATAAACAGGACAAAAATGGAGGTGATTCGAGTGAATGGATGGGTTGACAGCAAGAATGAATTTGTATTATTTTCATTCTGTGAACGTCAGTTCAGCACTCTTACCTCTTATTGGTGTACCACCTGGGTGGATAATATGAATGCAAATAAGATTAGAAAGAAGAAGCATTAGTACGAGTAGATAGAGGCTGGGGGCTTTGGAAGAAGAATCAAATTAGATTTAACAGGGTACGTAAATAAAGGTACTAGAGGAAAGAGAAAGGAGATAGATAGAGAGAGAGAGAGAGAGTAAGAGCTTTTCTGTACTCTACTGGCAGAGAAAGACAGGATTCATCATAGAAAAATCATAGGTCAGAGAGAAGAATTTGTACATTGGTGAACCACGGGGAGGTGCCATTTTTGGAAGTGGCATGGCTTCTGAAGAGCATCTACAAAGGGGAAAGACTTGGGGGGCTTTGTGTATGAGATCAAGAGAAGACATATTTAAATATCCTGAGTTCCCTTTGCTTCACCTGAGCTGGTCACCTCCCTACAATTCCTTGAAATTTCCCATCCCTAATATTCTGGTGTTAAAAGATAAGTGAGTAAGTGGTGGGTCAGTGAGTGAGTAACATGTGAGGACAGGTCATTACCAAGGTCAGTATAAGACAAGACTAAGCTGAAGCTTGGTGATTATCATCTGAAGATACTATAACTGGCACTGGTAGGACACTTGTACTACCAGTGCGGCTGAGGGAAAAGTGTGTCTAGCCCTGAAACTAAATCTAATCTAATCTAATATCTGTTAGTAAAATGCATGCCATGCATTTTAATAGTTGTTGGAAACATGAAAAATTAGTGGGGGGTGATGTGTGCTTTAGAGCTAAGCACTTACCAAAGGATTCTGTAGATTTAAAAATATAGAGAGAAGAAAGACAGCATAAGAATACGATTATATTCTTTATGGAAGTTTAGTTGACAAGGTTTGGTTAAATCTTTAATAACTGCGTGAATCAAAGTCGCACATTAGAAATAAGAGTTAGTTCTACACACTTCTGTTGAAAACAAGTCAGGAAGTCAGGTTAACAAGACGATTTAACAAAGGACAGCTGTGAAATCTGTGAAGACAGGTGGTCAAACATACAAGACTTGGACTTTACATGTAGTTATGTGAATGTGTTGCCTTTAGCCAGGAATTAAAGCGGCAGGCTATGACTTTTGTTAACTTTGAAAGGTATATATAGAGATCTCTATTGTATTGAAATATTGAAAACTTATTCAGGTGAATGGGTATATTAGGGTGCATCACAGGCAAATAAAAAAGGTAGCATTTATACATTAAAGCAGGGGCTTTAAGTTCAAAGAACTGAGTAAGGGAGAAGGCTTATGGAGTTTTACGCACTACTGTGGCTGATTGCACAGAATTAACTGTTTTTCATTGACTCTGAAAAAAGCTGCACATAACAAAAGCAAAATAAATTCAAAGGAGGTTTAAGGGTCCCTCTTTTGGAAGTGGAATGCAACAATTGCACACGTTTAATTTGCTTTTCTGCTTGTTATCTTGGTTTAAAATCATGTGCACTCCTTAGCAGATTCTGAATGAAGCCGAATGCTGAATATTAATCGTAAAAAAAAAGAAAAAAAGACACAACAAATGAAGAGAATGGATCGGAAAAAAAAAATACTGCACCAATGCAGTGGAAAGGAAATCAAAGCAAAAACAGCAAAAATAATCAATTTTTAAAAGTTACAGCAGTGAGCAATGAGGGTAAAAGTTAGGGCAGAAGCCAGCAAACAGAAGGGGAAACAGTCCCAACAGCCCAAGACAACACTAGAAGACAAGAAGGGGGCACACATACAGACAACACACACCAGGATTTACAGAGAGTAGAGGACAGGATATAGTAGAAACAATGCCATTACCTACAAAATGAAAAGCCAAATGAGAAGTTAAATCATGGAAGGAAGAAGAGGATGAGAGAACAGAACAGGGGGAGCAGAGCAGATAGAGGATAACAAGAAAGGAGACTCCCTGTTTCAAGATGAAGTTTTCAGCACAGGAAACCTACCTGATCTGAGCTGTTTAATGCGTCCATTGTTGTTGGTGGTGTTGACGGGGAGGAAGTCTTTGAACCAGGAAATGTCAGGGTCGGGGTTGCCACTGGCGGCACAGAGCATGGTGGCAGTGCGTGTTCGCTCCACCACTTTTAACTGTGGGCCCATGTCTATGGTGGGGAAACCAGGGGGCAGCTGGTCCTCTGGAAAAAGATGAGAGATATTGTGGCAGAGGTCAGAGTCAGAAAGTCACTGATCCTCCTCCAAGCCTGTGCCGAGCATGAGGAGGTAGAGCCAGTGGAAATTACAGTCATAAGACTACAGAGCAAGAGGATAGATGAAGGATAAATCTAACACCAGAGAGATCTTGGAGAAAAGTTGAGACTGCTTTGTATAAGCAAAGTTACAGTAAGGTAGTAGTTACAGTAAAGTAGTAAAATAAATGTGTTTTTTATATGATATTTATTATTAGTAATGTAGGACCTACTTACTAAAACTTGACACATATTACATTTTTTCCTACCCATATTTGGTATTGACAAGGACACAACATGAACAAAAAGGGACGATGGACAACAACAGTTAAGTATATTGGGAGAAAAAATTGATCGCTTTCTTGCTGAGAGTTAGAGGAGAATAGATACCAAACACACTTATGTTTGCGAACTGTAAAGTAAATGCTACAGCTTACTTAGCCTACTTCAACTTTAACTTTATTGTCCCCGAGGGGAAATTTGGTTTGCAGCCAGGTGAAAACAATAAGCTCATTGAAACACAAGCACAGAGACTTAGACAATAGAAACAACATACTGTACACTGTGAACAACATCAAATCAAATTAATATCAGAACTGACCATATTTACGCAACATTGTGCTTGAATATAGTTATGTCAATCACGACTGACATATCGCCATTTGTAAATTCCAGTCAGCCCAACCCCGAAGCATTCCGTGCTCTGTCGTTAATATCACTCCAAATGGGAGCTTAATAGTGATGAAATAGCTTAATTTAGGAAGACTTGAAACTTTTAGACCATCAAGTAATCTGGAAAATGTTTACTGAAGTAATAGTTCAAAATAGATAAAGGGTAATTTTCCCAAATCGATCTATACTAAAACACTTCTTGTTTCATCAGGACAGTCGCCCCCTGCTGGCAATTCAAAATAATTCAGGATTAAGTCACTTGCGTATTGACTTTATTTTTAAAACAAGAGGCTACTAAGCCTAACCGTCTTTTTGCTCATCTAAGTCTCAGCAGGAAAGCAAATATGCATGTTTAACAAATCATACAGATACTTTTTTAACAAAGGGTGGAAGAAAAAATACTGGCTACACATGTACTCAGGTGAAGTGAAGCTTTGAAGCTCTTTGATGATGGCAGGTGTCTTTGCCGTGTTGTTTTCGCTTGCTTGTTCCTGCCTTGTCTCAACTTTCAACATCTTGCTTCTGTTTGAGATGTCAGAGAAGATAGCTCATGATGCACCTTACTCCAAACATGTTCTTTTAACAAAACAAAGAAAATCAAAGCCTTGAGCAGCTTTGTCTGAAGCTCATCGCTCTGAACAGGAAATATTTTTGGCTTGCAGCAAAGGTGATCTAGAGAGAGTACAGAGTGGAATATTCCAAGCACACATGCAACTGCCTCTCCGCAATGTTAGCTAGGTGTTAATCTGCAAAACAAGACCTACTTATTCTGAATGCCAATGAGGTTTATGTGCACCTCAAGTTTTTCTTTTCCCGCTTGTGATATGGCTAATTAGTGTCTTCCGCTGCTCTCATAAACGGCACCTTTTTGGAAACACTTTCTTCATTAAATTTTCATGAGGAGACATCAGTCTGGAAACAGCTTTGAGATGCCATAGCCTGCGCACAGCCAAACGACAATCATGGCCGCCTTCCAACAATGCTTTTGGGTATCTGGCATGAGAAAGCACCTCGATGGATAAATCTTCTCAGAGAGAGGCTGTATTACAAATGAGTGACTTCAGACTGAACTGCAAAACTTTCCCATTGCAACTCTGTGTCCCTGCCTGAACTGACATGTGTTTTGACAGTGATGGAAAGGTATTGTTTTTTATAGCTTTCCAAACAGCCAATCAACCTGCAGTATGATTTTAGAATGGGTTTAATGAATTCAAATCCTATATAATGCATACCTCTTACTGTGGTCACTGACTTGGCAGTCGTGTACTGTAATGCAATTATGCAGTAAATCTTGGCCCATGCATCCTTATATGGTTTCTCACTGTAAGACCTTGACATGGTAAGCCATATATGTTATCTTTATCACTTTCAGTATCCATTACCCTAATGAGAGATGCCCCAGCTTTACCCTTGTTAAAAGTTTGTAGGTGTCTGGCACTGTGTTTGCACAAAATTGTGCAGCTCATTAAACCAATAACCGCCTCGTAGATTCACTTCAGACACACAGTGACTTCACACTTAACAGTGAATGTCATAGCTATACTAAAGAAAATTAAGCAGTTAAAAATATAGGGTTACATATTTAGTAATTCACTGATTTTCTCTTCTTTAACTTATCAACATAATGTTTTTGGGGGTTGATTTTTTCTGCTTGACATTGACATTGTGTTTGCTGGGTTATTGGTGGTGAGTTATATACCATTTCAATCTCAATGTGCCAGGCTGAGGCACTACTTGCTTTCATTTTCAGCACAACATAAAAACTGTTAAAAATGTCAAGGGTAGGATTAAAAAATGTGTGAACGGGACATTTTACATGACATTAAATATAGCTTTAATATTGCTCTGATTGCTTTTTCTTATAGTTCTCAAATATTCAAAGATTAAGTATGTCCATCCATCCAATATCTATATCGCTTTTACCGCGCAGGGTCCCGGGGCAGCTGGAGCCAATCCATTGGGATTGTCATTGGGCGAGAGGCAGGGTACACCCTGGATTGGTGGCCAGTCAATCACAGGGCAGATAAAATATGTGACATACTTAAAATCGCTAGATGTAGACCATACAAAGAAAAATCAAAAGAAACAGAAAAATGTCTTAGAAAATGGTATGTTCTAAAAGAGCCATGTAAACAACAATCAAGAGCAAAAAAAGTCTAATGTGAGTAACTGCACTTCTAAAGGTGCTCATTCATATGGGGAATGACATGGGAGAAGAGAAAGGAATGAATTGTACATGGTCGCTCCCTTCAGCCTTTTCAAGGTTGATCACACAATTAGTCAATTCTAAAGCGAGTCAAAAGTATACCTGATCAAACACAATAGCCAGAAGCAAGTCTGGGAGCATGGATGTGTATGGAATATTGTAATTGGATGTGACAATCCATGCGAAATAAAAAGCAACTCCTGTGAAATTGCAATGCATTCTTAAACAAAGTGCTCAAGAGATCATAATTTAGCTGTCCAAGATTCACAATAGTTCTTGTTCTTCTCTAAGGAGGTAAGCATAGTGCTGTGCCACAGCTGTTATTTTAAGTTATAAGTCTTCAAAATTATATATTTTAAATAGCAGGGCTCTCAAAATGCAGACACAGTACAGGCCATAATAATCAAGCCTGATTTTAGCAAATTGTGGAAAACCTTTAAAAAATGATGCTGGGTCAAAAGGGCACTTTCTCAAACCCATCTTCCTTCTCCTATAGATTGCGAGTGTTACACGATGCTGACCCTATTGCAGGCAGTTGATATGACTCCAGGCAGTGCATTTAAAATTAATGATCTGTTACAAAGGTTTTTGGCCTGTTGAATGCATTCTTGCTTAGCCCAGAAATGTATTTTACAGCTGCTTTGTGCACTCATGCTCACAGAAAACGGCCACAAAGTCATGACATCAACTGTAGGGTATGGCAGAAGTTTTCTTTCACAGAACTTTAGATTAAGATACAGGATCATTTAACAGAAGTACCTTGATGTTCTCAACTTCTTTGCAAATCTGAGCTCATGAGAATTACCATTGTGATAACAAATAAAGGAGAAGTTGAACACATTCCTGAGCTTGTGCTGTGATTAACAACTCAAGTCAACAGAGGTACAGCAGCAGTTTCCTTCCAAGGCCAACACCAAAAGAAAATCTAATGAATCACTATTTAATTCAGCCTTGGCAAGTTTGTTGTGGGTTTGCAGAAGTTAGACGATTGACATTTGTTAAAAGTAATGAGTGAAATAATTAATCAACAAGAGGACAACAAGCTAGTAGTTTTTTTCCCATGTGATGTTCCTCTAACAGTCAAGAGGTTGTCGTTCAACATAAATTATTAGCAAGGTGTTACTTCATTACCACTTCAGTAACTCTGAGCTGCATCCTGATGGAGTGGAAATTGGAAAAGTTTTGTGTGCCTGTAGAGCATTAGTGTGTATGTGTATGTGCTGGGCTTAGTATTCTGTAAGCGTTAAGACTTAATAATGTATAGGGGCAAAATAGCTGGTACAAAAAAAAGGTATTTAAAGCTGAAAGCTGAAATTATTAGAAAAAAAAGGGGTTGTAAAGATTTCCCCACTTCCTTAATCTACCGCAATCTCAAGGACAGTCTAAGACAAGGGCGTTTTCTGCTTTACAGACCCATACTGTATATTCAACAATGGATCTACACACTAAATGAGATGGAAGGCAGAGAAATGCTGAAGTCACCTTCTAGAGAAGTGCTGAGCACTGGTGCTTGATATAAAAAGACTCCCAATGACAATTTGCACACATTAGCCACTGCCAGGCTATCAGGCTGTATGAGTGTGCGCTGCCAAGTATGGGAGGAGTATAAAGAGGACATTGGCTCAAAAAGTACCTCAGTGTGCAGATTTTTGCTGAAGACATAAGGCCACTGGACATAAAATCAACCCATTAGCAGATTATATCTATTGATCACTCATACAAAATACGAGCGAATGAAATCACATTTGCCTTGTACGACAACAGCGGCCATTCCAGTTTCAAAAATGTAGCTTAAGTGCAGCATAAATTCAGCACAGTTTGTTATCACACCAGAACCAATATACCCACACACTCACAGCCTCTGTTTACAGTCAACTTCTCAGCTGTGGTGTAATGGCTTTAGTGACAAACTTGGTAATATCCTCCCTGTTTAAGCTCTAATTTAATTAGCCTAATGGAGTCTTCAAAACAGATAAAGGTACCATTCAAACACACTCTGTTTCTGTTTACATGTTTGCTCAGTTCTTTCTTCACCAACGTACTTGTGTGTATGTGCAGGCTGAGGTGGTGTTTATAAGGTTAACACGGAACTATTGCAATTTCATCTTTGTGCTGGAATTCATTAGAACCAGACGGTAAAACTAAGGCCAAATGTCGACTGCTGTGAGAAAATTTGGCTCAAAAAAAAAACCCAACAGGGTACACAGGGTTAAAAGCCTGTTTATTATGATAATGATTAACTACATGCAGAGCACATGTTTTTAACAAAATGAGTGGCGTTTCTTGGAAAGATTGCATGAACTTTAGCTTGTTGGGTCACAGTTTTAAGAATTATTTTCAAAGCACACTATGATGTCAAATGCGATGCCATATTGTGATTTTATTGATATTCTTCATTATGTATTACCCAGAGAGATGTTCCAGAAAGTGAGTGTAAATCTGCTTTAAATCCAATGAAGTCAAATGTAGATTCTGTTTTATACCACTGAAATGATATTTGGCTATACAATTACCCATTTAGTACAAAATGATTTGTGAAAAGGCCAAGGCTTCGTTGCCCGAGACTTGAAACATAAAAACATAAACCTTTCCGGTCACATTCTGGCTTTTGTTCCTTGGTTGCTGCACAAGGATTGGATTCGGTCCGACCCTTTTCTTTTCAAGCGGAACAAGACTTTCACCCTGCGGTTGAGGTTATTCTTCAGGGAAAATCCCTGCCGGCCATAATAAGATATATTTGTTGAACGTATTTGAGTGGATACAATCTCCTCAAAGAGGCTGTCACAGGTCACTTGCTGTGGCAGCGTTGTGGAGAATAGTGTGTGTCAAGAGGTATTGTTGTTTGGGAATCCTGCCTTGGAAAGATGCAGGATTATGGAACTGTGGGAATTTGGGGCAGATGTCCTTAAGTATGACACTCTTACATTTTAGACTTCTTTTCCCTCTGGCCTAAAGATTATTTTTGCCCAGTTTAAAGAATCAATCTGATCCTTACTACCCCTCCCAAGATAAGATTCCAGCCAACACAAAAGATGAGCCACAAAACATTACCCATGGAGTGTGACAGCACTGCTTATATTTCTCAGCAGCTTGAGCCAAAGCCATTTTTTCCACTACCCTGCTGAAGCATATAATTTTAAGTTGAGGGACATTGATTAAAGCCCTTTCCACGCTCAACAATCCAAAAGAAGTGAGAACAAAGATAGAAGAATTTAGCAGGGTTAGGGTGCTAATCAAGTTAATCATACAGCACTCTTGCTGTTCACAAGGACGGCACTTAGACTTTGGCATGTTTTTTAATGGTTTGCTAACGCATTAGCTGTCCTAGATTAAAGTAGACTCACATTTCTTAAGCTGGTGAAACTATATAAAAAGGGAAATAATTTGATTCAGCAATATTTAAGGTGAAGGGTGAAATATTTGTATGATTGCAGGAAAGTAACACCCACAGATAAAGAGACATGTTAACAAGTGTCTATTGAAGCAGATATTTGGTCTTTGTGGTTTAAATGAGGTTGCTGATTAAGAACACATTAACAAAGAAACATTGTTCATTATATTTTGTTAACAGATCTGTAAAAAATAGTCGCATGCATTGTTAATACATCCGTTCAGAGACGACCTGAATCCTCTCCGACAAAATGTTCTGTTAGGCCGCTGTTCAGCTGACGTATTCAGTTATATTTTTTCGTTTGGCATGGGAGAGGGAACTGTTAATTATGCTTTTGTTTTCACACAAACAAAATTACTCAACCAAACGTAAGAGCTCTTGATTAACAAAGGCACACAGCAATTCCATATTGTGCCAATTCTATGACGGCATCTGTTCTATTTTTCCTCGTTCCCTCTCTCTAATGTTTTGCCACTTTCACCCACATCGTTGTTGATTTCCTTGCTCTGCTTACAAGGTACACTGTACGCTTTGATTTAAAGGTGTACTTTAACAATCTAACACTAAATGATCGGCAGGTTCTAAATCTGAGTCCACCCTTTTCTTTATCAGCTACCTGCAGCTTGGGTGAACTACAGAAAACTTGGATTCAAACAACATTGACTCAATACTCCATCCATCATGCTGCCCATGAACTTTAGCAGAGTTGAAACTCGTCCCTAAATGAATTTCTAGTTTCTAACTCTAGTATTTCATGTATATAGTATATCATGTATTTCCCATTGTTTTAAAAAAAATCCACATAAATTTGATTGTATTAATGTAATTCTAAAGTAAAATTGTATAGCCTCTCTGCTCTGATCCTACTTGTTGCTTTAGTTACTGCTTTACACCTAAACCTTTATAATATGCAAGACTTTCGAATGATTTTACACAAATGTCTGGACATTTCTTTCAGCAGTGCCTTTGGTAAAATGCCTGAATGAAAACAACAAGTCAGGGAAGTATGCAGGGCACAAAAGCCCATGTACATCATTGCCGAGCAAAATAATTATTATTAAGAATTTCCCTAAATGCTCTCAGAAAATCCAAAGCCTGTATTTATCTCATTGATATATCCCACTGCTGTTTGGCACATATGTTGTCCAGTCTAAATAAGATTAGGTTTTCCTTAGAGCTTCCTTTGAGCCAGATTTCTCAAATAAGCCTCCTGGCACCTGCACAAGGTAGGCATCGCTTAACTAATCCAATAATGGAAAAAAAGAAATGCCCAGCACTTCCTTCTAATAAGGCTCACAAGTGTGTCTGGGGGGACAGTTTAGAAAATTCACCTTCCTGAGTTTTTTTTTTTAAGGTTCACAGGCTTCTGAACTTTGAGTCAACCCTTAATTTTCTTTTCAACACAAGGCATGGATCTGGATTGATTGGGTTATCTAATGATTGCCTGGACTGGAAAAGACTTAGAAGCTCAAATGTGAGAGCACGTCCCAATTTTCATGCCCCAGAGCCACAGCTTTATGTTCCAGAGCCTCAGACGAAGTGATGAGAAAATGTTAAGTGGCAAGGCATGACTGCTTTCCAGTTTTGGTTTACAAATGCGTCTGTGCAGGTCTTGCAGGTCAGAACTAATCCTGTTGTATATAGCAGAATGCTGGAGAGTTCATGTTTTTTTTTAGAACGCCTAAGAGCCATTTATCTCAACTAAAGGTAAAAAGGTATTTAACTCTTCATAATAACAGAGAATGTTGTTAAAAGGCGGTTCTGTAAGTGTTTCCTGTATTTATTTGTGTGTCAGTACTATTTTCCGATAATATAGGACATTTCTAAACCGTCTCATACATACAAGGATGGGTTATTTTAGGTGAAAATAACAAGAAGAATGGATGTCATGTTTGGTAATTTACCTGTTTAAATTCAAATGACAACTACCCACACAGGGCTTTCAGAAAACCAGACCATTGGTGACATGTTTTTTCAAATGTTCCCTGGAATACTATATATTTAGTGCAATGAAAAACCGTCTACCTCTATGCAAAATAAATCAGCAGTATAAGAGTATGAGTGTAGCTGAGCTGACTAAAATATATTTGTTTTGAGTTCATTAGTTGATCCTTCAGGTACAGGGCATGCTAATGAATATTACTTTGAATGTACCACAGTTGGTTCAAACAGCTAATTTCAATTGTCTGTAATAGAGTTTTAAGAGGAGCAGTCCCACTTCAACCCAAAGTGGCATTACATCTCCCAAGCTTGGTACTGCTGAAAGGTAGTTCAGCAATTTGCTGTACAAATACAGTCTCTTTGAGAAAATTGCTAAAACCTGAGGGCAGACAATGAGAGACAATCTTGTGTCAGCTAAAATTTTATTTCACTCTTGTTGCCTTAAGGAGCAAAAGGAATGGATTATGAAATACTACCCAATGTGTGGCCCAAATCTCCTGTGATGATGAACGTTGGAACAAATATAGCAGGAGGGAAAGTGAAGGCGACTAAAGCTTCCTTAACCTGAGGTTCATGGCACTCTGTCTCGGTGAAAAATAGCATCCTCTCCCCCTTTGCCCTGCACTGATTGTTTCTTCCATAAATCCCCTTTGAGATTGTATAATTAATTGAATGCTGCTTATTTGTCATTAAAACCCCTCGCCTAATGCCTGAGATTATGAGGAAACCATTGTAGAGCCAATCTATTAATCATCAGACCTTTTTTCCCTGAGAAAAACCTTCACAGATGAACAATTCAAGCCAAATCTCATTCTGAATGACATTGGAGAACTTGTTGTAAAACTCTAAGCCCATATAATGGTGTCTTGGTGTATCTATTCTGGAGATTTTTTTCTTTTAAAAAACTTAAAAAATATATTCCCATTCAAGGACTGTTTTGGAATTGTAGGGAGCTCCATTTACAAGTATTAGTTGTTTTGTCTTGTAATTTGGTTAACATTTGATAAAGATTCTTAAGGCATTGGGGTTAAAGGTAGAAATGGCTGGAGTTATGCTTTAAAATAATGTCCCCCCAGCCTTCCATCCTTTATAGACAATTACTCCGGACATTAATGAGCAAATTTGTCTCCATCTGTATCGGAAATGTAGGGGGCCCCATTGAGAAGCACTTGTCGTTTTCGGTTGGAAATTGGGTGGGATTTGATAGAAAATGGTGGAGCATCCGGATCTAAGCCAGAAAATGGCTGGAGTTATGCTTTTGAAATGACCCTGTCTAATGTTCCCTCAAGCCAGCCATCCCCCATAGACATTTTTTATGGCCATTGCTGCTGGGGCAGATTGGATCAGCCAAGCAGAGGGCACGCAACAGAGATGTGCGCCTCTTCTGGCTAGGCTCCCCAACTCTCCCTAGGCCCCGTGTCATTCATAAACATGACAGATTAGCTGTGATATTCCTCCATTTACAACATAGGCGAAGGGAGTGGGAGGAAAGAGAATGAAAGCAGCAGAGAGTGAGTGTTAGTGTCGGATGCCCCTTAGGGGTAGTGCTAAAATGGATGGGTAAAGAGGGAGATGAAAAGGAGAGATGAAGCAGGAAGGGCGGAGAGGGGGCCTTTCTCTACAGGCCTGGCTGGGCAAGCAGCGAGGCAGGCAGGAAGCCAGGCACAAAGCTCCATTTACGCTCAGATGCCCCCCCGCTCTTCTTGCTTTACAGACTACGCGTTAGCTGAGCCAGATGTACTGTTCTGAGTAAAGATCACCTAGGGGGAAGGTGGAGAGGAAGACAGAGGGATTTTAAGACCTTCTCTACCTACAATCATGTCGTTTCTTCTTCCACACTTCCATTGTCTTTTACGTTCGCCTTACTCACTGACTTCTTCTGCCTCAATGCAGTCACTGCTAGTCTGAGACTTTAAAAGTAGCTCGATTCGTCTTTGTCTGTCTCTCGCCTCCCTCGCCTTATGTCCCCTTCACGCCCTCTTCAGGATTTCACTTTGCATATTCCATTTGCTGGTTGTTACCTTGAGCAATGATTCCATTTACTTCCGAAAACAGTGCCCCATTTATTTAGAGTTTGGGAAATGGGAAAAAAAAAAACTTGTGCTCTTGTCTTCTTATCTGCCATCAGCCTTTTTTTCTGATATTATAAGTAATATTCAAAAGAGAAGTGAGAAAACTATTTGACAAAGCTTTGAGCTATTTGCCAAACAGAAAGCTAAAACTGATGACGCTTATTCTTATATCAACTCCCTGAAATGCACCTTAGGATCCCTCTCTTCCTTTTTTTTTTTTTTAGCTTTTTTTCTTAACAGTCCATCAACCCTCATTTGATATCCTCTTGAGAGCATTAAGCATTCATAAATGAAGAGGAAGTGGCAGGGAATATATAAACAACGCACAGTACCATCTCCTCAGAGACGCCTCCATTCTCACAGACACTCCTGTCACTTTGAAGCATATACTGCCAGACATCTGTTCTCTTTTTATGTTTCAGGCTTATTCATTGTATATTTACCCTCTTACCGCCCACTAGGGACGGTTATATGCTGCTTGATGTTTCAAAGTTTAATAAAGAATATGTCTCTGAGTCAACATTTATCATAAAATAAAACTGAACTGTTTATGTTGCTTATTTTATCCTTTCAGGGAGTGCTGATAAAGACCAGAAGCTGGAGCCAGCAGGGACTCGGGAGAGAATCAGCGACCAGGTGAGACATCCAAACGGGCATGGAAAGACAGAAGGCAAAACTGTGAGAAATGACGTTGCTTCATTAACCTTCATGTACTATACATTCCCAAGCAGTTGGGTCAGCATGTGTTGAATATCTTGGCTTGGATACTCAAGTGGCAAGTCATCTGCTTAAAAAGGTCTGTGAATGTTAAACCATTTATGTGTGTAAGGGTAGGTGTTTTTTACTTGTAAGCAAATATCCCATCAGTTGTCAGAACACAGCCACAAAATCCTCTGAACTTGAATCCCTTCATGCATTTAGATATGTTCATGGGTCAAGGACCAGACTAGTATCATTAGACCCAGACGAGTACTTGGGGGAAGTTGTGGTATAACTGTCTGAGGAAATGACTGTGTACAAGTTCACTTCCTCCTGAGAAAGGGAAAACGTAGCAGCTTTTTCAATTATTGATACAGCTAAAAGCTTGCTACAGGAGTGGGGAGTCTAGAGATTATTCATGCTTGCCAACATCCTGCTGAGAGGACCCCTAATGGAAAACGGGGGTTATACCAGGCTTTTCAAAGTTTGCATAAAGGCATTCTTTCCATGTGGAAGATGATTGCTGTGACAGCAGAAAGCGGGTAGCATTATTTTATCATGAAATATATTATATAATGTTTTGAGATTTGACAGCTGAAGGCTGAAGAAACTTACTATGAGAACATTTCTAATCTTGTCCCCCTTTCCATAAAACTCCAAATGAGTCGTTGCACTTTTTTGTGACTTGTGAAGTCACTTGTTACTGACTTTAAAACGTAAAGACAAGTAATTACAACTCCAAACTCCACCCTTGCAACATCACTTCTACCCCACTCCAAAGTTGTATGGTTGTAATTAGTGAGCAGCCTTGCACAGCTCAAAAAAGTTTCCCAAGATCATTAGATGTATTAAGGATGACCCTGCAGTAGCCAATTAATCGAGTATAAAATGACTTTTGAATGCAGCTAGGATCAAAGCTACTAACATTAGCACCCCTCAAATACCTGGCTCACACTCACACACTCCACACTCACACACTCCAGGGTTTCTGACCTTGAGTTCAATCATGACTATCCAATGGAATATTCCTTCATAAAAATGAACACAAATGTAGATAGTATTTTATCAAGCTGAGCACAGAATATAATATGAATAACATTTCTGTTCATTTCATATTTTTAACAAATATTTTCAGTTGAAAATGCTAGGGTCAGATTAAGCTCAATTTATTTGAGGGAAAAAGACACTGGGGGGAAAAAAACTCCTTTGTCTGAATCAATAATTATTAATTCAGCAGGCTGTGTTTACAAGTAGAGAGAAACAACATGTGGAGAGTTATCTATCATGTTCAGTGTGCGTCCAAGAGCCTCTGTGGCTCTGGCAGATGTTTTCTCACACACTATGCAGGCTATAAAGTCTAACATCCATCTTGCAGGCAGCATGTTTTGTCTTTAATCATCCTGCATACTATAAATATACCGACTGGGTCCAACAATTACCTATACAGTTAGATATAAGGGAGTGTGGGTATAATTCCTTTTTTTGTGACTAGATCACTTTTTTTTGAGATTGCCAACTCCTTTTTTTTAATAACAACCATGAATATCTTGTCATCTTGTACTCTTGTTTGAGAGAGTTGGATGAAAACAACTGTATTATTGGTATTGGCCAAATCCCAAGCCATGACTGCCTATTGATATTCTATGAAACATCTATTGGACTGGAAGATTATTGCTTGTATGTGACATTGGTTTCAATCCTGTCCCAGCGTGATGAGAAAACCACTGAAAACCTGCTAAAACAGTACTAGCTTCTTAAACAACAGTACAAGTTTATGAGTGGAATAGTTCCAAATAGTTCTTGATTTTCTCCATATCTTCATTTCAAATACAGTAACTCAACTCCTACAGTGAGTCAGCAGGTTTTCCCAGCACAATTTCTTATAGTAAATTGTATTTTTCAAACAAAATTGAGTGTTCCTCGTGGCGGCCTGGGTCCTGCCATCTTTAGAGTCCCCGCCAGTAAACCAGAGAATTGTACGGTAGCTGCTGCCCCCCTCTACTTTTTGCTCTTCTCGAGCCACTGATCACAAGCACAGTAATTTTACATCGGCCACTTGCTTCATCCCTACTGCATCCCCTGCTCCGACAGTCCGAGACTGCTGACACAGCATTTATCTTGCTAAGCAATTTGAGCATGCTGACCAGCTTTTGTTCATCTTTTTCTCTGTACTATGTGAGAAATGTGAGAATGGAGGCATTATGCATTGACAAAATGGTGTACAGAGGGACAAATGATGGTTAAGGGGAGCATTAATGTTATTTTTTTTTAATTTTTTTATTATCAGACCCTAAAAATGAAGGTTTTTGCTCTTCAATACAGCTAATGTTGAAGAGCTTCTATTAACTTTGCTAAGAAAATACATCAGAGCAGGTTTGGTGTGTTTTATTAAGTCTAGAGAATATTTTTCTCCTAACAGTGACAGCCGAGTGGCTGCATTGTCTATGAATAATCACTGATCATGTAGCAGCCCTTTCATTGTATGTGGAAAGATCCGTCTCAGCCACACGGCTTTTGGCTGTGCCATTGCACCATTCCATACAAATGGAAATGATGCATTCTGTTTTTCCGTCACAGGAGAGCGGCTTCCCATTTTCCGCTCCCACTGACAAGTTGTGCACAGCTGCATAAGTTTGCACACTTGTGTGTGGGGCTACAGGAAATGGCTGTTGACAGCATAATGGGAGTATGAGGATGCAATATTAATCCTTAATCATGCCTGAATCATGAACTGCTGCACTGAAATCCACACATCATTCTACTGGAACTGCTGCTTGCACACAGTCTGGACCCGGTGAGGTGCTTTAGCTACATTTTCAAGTATTTGTTTTCTTTACTTATAGCTGAAAGTGCAAGTTGTTGCAGGCTCTACATTAAATCCCATTTATATGGCAATATCGTGCAGAAGAATATTCATAAATGAGATCAAATAACACTTGGATGAAATTATATTCAAGCCGTGACATCCAAAATCTGCTGCTTCCTTATTTTCAATCCCTCCCTGTCATTCTCAATTACAAAGCAAATCAAGACAACCTTAATTCAAAGACGCAAGTTTTATATGAGTCGGGTCATCTCCTAGTTAATCAAAACAGAGTGTGCAGAACAAAGTGCATGAAGAAAAACCCACACCTCACACCCTGGCCGAGCAGATTTGACTTGGAACATCATTACCTTTCCAGGATCGCCTTTCATGCAAATGGCTTCTCTAAGCCTGGAAGTTCATTACTAATGGCGCTTCCCATCAATTTACAGGCCTATAAGAATACGAATGCCCCCCCCTTCTTCTCCTCGAATCCCCCTGTTCTTATAGCATGGCAATTACCACAATGTGCTTTTCCTTCATGGTATCTGGCATCACCCCCTGTGGCGAGCTTCCCACAACAGATGCTTTGCAGTTGTTTCCACACACCATTGAAGCCCAAATGAACTAAACAAACAGTCACTTTATATGTATTAGTCCTGGTGTAGTATCACTTATCTTTGTTTGCTTATTTATTTATCTCACCAATCCGGCTTCACACACTACAAAAGTATTTCTCTACTAAAGGACCAAAGGAGGACAGAAATCTTTTTTGCTGGTTGTGGAGGCAGAGTGGACGTGAAAAATGTGCGGCTGCATTTTTCAAGCTGCAGTCTGTGTCATGTGGAATGATGAAAACCAGCAGTGCTGTATTTATTGTACTGTACAAAGTACTTGTGGTAGAGGGAAGCTTTTTGGTCTTCTAAATAATACATAAAGCATCCTTGAGCTAACCTTGTGTTACCTTAAAAATACTCAGCTTACTACCAGCTCCCTGAGAGTCAAAGTAGGCCATATGTTTGGTCTTTGGGTTAGTTGTTTGGATGTGTTTTGCATGTCTTCAGCATGAATTGATAGCTGTTAAATGAAAGGCTCATATTAAAGGGAAACTACAGTTTATCTTATTTAAATCCTTGATTTCTGAGTCTGTAGCCAACACTTGTTTGTGTTTATCTTGCTTCCGTTTCTTCGTCTTCCAAGCAATTGTAGCTATCACTGCTTATAATGAATTTTCAGTTATTTGATTTATTATTTTCTTTTAAACACTTTGCTTCCAGTCTAATTAACAATACATGTCCTTGGTAAAGCCTAACAAATACTAGATGTAGCACAAAATGCTCAAACTGCGTGTTTAGTGTGAATCCCTGCTTTGTCATTGCAAGTGCACTTGTGTTGTTTTTTACAAAGCGAGAGAGAATGTAGCCTAAATCCTTCACAATGGCCAATATTTGTGTTTATGTGTATGCAGGGACAGTGAGGACAGGGAGCACACCTTTTTATTTGCACCAAAGCCGAGAAAGAAAAAGCTCTTTCCTGTTTTGTTGATCCGAGATAGGCCTCTACTCACCTTCAGTACATTGATGGGAAAGGAGAGGGAGCAGAAAAGCAAAATGGAATTGGTAATAAACATGCTAATGCTAGGCCACAGTGCTGGGAAGAGCTGTGTCTATACCCGTCCCTTAGCTATCTATTGGTGTGTGTGTGTGTGTGTGTGTGTGTGAAGGGGAAATACTGAGATAGAGACAGAGCGGGAGCGAACAGGAAATGTGCACATTATTGCTTGTGAGAGCACACACATACACACATATGCTTTATGCTCCAGAGTAAACAGGGGAGAGCTGCATGTGAACGTGCCACCTTTCTCTTTGAATCGGCCCCTGGAGACGGTGCAAAGGGCCTTTTGTTAGCTCATTGGTGAGATAAGAAGCAGAACGGTGGGGGCTTCAGAGACTCACAGAGCCAGCTTTTTTTTTCTATAGGATGGAAGCACCCTTTTCAATAGGAACTCATTTGCCATGTTGTGTAATTGTGTCACATAATGGAGCACACCTCATTCAGGTTGCCCAAGGCTCTTTCTAAAGCCATTTCCTGCATTTACGGCCAAACAAGTCATGTTTTAGAGAGATATTACGCAGCCTTTTGAGCTCAGGGACACCACATATTTCTCTTTGAATGGAATGTTTTGTGTAATCAAGATAAAAATTTAGCTCAGTCCTTATTATAAAAGAGGCACTGTCAACCAACTTGATATTTGTCGTTTGACTTTTATTCTCTCAGCTTAGTGGAAGTAAACAAAGCAGCTGACCTTTCCCGCCTCGTTTGTTGCACTTGTTTGTGTAGAGGAGTGCTGGCTATTAACAGCCACTGGTCACTGAAAGATACTGGCACTTGGAACACTACAACAAACAAAACACGCTCGCTAATCCCATGGGAATACACTGCTTTATTTTCTACACGGTCAAACGAATATCAAAGCTGAAGTGCAGAGATGAAAAATGACTGATTTGAAAATTATTGCTGAGCTTTTCCATTAAACCACCGCAGGCTAGGAGTGGATTGCTATTTGCATAATTTAACTGGCATCTTAATTATTGTGTCAGGAATCTGTATGCAAATGACTTAAGTCACTTAGAAACGGAAACTTGCTTGGCTAAATAGCTAATGGACTAAATTTTATCAAGTAAGAATATACAACGTGAGTGTAACCAGGGTCTCTAATTAGGTTTGTGATGAAACAGTGAGAAGACACAGAAAAGAGGACAGGACAGAAATGAAACAAGGAAATGCATGCTTACCTGTGTTAGCTGGGAGAAAAAGGGGCATGTTAGTGGTGTGTATGTTTTTTTTTGTCTTCTGGGGACCTACCACGTAAAACAGTGAGTCTGGTGGTAGCGCTCGTCTCTCCAACACTGTTGGAGGCGACGCACTCGTATATGGCTTCATCTCGGGGCGTGCGCAAAGGCTGAATTCTTAGCACTGAACCAGAACCATCGTCGAACTCTATCACCTGCAGGTGCGAGAGACAGGATATGTTAAAGGAGATTTTTTGTGCACAACAGGTGAGGGACCTTCAGCAGACAAAAAACAACAACAAAACTTAGAGGACATTTGGCTAACAACACTGATGGGGACACAATGTACTTTCTATGACAAAGACAAACGCTAGTGCCTACCTTAAATTGAAACCTAGTGATTTGTGTTCATTTGTGAATATTGTGGTTATCTACTTTTACCATAAGTAAGTTTACAGATAGTGCCTTCAGAATCTGTGCAATATAAAAATTTATATTTATCATATAGAAGTATTGAGCATTTATAAGTGTTTTTTTTTATTAGCTTTTTCATTATAGGAATGTATTCAATCAGTTTACTATGTGTTCAGACGTGCTCTCTTTTAGTTAAACCTTGCCTTAATTTGTCAAATAATCAATGCGGCTGACTAACTTTAAGAATGGGGAAGGTTATTTGGACGGAATGTTTTGCTCAGATATACTGTTTTGTAGAGGATTTGTAAATTGGAATGTGTCCCACTCTTAAAGTTAACTTTCTACCCTTAAGTAATGCATCACACTGGATTGTGTCAATGGGACAGAAACAAGCACGAACAGTTAAAAGTGGCTTGATAAACGGTTACGGACAGTTGTACCATGAGGTGAGATAGTGGTACAAAGGACAGGACCGACTGTATTGGACGAACGACACATAAAAATGCTCACAAACAGGTGTTTGTTGTTGCTTATTCAGCTTTTTTTTTGCATGCTACATGTCGTATACTCACTGATTTTAGAAAGCCCTGTGTCATAACTCAACCTCTTTTAAGCATTGAGGTAGATTGCAATAAAGATAGGCCTTAGACCTTTTCTTCACACATTCGCGCATACCACACACGCACACACACACACACACACACACACACACACACATACAAATCCACAGCGGCCTACCAACATTTTTAAAATTCACAATATCTCTGTGCATGTGTTAGTTCATAATACACTTCAACATTTCATCGGCCAAGTGATATAGCGGTGTTGGCATTCAAGCTGATAGCAGGTGATTGTGAAAAGAGTCCCTTTCTTTGTTAAATTTAAGAAGTGAATTAGAAAGGAAGTTGTGAGAGTACTAAAAGGAAATGGGTGTTTGTTAGAAGATGAGGCAGCAGCACATGATTGAATGGGCGTGAAATGGTTGCAGCCGGCAAACCCTGTGAGGCAATGAGGGAATGAAAACTAGTGTGTTAGCATTCAGCACAACGTGCGATGCAAACGCGATGAACTCTGATAAGATTAGATTTCTGTCGTTATGAGACGAAGTAGAAGCGGGCGGAGGTCTCCTAGCTCTGTCAAGCCTTTGCTGCTGTGCAGAAGCAAGCAAATATGGCATGAAGAGCAGAGGGGGAAAAGTGGCACCATGATAGTCCTGAGGACTGACACAGAAATTAATAGAAATCTTATCAGTGTTCTGCAATGATGTGTTATTTCTCATGGGTATTGAGCCCAAGTGCAGATTAAAGCTGACCAGAAATCAAAGCTGCAGCCGAAATAAGGAGGGTAGGACATGCATTTAGATAAAGATGCCACAAAGCAAAAGGATATTTAGAAGTGAAAGCGCTGCTTCCCCTTTCACTTTGCATAAGCTGGCAAATGTGGCATGATGCTAATGTAGGTATCTGGGTCACACCACAAGTTGTTTTCTCTTCTGTCCAATTTCTGTTTTCTTGTATGTTATTGAATTACAAATTTATCCCCAGATCTTTTGTAAACTTGCTCATTAAAACTCAAGCATGTTCAAAAGCCTGGCCAGCATGATTATTAGAGCCTGCTAATGCGTGGTGGCAAGTCAGGGCAAAAAAGCAGGCGAGCAGTGCTTGGCGCGATGGATTATGTGCGAGCAGGGAGCCAAAAGCAGTGCTGAAGCATTCCAATTTTGTCGAGCATTTTACATCAGAACAATAGACCTAATACCTCAAATCTCTGGTTGCTGACTTTCTTCCCCTTCTTGTTCCACACAATCTTGGGCCGTGGATCTCCAGTAGCTTGGCAGATAAAGGATGCCACCCCTCCTTGCACGCCTGTTTGGTCATTAGGGGTTCTTAAAAACTTTGGTGGTGCTGCAGAGAGACAAACAAAGAACAAAAGATAGAAATAGTTAGCATACTAAGCATTGCGGTCAGTGTTATTAATCTCTCTTATAAAGCCCCACAAATTAGAAAGAAACAAAGTTGCAGATTTAGCATGTGGCTGTTAAGAGGATTGTCTTTGGAGGTCAAGACAAGTATTGTGTAAGTGGAAACAGATGATCAGAGGTTGGGATCAATTAAAGGACAGAGGTCATTGGTGTATGTGTGTACAAAGCATATAATCTTGACCTGGGAAGTAGTTTACATACACTCTAAAATCTGTTTTGAAGCATAACTGACTTCCTAGGAAGTTTGGTTTAGGACTTTTTGAAGAAAAAGGGAAATATACTGTATGTTGCTGGCCTTCTCCCCCTGCAACAGTGAAGTGTTATGTTGGCACCTTTATATTCTGTCACATAACAAAATCAGCAAAGGCATACCTAAAAGATCATTGTAATATGAGTTTCAGTGGTTTTAGTTTTTAATGCTCATTTCATTTTTAAAGCACTGCAGAAAGTAATTTTTAGGTTATTGTTTTTGGCCATTTTGCCTTCAGTGGAATGGACAGCTGAAGAGAGACCGTAAATGTTTGGTGGAAAGAGTGGCTGATGACATGCAGCAAAGGGCAGAGTTTACATTCAAACCAAAGGCTGCTGCAATAGAGACTATGGCCTCCATACAATGGCGCACACGACATAACCACCAGGCCAAGCTTAAAAAGAGGATGATCGTTAAGTTTAGATCTATGCAGTTTTGTGTATTTTGCTACATGTCTCATATCTGTCTTTGAAATTGTCTGTTATGTGTCATTGACATTAAAGTCATCCATCCTCACAACCTGTCAATTTTCGCATAGTCTACATGTCATTCTATACAATAATCTTTCCGCCATTCAGTGTTTCTAATAACAAGGCAAACATTGTCCAACTCGTGCAGAGAAGCAGAAGCTGTGGACCAGCAGACAACACTAATCTCCCCCAAAAACCACCAATTGGAACAGTGCTTGTGCCCCAACGCAAATGAGACACGCACCTGATAAGGTCCTGGCAATGCTCTGATTGGCGATGTGAGCATTCCATCGCTCCTAATTGGTCCCTCAATTCATCACAACAAGTCAAGTGTAAAGGCACTGAGGATAAAAATGCTAAAAATGCAGGGGAGTTGAGGTGAGGGAATAACAGAATGGAACAGTGATTGCTTTGTGTGGACATGACATGGACGTTCCCAGCTACCGTGGTGGTTTTACAACACTGGACAATAGCGTTTTCTCAGACTCCGATTTTGACAGGTGGTTAAGCCAGTTGCAGCCTTGTGCTTGCAGTTTGATTTCTAGTTCCCAAATATTATCCAGTCTTTAGAATAATTCTTTCACCGGTTCTCTCCCACACATTCAAGTGAAAAATAATTAAAGGACCCTGTCTCTCCCTGAGGAGTTTCTGATTGTTAGATTTTCATTCCAGCTAATCATAATGATCTAAGCTAATTCAATAGCAATAATATAACAGTGCTAAGCCAGACACCCTTAGTGTTTTGCTCTGAAGCTCGAGCGCCAGCTTCAGTGGGAGGTGTAGCTCCATCTGTCCCCCTGCAGAGCAACTGTTTGCCTTTTATCAATCACTTCAGCGGGCCATTAGGGGCCACACAGCTGCGGTAATGCCAACCATCTGAATCACCTCGTGTGTGTGTGTGAGAATGTGTGCTCGAGCTTGTTCGCGTGCCTGTATGCAGAACAATTTCCCTGCCCAGCAGCGGGACCACGAGTGAGCTAAGAATTAACTTGCAGGATTCATGGAGAGGTGACATAAGATGTGTGGTCAGCAATCAAAAGAGTGAACAGATAAACAGGAAAGCAGCTGGGCTTCCACTGGGCAAATTAGTCTGGGAAATCACCTGATTGCCTCTTGTCATGCACATGCTTTTGCATGCAGACACACATTAAAAAAACACTCAGAATCACTCTTTCATTCATTGGCTGACAGATCCGACAGGTGGGCTGCAGAGATGACGCTGTGTAATTTTTACGCAGCAAAAAGCACCATTATATCTGCAATTGCACCTTATCTCATTGGTTTGGCTGGGGCTTGGTACTCACTGGCATCCAGTCAAGAGGGTGCTGATGGGTAATTGATATGCTATTGGGGCTGTTTTCGCTCGGGGGCCATCCATTACGGCTCGGTGCGTCTTGCCACGCCGGCTGTGATAGACTGCGAGGACATGAACGGGGAGATCAGCATTGGAGGTGAGGGGAAGGAGGGCCGGGGGAAAGTCGTCGTACAATGGGGAGTGATTGAGGCGTGACATGGAGGTAATGGTGTTTTCACAGACATGGCCTCTGATATCACCATCATTCCCCCATTTTGGTCTGCCGCATACAAACATCCATTTTGGTAGAGTCCTCATACGAGTTCAGGCAGACAAAGGCTGATTAAAACCTCGGTTTTCTCTGAACAATGACATGACGAGCAACATGAAAGCAACTCAAAAGTCATGGTCTGTGTGAACAAATGCACCAGAAAGAAATCTCTTCCAACAGAACCCTGATTTTTCAATGATCTTGTTGGAAAACCTAAAGCTATGTGAAAGTTGAAAAATGTAGCTGCCATTTGATTGCCTGAAATACTGTGGTTTTTTACATAATATTTGTTTATTGTCTGTCTTTGTTAGACTTTTGTGCTGCAGTCTTGGCCAGGACACTCTTGAAAAAGAGTTCCTGAATGCCAACGAGAATATTTTCCTGGTAAAATAAATAATGTTCAAATAACACAGAGTATCATCAGCATAGTGTTGCCTTCAAGCATTTCAAATGTTTCTCATTTTGAATAAATCCCATCCGATTAAGGCCCCTGTAACCTCTGCTACATGCTGGAGACTCCTTTAAGAGTTAACCCTGATCTACATGAATTAATACCTTGGCAAGGCACCTGTTAATCCAGTGCTAAGCTGTCGCCGGCAAACAAATGAGCAGTGTAAAGCCTGCCATGAGCTAAAAGGTTCGAGACATGGGCCGGTGCTTGCTCTTCCTCGAGGTCATTATGTTACCTTGTTCACATTCGCTGCGACTGGAAAGGGAGATGCTGTTCATAGCAACACCTTGCTCTATTTTTCAAAGACAACATGTCAATAATTCGGAGGATGACTAGAGCCTTTACTGTTCTAAGAACAACCATTTCTATAGGGCTGAGGGGCGTCAGCCCTATGGCCCTAGGACTGTTTAATTGCTAGAAATCTATATGTATTTGTATATATCAAACAACAGGAAAGCTAAGGCTTGCTAACGATAAAAATTGTTTTACTCTGCATTAAAACCTGAGCATTACATTGATTTAATAAAAATAGCAGTGTTGCTTAATGACCTTGCATGTTTTACATGTTCTGCTTTGTTCTTTGTTGGGTTGAATTTAATTCAAATGTTACCATGATCTCATCTTCCATATAAAAGACAGAACATACAGTCAAATCCCAGCCTCAACAGCTGGGATTTGGGAAGCATGTAGAAATGCAGCTTATTTTTGACAAAACCAACATGATTTAATTTTGAGAGAAACATGCTGGCAAATCAATGAATATACAATATTTCTGAAACGGTTAGTTTGAATCATCTCTGATTTGGAAGGTAATGCTCCATTGAATGCAGGTTAAACGTCCAAGCACCTGTTGAAGACCAGACTTTAAGTTGAATGGACTGTGTAACTGAAAACGATGGCCGAAGATTTGATTTTTTTTCATGTTTGTGTTTAACTTGGCGGATAGCAGGGTTAAGAGCATGTTGCGGATCTGCATTCATTACAAGTTTGTTTGATATTGGCTTAGCTCAGCCAAACATTGCATTTAAATGGTCTTTTCAAATGGATCTCAGTTTCATTCATAATGGCCAAAACATTTAATGTTGTCAGTATTCTGCCATAAAGTAAAGTTTGATCTGCCAAGCCATTAAATAGCACCAATCAAAGAGTGGAGCGAAGAACATTAATAAACCCACTTTCAGTTGGAACCTCTATTCGGCACAGACACCAGTCCAAGTGGCTCGGTTTTCACAATTATACTGACTGACATATTCAATTTCATTTGCATGAAAGGGGCCATTTCCTCTCTGAATCTTTAACTTGCACGGTAAGGCAGGGTTGTGGAGGGCGATAATTAATCCTCACACACTGGGTGGCAGTCTGCAAATACCCTGCTCCGTTTGGACATATGCGTGGAAGAAAGGAGCGTTTAAAGATGCCATTAACCTCATTCAACATCTTTAAGTCACAGTTTTTTTAGTCCGGCGATATTGATAAATCGTCACAACAGTAGCAAGTGACACAAGTGTCTAGAGGCGGTAAAAGTGAAGTGCTGATGACATTTGACCTTATGTCATCTTCTAAGTATTCTGAAGGTCTGTAATCATAGTATTTATATAAATGCGATTCTAGAGGATGTTTTTTTTGGTCAATTTGAATGCATTGGTGTATGTGCTTTCTAAAGCAACACCCTCTCTATGGATTAATTAACTGTCTTAACAGTCTACAGAAAACAGCTGCCCCCACCCCCCCCCCCCCACCCCCCCATGCCAAAGAGAAAACAAAATGTAGCAATGCAGACACACAAAGACGGAGATAAACAATGCAAAAGAAAATATGTGGAAAAAAAACAGAGAGGGAAGATAAACCACACATACTAATCAATGGAACAAACACGAGCATAAACCATTTTCTTTGGGGCACTACACAACTCTCTATCTGCAGCATTATGATAAAAAATATGTCTTTTGTAATGCTGAGAAAACAAACTCTACATTGTATGCACTCACAAAGGGGCTAGGCAGTGAGAAAGAAAAAGGCATCGGAGCTTAATTAGAACTGTTGCCTGATTTGCATTGCATGCTCATCGGTAATCTGGCCTTAAATGGAAACTGAAATTCTTATTGCAATTAGTGATTACTTGAAAAGGGATATGGCCTCCGAATGATTGTTAATTACTGGATCAGGAATAGTACATGAATTCACTGCAGAGTTTTGAACGCAGTGCAATGATGGGGACTTGCTCTTCCATCAATATTGTGCTGCTTGTCACACATAATGAAGTTCATAATACAAGCCTTCTCCTTACACTGCCCCCGCCCCCTTCCCAACTGCTCAAATGTGCTCTCTCAGCAAAATGCATGAGTCATTATGTAAAACTAATTCAATAGAATATACACAAATGCAGCTTAATGACATTAATATTGAGGCTGAGGATATGAGGATAGCATAGCTGCAGGTCCATTTTTGGATGGGGTCAGGGTCTCTTATTCGCCACTAAGAATCTCCCGTGAATAAATAAACGTGTATCATCACTAATATAGCTTCAAAGGCGGGAAAACTACAGCATGCACTTTAACACACAACTCACCATGGTATTGTCCTTGCCAAATATTCAGCCCAGTGACTAAGGTTGCAAAAATCATATTCCAATGGGACATTCTTAACCCCGGTTAGTGTGTATTACTCATGCTCAGTGGCACTGCAATGCAAAGGCTGAGCTACTGTTCTGCAGGAGTTAGGGGTACTTTTTTTTTTGCACCAACAACAGCTTCAAAAGGAATGGCTAATGCTGCTGTCCCACATTCAAAGCAATGACAGATACTCTGACTAAACCTATCATGCACATGTGCAGCCATGCGCAGACACACGCCCCTATGGGTGTTAGAATATTCCTGCAGAATAGGAGTGAACATTGCAAATTGGACATTTATAAATTAGGGTGGGTCAATAGAAAATTTTGGATGGTTCCATTAAATAAATATAAAGGGTTATTTATGGAACAGAGCTGAGCTTCACAGTCAGTGTTTCATAGAATTAGATGGGAAAGCCCCTCTTATTCAATTATCATTGTACATTCATATAGGCTGAAACCTTTCTGCAGTGACAGCTACATTAGTGATCTCTTCTGGTGGTGTATTAAAATGTTTGCAGAGGAAACCGTGCTCTCCTCTACTTCTCTCACTCTCTCTCCTCCAGTGTTTGTCTCACACACACACTCACGCTACAGCTATCTCCCACGGGACACATTAGTGAGGTAGAGGGATCCAGTTTGTCACTTAATAAAACGGCCCACTCAAACAGATGGCTTTGTTCAAACGGCCCCCAACGCTTTAAAAGCTGCTACTGAATCGCTGCTGTGGCAAATCAGACACATGAAAGCCCACCTCCCTTTGCGTCGGATACCAAACAGAAAGAAACATATAAATATTGAATCGCAACACTTGCGACTTGAGACTGTCCGCTAGAGAGAGAACAAAAAAAAAACAAGAGAAGGATGAGGAGAGGTGGAAAACACTAGATCCCCCTGATGAAAATTATGAACATGGGCTGAGGTTGTGCAAAAACAATAGAGGATTTAATTTCAATAAGACCTCAATTTAATCTCCACTCCCATTCACAACTTGTTCATTTATGTGGGAATAGACAAATCTTGAGCTGATTTGAGGAGAAAACAGTCAAGCAAGAAGTATGAAATTTGGATTTGTTTGTCTTGTTTGTTTTTTTTTACTTCGACATCTGGGAAAAAAAGAGAAAACATAGATAAGTAATTCTAATTGCACAGGCTTACTCTGTTTGGTAGTCAGTGCAGTCTATTTGCAAAAAGTTAATTATCTGATAGGATAGGCAGTGGCAGCCACTAACAGCCATTCGTTCACTCTGTTATCCACCAGGCAATAGAACGATTCATTAAATGGCAGTGCTGCAGCAAAATGGACCAATAGTTATCAGGCTGGGGGCTGCACTGACTTGAAAAGATGTTAAAATGGCAAAAGTGATAAATGTTCTTTGGCCATGTCAGCTTACTGCCGATGTAATGACGTGGAGATAATAAGGGAGTGTGATTTCCTATGATTCTTACGCTTCTGCCACACATGTGATGTAGATTTTATTCTGATTGATAATATCTCTATAAAGGCATGCTCAGATGAAAATCTTCAAAGCTGCTGCCTTTCCACTATATGTAGAATAAATCAAAAGATATGAAAGGGACAATTGGAATGGAAAATCAAATAAGCGACATATTTTCATGTATCTATTCAAGACAGAATTACACTATCCTTGGGCCTCTCTCATTTCTTTATGCCATTAACTTCACATTATTGTCTTTGTCCTCAACCACAGAGCATAAAAGCTTACCATCAAGCGTAGGTGGATTATGATGCAAATCTTTCCAGAGATTGGACATTGTGTATTTTAAACAGACTCAGATTTTAAGGATAAGAAGTGCCAAGCCATTTCCAATGGATGCCAGTTGTCAGGCCATAAGAGGTGACACATTCCCCTCACTGTGTTTTCTCAGGCATACAGGGAAACTAGCTCATGCTCCTCGGTGCTTCTTGGAGACAACTGGCTTCCTTTCAGCAGCTCAGATATCCTGCAAATGTTCCCAAGTTCAACAACTAAACCAAAGAAGACATACGCCTTGAATTTTCCCATGTGCATTTTCCTAGTTATTAAAGTCTAGGGTTCAGGGAATATTTTGCTAATCTTTTTGAAATACATGTAATTGACAAGGAAAAAAAAAAATCTCTGTGCGGATAGTCTTAGCTATCCTCAAACCAAAATCCTATCTCTGGGGCAAAGAATATGCAGGGGAGGTACCACAAACAGTCACTCAAGGAGCAAAGTGACCTTTCACAGGCCACTAATTTTACGCAGCAGTGAGGGAAGAGTACTGCATATAAAACAGAGGAAGAAAAATGGTTGTAATTGAAACGTCTTTGGGGTAAAAATCACCTTTTACTCTTTGTAGCCACCAATGACTGTCATCTGTCAGAACACAACAGCATCAAACATTATGTGAACTGCCAATGAGCGGAGAAAAAGATGTGATTTTAGGAACATTATGAGACAGTTTTGAACAGATACTCATTGAGAAATTGTAAACCTTTGACTAAATTAGTATGTTCGCTTCATTTCTTGCATGGTGTTCACTTGTAATATTCTAATAAAGTCGGACTACAACATGTAAGATTCTCCATTTGTTTCAGCGTAGTAAAGTTGCCATATAATCTTTCAATCTAATTAAAATGAATGATTATTCCTTGTCTTACTCATTACATTTTAATGAGCTTGTCTGACATTCAATGAGTGACATGCTGTACTGATGGAAGAAATATTCGCTGTGTCTTTGTGGGCTGTTTTTGTCCGCTACACATTATTAATATGTCTCTAACTAAACCACATGCAGTAAATCCAAGTTGAGGTCTTTGAATTCTTAATTGCGAACCCCTGAAGAAAACAGTTCAGCCTGTGTGTGTGCCTGTGTTTGTGTGTCTTTTAAAGAGCTACAGATGGGAAACAAATGAGGGCGGGTGGTATCAGGGTCAGACTGGCGGATGGGGGTTTTCACTCGGAAGCAAACAGTGCAATGTCACCCAAGGAGCAAAAAAACAACAAGCCTCAGGGGACATAATTAAAATAATCCAGGGAAATTAAGGGCTTCAGATCACTTCAGAAAGGCTCTTTCTTGATGTGCGTGGAAGTAGGGATGAATCATCCGGAGATGATTAGAAGTGTAAAGAGGACGACTTTGCGTGTGTGCGTGTTGCTGTGTGTTTAATGTGTGTAGGTGTTACTAGACACACTCTCTTTTGAGCCACTTTTTAAAAGTGTTTTCACATTTATTCAAATGAACAACTTGTAAGATAAATACACATGCAATAGAGTCAACAAGGTTCCAAAATATTGTACTTAAAAAGAAGCCTCAATTCCACTGAAATCCTACTTTTGTAGCAAGATAAAAGTTGTTTAATTCAGGAAATATTTGCATCCTTTTAGAGGTAATAAAAAGGAACACAAATGGGGCCTTTGGAAGGGAGTCAAGAAAACCATCCATCACTATTAGAATTGTGATTTGAGAAGAAAATGAAAAAAATGAGACATCTTAGGACATCTTATTGCCTTGTGAAAATTCACAAAATCAGAGTTTATGTGTGGTTCATTTTTCCAACCATGTTTCAATGTGAGACTTAATGAAATATTGTGCTCTGTTTTCCTAAGGAGGGTAGATTTCTAAAGACGAGGAGACTCCTTAGGGTGCATGACTGTTGGGGACCGGAGATGAGGCCTTTGGTCTGGTGGAGTTTGCTGCCCTTCTCTTCTTAGTCCTTTTCACCCTTTGCCAAACCCAGCCTCAGTTTACAGAGCGAGTGGGTACACAAAGGCGCTGGCCTTGTGTGCAAATGTTTGCCAGCAGTAATGGGCTCTAGTCCACTGAGTGAGTGAAAGTGTGTGGTTTTTTTTGTCCTTTAAATGTATGTACATAAGCATCTGAATTGACATACTGTAAGGACAATGGTTTTAATGTGCGTCTTCACAATTAACCTGCGTATTTGCTAATGGAGAGTATCAGTTTGATCATAAATCAGCAAGCGGTTAGGAAAACTTCCACTTAAAGTATAAAGACCTGTTTGTCTCAAAAGCTGTTTCACTGTAATCTGTATTATTCCAAAAGCAACAACTGTGAGTAATGGCTTAGGCTATTAGCTTTTAATGTTGAGTCATAAAACCGCGAAGAAGGGAGAGTAAAAAAGGCAATGACATTGTCACAAAATGCCACAAGGTATTTGGGTCCTCAGTTAGTAATGACTTCATCCCTTTTCTCACATAGATTAAAGGTTAAAGAGTCAGCCTGCACATTGACTCAGTGTGCTGTTATTTACTACATTAATATTCATGAAAATAAATCACACATAAAGGATTAAAGCCGCAGATTTCTTGGTAACTTTAGAGGCATCTATTTTCACTCTGCTACATATAAGGCCAGTCTCCCATCATTTATCATTCCACAGGTGCAGGGCATTTCCAGAACCCATATGTCCCTTTGCCTCTTCAACCTAGGAGGAAAGTCTTCCGTTAGGGGGGCAAGGGGGGGGGGGTTAAACACGTCCCATAAAAAACAATTTCCCATCCTCTTATTCGTCTGCGCTGAATTTGTCAAGATGGGGAACCAAGTCCAGATTAATTAGATTCCATTTTGTGTTCATCTTCGTTTTCCCCTCCATCCATGACTCTTTTCTTTTTCTTTTTCTTTGTCTTGCCCACAGTCCTTACAGCCAATCCCCGGACCATTTATCACGTTGCCATCTCGAGTGAGCCTTCCCCCTTTCCTCGCTGGGAAGCCATTAGAGCATCTCTGCATCGTGGCGTCCAGATTGCATTCCGGTCCCCGCTCGCGACATTTATCATCTTTTGTCCTAACTTTTTATCTGCCCCTGCCCTGTGTGAAGCCCTATCTGCAATGCCCGCTGTAATGAAACACTGGGAGGTGAGGCTCAAGTAAATAACCTAATTAAACCTAGCAAACAGGGACAAAGGGGGGAAAAGGCACAAAAGGCCTTTGTGAGAATGCCAGAGGAGGAACACTCACAGATGGCAGTGAGGAAGTCGAAGCGGTGATGTGGCACCATGCCCATACCACCTTCTCATCTCTGTATTTATAGTCGTGGTGCTGTTGTTTGTCCAAAGATGTCCTTTTTACTTGATCTCAACCAATGTAGTATAACAGCATATCCTTATTCTGACATTTGTACATCTAAAAACTTGCATTTTAGGAAGGAAACACTCCTCTAAGACAATGAAATATCTTTGTGATAAGGGCCCAAAGCTTTGAATAATGGCTCCTAAGAGAAAATCCATCCCGCCTGCTCACTCCCTTTCACTCCTTTCTAATTCTTAGGCAAAAGTCGAGCCAACTCTGATTGGTCTCATTAGGGACAAAATGAAGAATGCCAAGCGTCATAATTATCGGCGCTCTGCTGCAAACAGTATCGAGTCGATACTGCAAAATGTCAGGAGGGCATTAGTGGGCAATTATTAATCCATATCAAGCTGGGATGGACAATTTAATTATCACCCAATCAATATTTCTAGATCTTGTACAGATGTAGAGCAGTGACTGGGTGCATAGATCGGCCTTCTAGAAGACCCTGTGCAGGATTAAAAGGGGGGCAGCCTAGAAGAGAAGCAGGTCTGAAGTAGACAGGAACCTGCTTCTCCGCATGCATTACCAACAGCATTCAGCAACTTCTTCCAGTGCTGTACTGACTACTGTACCTGAATACATTAGGGCTGTATAAGACCTTAACTCCCTTGAGCTGAAAACCGTCTCCTCTCCTGCAGCTGGAAGACTTTCTGCAGGACAAATGAGTGTTTTCGAGGGGCTAAAAGTTCCAGCACGGTGTGTGGCATATATGACTTTGATTTTTGACCATTACTGACTTGTTAATAGTCTCTTAATAGTCAAGGAAATGTATTCATAGAAAAAAAAACAAAGTGAGATTTAGTCAAAAGAGAAATACAAAAATCTAGGACAGGCTTTCAAATTAATTAATATGGTTTATTTAATTGGCTATATCAAAATATAAAGGCATAAAATAGACAAATAATCTATAAACAAGCTGAGTTACAACACGCAAGTAGAGGCAAGCAGAGCCTTCTCCAGGGTGGCCAGTTAGACTTTGATTTTTCCTTATCAACTGGATTAAAACCAAAGGTTTTTATCTTGTTCCAATGCTGGCCTGGCACCATAAGCAACATTTGACAAGAGCTATGTGTTCATTACAGTCTGATGCTGCTCTGAATTTGTATTCTCTGAGCCCCAAAAGCCACTGCATGATGCAGCAGGGGTGCCTGGTAAAAATGGGCTCTTCTTTGTTTAGCTTTTATTAACAATTTGCTGTAATATTCTATCATTGCTAATAATATTGCTTACTTTCTGATGGTGCACCCCTTTTTTCTCCATGCAGCCTAAATAATTATTCTCATTGTACCTGAAACAAACTATCTCAAATAATGTCAGTCAAGCCTTTGTGCGAGTGATGAAACAAAATGAATGCTGTGTAACAGGCCCTCGTGGATTTCAAAGACACCACACAATGAGGCATGGGAAAACAAAAGTGGCTGTCTTCCACCAGATAGCAGTCATCTCCAGATAAGAATACCCTCTCATCCTTCTGTTTTGCTTTTTGTTTGCTGTTATTGTGACTCCCTTCTCCATCCCTGAATCGCTTTAGTCACTATGCAACCAATTGATTACTGCTAAGTTGCCTGGACCTAGGTTATTTTCACCACATATTGGACTCTCTGTAGCAATGGATTATTATTTTAGCATAAGATTGCATATTTTCTTATGCGGCATGCATTATAAACCTGCATACTTCTTTCATATTACCCAATATTGCCTCAGTATCCACTTTTTCTATAATAATACTACAAGAGAAAGAGCTTGACTTTGTTTACACCAATAAAAACTCCAACTATTGACTTGATGGAAGCTGCCTCAAAGTTTAATTTAATGACAGATACTTTCTTTCGACTTATGTAACAAAAATCTTTGACTTTATTACCAAGTTTTGATCAAGATTATTTAATATGATGTCAAACGTCTAATCATATCTTTAGGATTTAGGTTGTTAGCTCTAGGATTACTTTATTGGGGAAATTATCTTGCAGCTTTGCAAAGAAAAAAGAGAGACGTGAATAAGCATTAAAGAAACACAAAAGAAACCCCTTTGACCTAAATTAGCTTTCCCTTAACTTTTCCTTTTTATCACTTCATCAGGTTCCAGCGCCTTTGAAAGCAAGTCCATCCATTATTTCAGTTAATCTCTATCTAAGCTCTTTCTCTTCCATACTTAGCTTTCTTTTCTATCTACCTTCTCCTAATCTCTCAGTGCCCCAAAGTACTTGAGATTACTTGTTTTTGGGAGATTACAGACCATTTCTTGTTCAATCTAACCCCTACTTCTTGTCTTATTTATTTATTATCCTACTTGTACACTTATTCTTAAGGATAGGAAAAAAACATCACTGTCTTGTCCAGACACAAACCTGTCATTGATATACTATTTATACCTCAAATTACTGAGGCAGATATCAAAGCCTGTGGTTATTTTTAACATAGGTCCAAGTAGATTTTCCCAAACATCTGATCAGAGGTGCTCTTTGGCAGTAATGGAGAATGAAAGCATATTATTACTGATACGCCATATATTCCATCTCTTGGCTCCATTAGGTGTCCAGTATGAGAGATGAGAACACAATTCTATTTTTGTACATGTATACTGCTCTGACTCGATTATGTGGACATGTTGCAAAGCTGCTTTTTTAGCATACGAGTGACTACTAAATTCCTTTGGAATGCAAATATATAAGTTAAATGTGGGAGTTTGAACATTAAAATGGATGTTCTTGCACAACACCACTTACTGTTCATGCAAAATTACACAACATTCGCATATAGAAATCTCTTTATTTTAAGTGTAATTTAGTATCTTATAAGATCTTGAGATGAGCATGAGATGGTTAAGTTTAACAAGAATGAAAAGATTATTTTTGGTGCCCACTGTTTGTAGTATCAGTACTCAAATACTCCCATCATGCATCTCATTTGATCATGTTTAACTCGGCTTTTCTGTAGTATTTTGCTACCTGCTAACTCGCTAATGTCTTCCCAGCATTTCCATCGTCCTCCACTGGAGGAGTTGTCATAATTTGGCTAAAGACACAAACAAGGCTTTCCCTGTGGGAGTAAATGGCAAAACTATAGCGTATCCTTTGCGTCGACATGTCTCCTTGAAAGATCACAACAGGGGAAAGGCACAGCCAATTAGATTGTGGCGTGTAATGAGAGGCAACAAATCATGTGGTGTGAAATTTCTGTCTCACCCAGGCAGCGGCAGGAAAGAGATTTGGTCAGGGAATGGGAATCTCTTCCAGACTCTCTGATCATGTGTTATTTTTTCCCTTCTCCGAGGGGCACGAGGGGGAGGAGGAGGGTGGGAAAATCTTATTTGGAAGGTGTTCTTAAAGAAATCCATGTAGGCATAAATCCTGACATCATCGAGTCTGCTCCACTTCCCTCTCCCTTCTTCCCCCACATCTCCTCCTTATGTGCTCTCTTGTGCTAACTATAAGTGTGAGGGAGAGATAAAAGTGGGGAGATGAGTGGATTAAAGGATGACTGTTTAAGGATGGAGTGAGATTGAACTTGAGAGGACTAAAAGTTTGTGATGAAATATGTTCAACTGCTTGTTTTAGTTCTAAACATTCAAACTAAGGAATGGAAAACAGTTTTGGTATTGTGTTTTAAGGATGACCACTCTGGATTCCTTTGTCACCCTTAACTTTCTATTGTACATAAATTATCTACACTTAACCTGACATATCCCCCATCATGACTCAAGTGGTGGAGGGGATTGGGGTAATTAATTAGATGATGAGAGAATGATGAAAGACATGAAAACGGCATCAAGGGAGTATTAAAGCTAAGGAGAAACAGACTGTTCATGGATGTTATGATGGATGCCATATAAACACCTCGTAAATGTCCGGGGACTCTTCTATAATTGTGTGTGTGAGCCTACATATTCCCCTTAGGGAATGCACCATTAGAAACAAGGGCTTGGCTCTGTTTCAACTGGAAAAGCCTTTGGGTCTGGCTTTGGCGTGAGAGCATTTCAGCCTCTCAATAGAAGCTTTCACTCTCGTTTGCCATAACTAATAAACCACACTAAAGCTGTGTGTCATGATAAATCTCAGCTTCTCAAATGGCATGACTCACTTGGTGGTTCAGAGATGCTAAAGTCGGCTAGTGTGTGAAGAAGTGCGCAAGACAGCGAGTTAATGAGTGAGTAAGCAAACAAACAAAGCGAGAGGGCGGAGGGACAGAAAACACAGACAGATCTAGTGTGTTAGAGAGAGTATTAGGCTCTCCAAAGACGGACTTTGAGCACTCACTCCATCACTGCGCTGAATGTAAATCAACTTTGACAAGAGCAGCTTAGGGCATAAAGATTCCCAATCGGCATCAAGCGTTGGAGAGCGCTGTAGGTAAGAAGGTGGGGTTGTAAGCTTTCTGCCTGGGACTAGAGACTGCCCTGAGGCACTCCACGGAGATGAATGGTTTAGACCATTAACCCCACCGCAGAATCCCAACATACCCCACAGGCACACAAATGTGCTGCGCTGAGATCAGTGCAATGTGTCGCAATCTCAGCACCCCTGGAGTGAGACCAAAGCTCCAGCCTAGGGCCAGGTGTTACCCACACGGGTTTACATGCACGACCACACACACACACACACACACACGCACACGCACACACACACACACACACACACACACACACATACACACACACACACCACTCCACAGCACGCATAGATGCATGAATTCTGAGGCTTAAAATTTCAAGTACCTTTACACTTTCATAGTCAAACTGTTACATTGTACAAAAATGCATACCCTAGCTCCAAACACATCCAGGAAGGTAGGATTATTTGTCCCTCAAAAACAGTGATGCAGTCATCAGCACTATCCAGGTGGCTCTTAAACAGTATTTTTAAGATAATTATTCACAGAATGACTAATGAATCCGGCACCATGCAGGCTCTATACATACTGTTAATCAACACTGTGCCTCCCTAAAGTTGTAAGTGTGCCTGTTTTGCTTATGGTATACTAAATGAAGACAGGTTCTTACTGTATACCCTGTGCTTAAAAAGACATTATATGTGTATAAAACTTAACCTTCATTAAATTGCTGGGATTTTATTTAGGGGTCAACCAATACTGAAAATGATTTTGTGTCTCTACTTACATTTGACTTATTTTAGGAATGCCTGTTGTGTTAAAATGCAAAAACTGAAAGTTGATAAAATCCAATCTAAACTACAGTCATTCATAATGAAAGGAGTACTGCAGTGCCTTTTGTATGTTTGTTAAGAAATAGAGACACTGGGTTGCATCTAATTAATTAGCTTGTGTCTTGATCGCCCATGTTTTCTCGCTGTTTGAGAACCTTGTCAATTCTTTCATGGATAAATGCAGAAAGAGAAAAAACGTATCCACTTAAATAATGATTTTCCATCTCCTATCCAACTGAATCCTTGAAATGCTGCAACGTTTCTGCAAAATAAAATAATTGACTCTGCTCTTGGATACTTTGCTGCAGAAAAGGGCATTTGTTGAGATTGAGCAGCTACAATTGTAAAACTGCACGATTCCAAAAAAAAAAGCAATCAGACTAACCATCACTTGAAAAGTGTTTACATTTTATTTTAACATATTGCCGATGTTCCATAAAAATGTTTCTGCTTTGACTTTGGTACCTAAAATAAGTGATGGATGTAGTTCCCTCAGAATTAAGACAATTTAAATCTGCCATCATTTTATCATAGCCTCCAGTCTATGTTTTATTCTGACTTCCCCGTCTTAGATTATAGCACGTGTAGATGAAATGACTCTGTCTCTTCATTGTTCCGACTTCACACTGCGGTAAAACATCTTCTGCGCAGGCAAAGGCTGATGTAATTCAGACTTGACTGGTCCAGTAATCCCATTACTGCAGCAAGAGCATCAATCTATTAATTGCACTGTCACTGGGGCAATGTCATGAAACACCTGCATTGTTATACAGTTCACTGGCACAGTGTATGAAGGGGGATCAGATTTAGTACATGTGCCAGCGAGGCCAGAATCATGCCAAGTGTAAGCCAAGCAGATGCAAAACAGCTGGCATTGTGCTCAGCTCACCGGCTGATCCCGGCTTCAAAGGCATGCTACAAGGTACCCTTTGTGTGAGAGTGCATGTGTGTTTGAGACGAAGACAGGTCTGGTGCACTGCGTTAACATGGTCCCCTATTGTTCTTTCTGGCACCTTAAATGCTCAAAGGACAGATAAGGAGATGGCCGGCTGACTGAAATCCATATAATTTAACAGCATGAAAGACCCCCGTCATTTCCTACAGAGGTTTTCAAATATTTGGATTTTCGAGAAAAGCTTTCTGGGGGTTTGTTGATTGCCACTCCAATGAATTTACGATTCTGATTATGGTGCTTTTGTTCTGTCAATATTCCCACTCTGAGCCATGAATGGTACAGCGCAGTTAAATTGCACCACCATTTTCAAGTCAATGTGTCTTGGAGACTTAAGTGCACTTACATATAGCATTAGTGCCTGGGGGCTAGCCTTTAATTACCTGCATCTAGGCTCTGTACAACATCTCCATATTGTGTGCGATTATCTGCTTTTTCTTGAGAGTGGGAGGGTCAGAAGAGGCAAAAATTGCTCGGCTTTTGTGCAATTCTGAAGACTAAGTGCGAGGCAAAATGACTGCAATCCATAGATGAGGCTAATGGCCTTAAATAATACACTTGGTCTTAGTTGCCAGAGAAATCGGCATTCATGGCGTTAATAATGGGGCCTGATACAACCTTTAAACATAATTGCAAAGCGCATTGTTGACAAGGAGTTGGTACAGGCTTTCTCAGCCAAAGAAAATGATAATGACTTCTTACTCGTTAAGTTCAACCTGCGAGCGAGAAGCATCTTGCATGGCGCTGATAACATTGTTTTATCTCAGATTCCCAGTCTCGTCACGAGGTCCTCATCCAAACAACGAGATGGTAATTAAGTGCTGGCACTCTCAGCGAAGGTGTTTTCACAACATTTTTTTTGAAGTGTGAGCATGATGCGCCCTCTCGTCTCTTGTAGATGCTGTGTTTAAAGATATGCTGTCGTGAGACATGCTTGAAATGAGCGAGTGGAGCCAACAATGAGATTTCCACTTGAGTGATGTCCAGCAGAATGATAAACAAGGTGTTGGACTTGTCTGGTAACGTTTAATCTAAGTGAAACCCCGACAAATTGTGTTCTCCCGTTTGCTTTTTGGCAATTTTACATCATAGACAAATACATCAGCAGTGTGTGTGTCTAATTCAGTGTGTTAGATGAGGGCTGCAGCTCTTAAGAGTACATACTGTGCAGTCATATGTGTGTATGGTCTTGAAATAGTGTGTGTGCATAGCTTGTATGTATGCGCTGTGTGGGTAAAAGGGGACGGAATAGACTCAATTTAAATCAAATTAGCATGCAGGGAAATTAAGCAGAGGGATTTAATTTGAGCTGTTGTAAAAATGCTAATTTCAGCACAGCCCGGAAGCTCATATGCAAATACAACACTATTTTACAATAATTCATATTAGGCCGGGCATGCATAAAACACACATATTACAGCCTCATGTCGTCTGGGGACTAGAGTATCATTAGCTTTCAGACTTGCTACAAGGTGATCCTGTCTAGGGGGTGTATATGCACGAGTATGTGCACCCATGCACGTATTAGATACTTCTCCATTCATCTGTGAGCACCAATAATTCAGCAGTAATCTCATCTTCATAGGAATGGAAGTGTGTCTGCATCTAAACATGCATCTCCCTGATTTCACATATATGTTTTAACAGATCAACAAACACAACTACAATTCATTGTTATGATCATCTACACAATATACTAAGATCTCACTGTAACCGTGGCAGATGCTGTTGGATTGTTACTGCTGCACTGCTAAACAAACTACTCCTCAAGGAGCAGTAGTCACTATCACATCGTAAATGTGTGACTTGAAAATATCTTCTAGTAAGCATATTGGAAACAGATTCCTCGCACAAAAACTGGCGCCTGAGTCCAATTTAAAGTCTGTATAAAAAGAGACAACTTCTCTCCTCTGATTATCTAACAGGCACTAAAACATGAGCATGTTATGCTGCTGTTGCCTTAAATGTGAGTCATTTTGCTGTCATAATACCTCATCTTGTTTTCTCACTGCAATGGCTCAAAAGAAGTGCCGCATCAATAGACGATTTGCTCTTCTGGTCCCTTGTGGTTTACCTTTTGATTTCTGGCTCAGAAAGGTTTGCACTTGTATTTGATGCTGGTGGATGTTGTGTGTAAGTGCATATGAGTGTGTGTGTGTGTGTGGTTCTGTATGCGCATAGTGAGAGAAATTAGGTTTCGAGTTAACATCTTAATGTTAAGGGAGGCTGGAGGAGCCAGTCGATATTCATCTGACGGGTTAAAGAGAAGTGTGCTGGCTCGCTGAGACTCACCATGCCATCCAACATCAATTGAAACAATCAATTAAAACACCATTAAGGCCCGGGGTTTCACATGGTCCAACACAGCATGGGTTAGTGCCGGGTGGGAAGTGCATGAGTCTTTGTAAGCAGATTTTTCAAACACATGTAGCTCAGCAGATTATTAATGAGCTTGCTTTTTGAACTGTATTTTTGATAGGAATTTGGTCAGAGTGGTTTAAAAAATACAATTCACTCAGTAGAGATTTAGAGCAGCCTTTAGCTGTATACTAGAGAGGGACTGAAAAGCATCCTTTTAATATGTGTTACATGTTTGTTTTTTGAGCCAGAAGTGACCATAGTTGGACGACAGAGCCGATACTTTTGGTAACATCAAAATCCTGGTTGACATTTACCATGCCCTAAAGGGTACTGTGCATTATCATACATTTGACTCTTTTTGTAAATGGAGTCTCCCCCTGCTGAGCATGACAAAGAATGCAGGTTAAAGGAACTTGCAAAGTCTATGAACTAAATTAAATCTCTAAATGAATCCTCTGGATACTCTTATTAGTTATCCAATTTCAGACACCGTCATGCTTCTAAGACCAGATTTGTTTCTGAGTCATATCAGTGTCTGGCTCATGAAACAATCCATCAAGTCAATGAACGCCCAATTTATTTACTGCAGGTGCCCACATGGAAGTTTTCATTTCTGCCCAGGTGGAGATGTTAAGCGCTTGCGGCTTCCCTCTCATCATCCAACACTTTTAGCATTTTTGCATTTCTAACACAGAGGAATTGTTTGTTGCGTCCCTTCTCTTCCTCTCTCGCTCTCTGTCCCCTCTGCTCACCGGGAACAATTATGCCCTTCTTTCAAGCCATGGCCAAGCCCAATTTGCCACACAAATTAATTGGGGCCGCATTTGAAGAGGGGGTGGGGTGGGGTGAAGGAGAAAATGAGGGAGAGTGACAGAGAGGGAGATGGCCAAAGACAAAACAACAACTAACAGACAAAATACTCGTGAAAACTTCTCAGTTGAATCAGTTGCAAAAAGAAGCATTTTTATACAATTCTTTAACACTTCTATTAACACGTTAACTGCAGTGTGTGTTTATCAGTGGGCCTGGCTGGCATTTTTCTTGAGAGGGGGCTCTAGTGTCCACTGTGTGCGGTGGCGAGGAGGACTGGCTCCGAGGATCGCGCCATCTGTTGAGCAGGCCTACTCAGCCATTTTCTGCTCTCGTGTGTCTCATATCCTCCACCCATTTCCACGGCCGGAGGCTAGCTCACACCCAAATGGATCCAGAGCACCAACAGAGGGCAGCTTTCCGTTTTGGAAATGTAGCGTTATTCTTGCTCCTGGGGATCAGTCTGGAGCAGGGGGGGTAAATTGAGTTGAGGTCTAATAGGTCGTGAGTGAAAAAGTGTTATGGCAGGATATCCCTGTTGAGGGATTCTAGGCGCTTCTTAAATGCTGGAAGGATGTTTTGCGGCTTTTCCAACAGCAAGGGAAGCAGGTGGGGAGATGACAAAGTTGCAAGCAGAAAGAAACAAAAAAAAAAGAGAGAAAATTGGCAAGAGGTTAGGAAGAATAACAATGGAGGGGGTTAGATATGCAAGGAACAAACACGTGCATGTGGGAGATCAGGCAGCACAGGAAGTGAATGGTCCGCATATAAATCTGGTATAATATGAGCTAGTTCTGCCTATGAACGCACTTGCTCTCTTACCTCACTTGCCAACACACCTCATCGCCTCCCCAACTCCCACATACCCTCTCAGTCATTAACAGACAGCCACTGTGGCTACCTCATGATAAGTTTGTTTTGGCTTTGAAATGATGACCCAGCACAGCTGTCTAAGAAGGGTGTGAGGTAGCAGCAGCTGCTCACAGCCAGACTGCTAAAGGAAGGAAATTAAGGGGGGTGGGGCGTCAAGATTTGGGGGCTGCTGACTGTTGTGCTTAAATGTGACTGAGCAATGTCTGGACACGCGAGAGTGGAAGTTTTGAAGAGACAGTTGTCTGAGGGAAGGTTTTTGGCAACCCTGTTTTGCTACTAATCGAATGCTGTTATGTAAATTCACAATGGACTGTGGAGGATGGGAGTTTCTAAAAAGATAACTACTAAAAGCCCCCTCGATGCTAACGTTTATCGACTGTTAATGCCGTTTTGGGAGGATCCCGTGATTAAATTGTGTCAATAAATCCTGCAGCTGAACATAAAACGGCGGATAAACGAAGAATACATTTCTCCATTTGCCTCCTCCCCCGCTGCGAGACATATGTGGCACAAGGCGGAGAACAAAAATAAAACACATTTGAACAGATTGCAGGGAACATTTCTCAAGCACAAAGTTGAAAATCTCAGCCATCAATTTCACTTTGCGCAGCTCTGTCGTGTATGACCTTGGGTGAACGATCCCTTCATTCCGAGATATTCAGGCGAACTGAGGGGATTTCAGTTGGTGCGAGGGGTGCAATAAAACTTTTATTCATCCCTCTGTGACTCCAGAAGCTAATGATTCATGGATCTTAGTGTAAAAAAAAGTGAGGGTGGATGCTGTGGTGCAGGACCAGAGCTCAATGAGGTTTGAAAACTGTTGTCACACATCAGTGAGCAGGTGTCTGATGTCAAGTAACTCAATTCCAATGACTTCTCATTGTGAGATTCTCGGTTGAGGCCTGAGCGTTTCTGGTTCACATGATCGTTTTTGCAGCAGAAAAAAAAAGAAACTTGAAAATGAGGACTTGGATACTTGGATTTGGTCAAATAAGATGGATCATTGTGAGATATTCGTAGACGTGTGTTTCGGTTTCAGGTTGTGTGCGAGGATGGGAGAAGCAATAAACAACACTAAGAATACCACTTACAAAAGCCATGCTTGAGTTTGACTGAAGGAGTATATGTGTGTGTGTGTGTGTGTGTGCTGGATATGGTTCCCTCCTAGAGAAGCTGATTTACTTCATTCAATAAATCATACAATGACATCAATGTAATCTGTCTTATAGAAATAAACCTATAATCTATAAATACTCTAACATTTTGCAAGTTTTTACACTTTGGTTCACTCTTGGTTTCCATACCAGCTGTCATGTCAGAAAAACACCTCTTTTAAAAGTTCTAAATGAGGTTTTGTTTTTTGTTTCAAACTCTCTGCACATAAAGTGTTCTGCAAAGGGAAGCTCAACCATCCAAGTGGAAGTAAAATGAGCAAAATACCATTTCATGTGGAAATGTTTTTTCCTTTTTTTTCATACCATAAGTAATACAAAAACCCCTTACTGTCATTCTCTACAGTGTGATATTTGTTTAATCTCAATTACTTCAATATACATTTTCCTTGAATGTAAATTATTTTATTTTCTATTTAAATACAATATATTAAATTGGAAATGAGACCAGTATCTCAGACTGGCAGTGAGAATATCATCCCACTTTGAGTCAGCAGCTTTGTTGAAGTACATACTGTTTTTTTCTTTTTTATTAAGAAGGATTTTTTTTTCATGGGTGTTGCATGGAGGTGTTTTTAATGTCTGGTTAGGTTGGTCACTGAAAGAAAAACAAAACAAATCAACAATCCCACCCTTGCCACCCAGCCCCCAACCCAGCAGAGCACCACACTTGGGGCCCGTGTGAAAACCAGCGGTCCACTTACTTTGAGCATCGGCGAGGTGGAGGAACAGACCCAGGACGAGCAGCAGCGGCAGCAGCAGCGTGGGTCTGGCTCTGTGCATGGTGGGACAGCTTGGCACCAGCATGCTTTGGCAGCCTCGGTGGCGCTGGCTCACAGAGCCCTGTGAGTCAGTCTGGTCTGATTTCTCAGATGCAGGGTATTCACAGCCTATGCAAGGCAAAGGAGGGAGAAGGAAGAGGGGAGAGGGAGTGAGGAGGGAGGAAAAAGAGAGAGAGGGAGTGAATGAAACAAAGCTGTTTGGCTCCATGGGTTTTATCTATCCCTGCACATTTCTGACATACCCCCACACAGCCTCGGCTGGAGCTGACAGAGGATAGGAAGAGGCTGATGTGCTCACAGGGTATGTTCTGACAGTTCTCTAAATGGAATAGTCACTTCACACAATGCGTGTGCACGTGTGCGCGAGAGGGAGAGAGATAGAGAGTGCAGAGAGAGAGGGAGAAACCACACAGATGAAAGGGCGGACTAATAAGATTTTGTCTTCACAGCTTTGGTGGCGAGCACCAATTAAATACGCTGCATAATAAGAGTACATTTTAAGTCCTGCTTAGATCAGTGTTGATATCTGTTTCACATTAAAGCTCCTCTGTTGCCTGTAAGAGCTGTCAAACAAAGAAAATACAGGAAATATTCATAAATGCTGCAAGCTTTTTCAGTCTTCCACATTTAGCAGTTTAAATAAATTTGACCACTGAGACTTTCTTGAATACAATACAAGACACAATGTTGTCTTATAGCTGTATTATGATAAATGCCTTCAACAAACCAATTCATCTGAAGCACATAATCATGCTTCTTCTGCCACATTTAATCCATATTAGATGCTTTAATAGCCCTAAGTGACTACACAAAGTGATGGAGTAGCTTAGCTTAGCTCAAACAACAAATGAAAATCCATAAGACAGAGTGGCCGAGTGTTGCCATTCATGTTTAGCCCTTTTATCGAAGGGCCACTCACTACATGGCTGTGAAAATCAATGTGTTACAGTGAGCTAGTATTAGCTGCACACTCGCTCTATCCCCTTGTCATCCATTTGCTTAAGCCAGAGCTTGATCCTCAGTGATGGATGCTCTGCGGTAGTCTTCAGCTCGCAACACAGCTCCCGGCTAATCCCAGTGTGTGCGAGCTTCGCTGACATGCTGCACTGCTGGTTAGCATGCTAGCTAACTTGCCTGGATTGTTCTGCAGGATGCTGTTGTTTCAGCTGGTGAAGTTCCCTGACATGTTAGGCACTTTATGTACCATGAGATCAAACACACACCACGTCAGATCTCTTCTACTTTATGGGATTCTGCGGTTTTAGTAGGCAGCAACTGTGCATACAAATGATGTTGCTAGAAATAATATTTTATTGGTTTATCTGCACATTTGACCGCCACCTACTAACAAGAAAAAAGAAAAGAAAAACAAGCCCCCTAAGCCCAATCAGTAGGCCCAATGATGACAAAGTACCTCATTTCCCTGTTACCAATCATCCTCTTTCTCGCTCCCAGCTCTCCCTCTTTCATTTCTGTGGGCTGTAAATGGCAGAAAAGACGGGAAGATAGCGCACCTGTCACACTCGATTTGTGTTGGGGGGAGATAGACACGACTACCTGTCTCAGAGTGCCGCAGGGCTAGCAGCAAGCGCAAGAGCGGGGGACGTGTGGCGAAGGGAATCAATTTGAGGCAATCTCATCCCCCGCTCACACCGCTGCTGACACACAAACACAAATGCCTATACATGTACATGCATTTAAGCACACTAGACAAAATTTTCACGAGTAGTGTTTGAAGCAATGTGGATTTCATTACAATCAAGTGGACTGAAAACCCCGAGCAGAGCATGATGGGAGAAAGCTGCAGTATGATCCATACATGGTGCAGGTATTGCTGTTTGTCTCCTGAGGTCATTGTTTTACGCATCGGCCCCCCTGCAAATCTAAGTGATAGCCTTTGAGTTAATTAATGTGTGGATCTCCATAATGACACGACATTAGGCAGCGCACAAAAAAATGATACTCAGCAGCCCTCCCCTTCTCTATTCACGCCAGGCATGCACACACCCATTTACATACACACACGCTGATAGAGCCAAACAAAACCATCTGTATGTTGTGTAACCACCAATGAGCAAACCAAGAGGCTGTGATATGTGAGTAAATACACGGAGAGGCTAATGTAAGCACAGCAAAAAAAAACACACATCAGAAACCTTGATGCCAAAGTTAGTTAGTTATATCGGTTGTTGATTTGTGCTGTTGAAGACTACTCGCCTCAGAGGCTTTCCTGCTGAAAGGGCACAAGCCACCTGCTAGACCTTGGACAGGGCAGCAGTTTGCCAAATGCATTGTTATCAGACAATGGATTTTGCTTAAATGCTGCAGCGTTTTTGTATGAAAGCCATTTGTAATGGATTGGTAATTACAAGTATGAGCTTGTACATGGGTTCAAATAATCCTCTATAAAAATCCTCCCTGAATGGCGCCACCACCTGTGCCCATTTTATCCCCAACATGGCTGTTTTGCGTTGCACTCTGCACCTTTACTCCACACATTTGGTGGCAGGGATACTTCCCATTGAACATTTATTACAAAAGAATGAGAAAAAAAAAAAAAACAATCTTGTCTTTCTTCCTGAGCCCCTGGTGGTATTATTGTGTTTCCATTCAGTGGTGCTTCATTCAAAGGATTTTGCTGCTGATAGCAATCATGCATTATTAAACAAAGCCTGACAACATGCACAATGTTAATTAGAAAAGGGGGGGAGTGTGTGGTAAGAAAAAAGAAAGGGGCTGTCTACTCTCTCTCCTTCGCCATGATCCTTATCAGAAATGTGAAAGAAAAGGAGGGTGGGATGTTTATATTCTCCATAATGGTTGCTCTCTATTCTCATTCGAGTCTCTGAGCGTGCTATTCTGCTCTATTTAAACCGCCAATATTATAAAAAGGGAGGGGGACAAAATAATCAGTCATATTTATCTTATATTCCAGCCACGCTGCAATGAACGCGTTACGAGGGAAATGCACTCTGAAAAATGATGAACATCCAAAGCAACAAGTTCACACCATCTTCATGCAAAATCTGTCATTCCATGTTTCTCCATATGCCGTAAAATATAAGGAAACCGATTCCAAACTAGCGGAAAATGAATCATGACGTGAGATTGCTACTGATGGTGCTATCTGTAACAGATTCAACACGGAGTTGAGCAAAGTAGTGAAACTACATTATGCCCATCCTTCGTGCAAGTTGACTAATTTCACTTTCAACTGCTCCAGGGAATTTTTAAACTGGGTGTTTTTAATTTCAGGCTCATGCACAAACTCAATTGAACTTCAAGGAAATAGTGCATGGTATGTTATCCTAACAGACCAAAGCAGCCACAGAAATGCCACAAAATCTATTAAGACGAATCCCTCTGTAATTAGCCCAACACATGCAAGGACGAAGCACCACAAAAGTACAGAGGATGTGATCCATACTGCATTGTGTTGTAAAAAAAAGTTTTCAGTGTATCATGCCCAGCCAGGCACAGCAAATAAGACTTTGTTTCGTTTTATGAGGCAGGACTTTCTATTTCCCTCCAGACTAACAGAGTGAAAGAATGCAGTAATTAACCCGCACACGCACACTTTCAGACTACAGTCATATGGAAGGGTATGTGAGCTGTCTTTTCTTGACTGATTCATAGAAAGAAAGCTACTGTTTCCCAAACACAAACTTTGCTTCCTTCATTTTGCTTTCGAGATAAAAATGAATACAATTATTAAAGTCCTCTGGTTTGCACGTCCTTGTATGCTTTCAATCAATAAAAAACATTGCAAATTGCTGTTTTCCATGAACCAGTAATGTGACAATTAAACATTTAAACTTATTTGCAGTAAATTTTGATTGCAAATCACGACACCACATTTTCATTGCTTGTAAATGGCACACTGTCTCTGTTATTCTGATATCAAACTTTTGCACACTGCCCTCACCTTCCATATTTTTGCACTAACTATACAGCTCTTTCATACACCAAACACAGAAATTGTACATTACAAATAGTCAGTGGGTGCCTGTGCCGCTGGATGGTCTTAAACATCCTATGACCAGATTTAAAAAAAAAAAAATAATAATAAGCTCATCAAAGGCAAAAGCTACACACAACCATTTCCTTCACCAATCCCCACTTCCTCATCAGAGGGGTTAAGTTTGGGTGAAGTCACAATGAGTTTCACATGCTGGCTGCAGCCATGTTTTCTCTTTTTCTCTTTCTTTGATGCCACAGTGTAAAGTCTGTCAGTCTCTCTCCACTGCTTAAAGCCCTTTATGTGCTATAAAGTTATTTCTTTTCCTAACCCTCCTCCCTTTATTTTTGTCTCTTCTCTGTTTTTCCTCTCCCTTTTTTTTCTTCTACTTTCTTCTGCCAGCGATGGTGTGATTTAAGACCGAGTGACAAGGCCGTTTCTCACACATCGCTCCCGATCAGCCGGCATGTGTAATAACATCCCTCAAGCTAAGCTAAGCTATGCCCTCAAGTGCAGCCTCCACATGAAAGACCCTGACAACCGCACATCAGAGGAGTTTATTTGCAATACTTATTTATTTTCTTTTTCCCCCTCCCTCTTCGCCTCCCCTGACCTCCCTCCAACAAGCCTCCCACGGTCATAAACTATCCTTTGGGTGGTACAGCCGACTTTCTGTCTGAGAAAGTCAGGGTTTTTCTACAGTTGCGACTGCAAGCCTGACTAATTTTACAACAAGCAAATGCTGCCGATACCCTTACTGATGGATATGTCTTGTTTTAATATGAATGGATCAGCCAACATGAAAGGCCCAGCAGGAAGCTAATTGGCTCTGATGACATTTGTCTGTCTAATAATTGCCTTAAAAGCACCTGCTGCGCCTGTAGGACAAGGAGCTATCACAGAGTCATCTCAGTTGTGTGTCCACTGCAAATTAGTGCCAGGCGACTTCAAAACCATCCGCTGTTTTGTTTTCTTGTCTGTGGATTGATCTGGACATTGAAATGTCACATTAAGAGCAGTCTAACATCCCATTTATACACCTAGCTCTTGAACACTGCTATCAATGAAATTATATTTTTGAACCATTTTTTCTGATGTTATCCCCTTTATGCAAAAAAAAAAATAGAGGAAACACATCTTCATGCGGCAGAAAAACATCAGTAAAGAATAACTTTGTATTTGGAGAAAAAACACAGGTCAAGGAGAGGATGGAGAGGCTGTTGCAATTTGTAAACTGTTACCTTGTTTGGGTGCAAAGAGCAAGGTTGTGTCCTCATGAGAATTCAGCCCACCCATAGCGACCTTGAGCATACACTTTAGTAACTCAAATGACCACGTAGCATCGGCTCACAAACACTCCTCCTCCTCCCACTCGTTCTGTGCGTGTGTGCTCTTTTTGTTCTCAACAGCCTCTCCTTGACTTTTCTCTCTACCTGGTGTACCTCACCACTTTCTCTCTCTCTCTCTCTCTTTCTCAGTCCCTCTTTTTTTGCTTCACCTATCCTTTTCTCCCGTCTCATTCCTCCTGCCACCTTTTTCCCAGCAGCTGCTAGGTTCAGATGGATGGTCCCCACAGTGCAAGACCCTGACCTGCAGTCTAGTGACTGATTATCCCTGCGCCTTGTTGTGCTGCTTTCTGAAAGCATACCAACACAGAGCACACACACACACACACACACACACACACACACACGCGCATACAAGGTTACAGAGCCATTGGATAAGCTTTAGGGACACTGAGGAATTTCTAGGGGCAAAAAAGGAAAAGGCAACATTTTTCATCTTCATGTGCATGTTTGGTTCTCCTCTTTTAACCTCAATGACAATCGAAGACACACTATTGGTCTTTAATGGGTGTAAGTAATGCCTTTTGAATGATCAGCGGATACACCTATGGGTTTGCGTGTAAGCTGTGTACACTATTTCAATGAATATTTGACTTTTGAGAGGCCATCCTTTGTTCTATGTTTGCTTGTCACAGTGTGGGCGTGTGCCACTTGTGTCATGCTTGACCTTGCACATCAGCATGTTGTACACTGAAGAACTTTTTATCAGACACATGCTGGATCTTGGGGAGCCTATTCTTTCGCGGGCAGAGAGTGTGGCAGGATAGGGGTGAAAATTAGAAAAAATGGTAGACGCAGCAGCTTCAGCTGCAGCAGCAGCCAACCTGGAATGGCTGGGATTAAATTTATGCTGCATGAACAAGGGAGGGTGAAATCATGTTACATATTATGAACCAGAAAAAAAGAAGAAGAAGGGGGAGTGTGAAGAGGGCGGAGCAGAGGGGTGGAAATATAATGGATAAGGGGAGCAACGAGGCAGAGAGGTGGTGAGGGAAAGGAGGGGACGACAGCGGGGTAGAGGAAGGAAGGGGGCGAGGAAGAAGGGAGGGAAAGGAGACGAGAGGGTGCTGTAGGGTGGAGAGCGAGGGAGGTAAGGGAATTTGCCTCACTGCCTGCTTTTCTCACACTCCGTCTGTGCTTGTGTGCCTAACAGAAGAATTAAAGGAGGGATGATACCTTTGAGGCCAGTCTAAAGGTGGCGTTTCCTTCAGGGAGAGAGGACAGAAGGTAACAAAAAAAACAACTCCCCAAAGAATAAAGGAAAAACTGCACATGCAAACTCATCACACACTCAAAAGCACCAACTCCCGCTCAGGTCCACATCCAATCGCACAGATGCAGCATTGAATAGACAACACCTACACATATGCACTCACAAGTGTAAACTCAGGCATTCATGTGCACAAATAAACCCATACAGGCAAATCGCAGGCATGCATACCCTTTGCACCACATGCTCCTGGCACTTTGACATCTACCCCCAACACAGCATTGGTCTGTGGGAGGATGAATAATCTCACTTCCGAGAGGCAGAGAAAATGAGAGAGAGGAAGGAGGCTAAGAGGGTTGTTCCCACCCCAAGCTCATGTCGTTTTTATGGAAAGCACAGAGCCCTTGAACGGACAAAAACAGTGTTCCAGTGCTACTCGTCTACATCAGAACAGAGCTCTATTGAAATACCTGCCCAACACACATCTGCTAATCGTGTTGCTCCTTTATAACATATGGCATATGTCAATAACAATATGTCTTCCTATCTTTTTTAAAACAATTAAAGGTACGTTGTGCGCTAGTGACATTTTAGTGCCTTTTGTACACAAGCCAAGCCGTTTCGTATGTAAATGCACTACTTAGGCGTACATGAAGGATGTAAGGAGGCGCTCGGGGCATACACACCACACTCATAGGGCAGCAAAATAATTAAAATGCCAAGTGTCTCCCATTATCTAAATGCTAATTTGCCTCGATATAGCCTGAGCTAAGATGTAACGCCACATTATGCTTGTGAACTCAGGCAATGGCGGGTAAATTTCCCTTCAATTAGTCGAGCAAACTGTATTCTGTCTTTTACCTGAGGTGATGTGGTGGATGTTTTAATAAGTGAACTCGTCATATGGCCTTAGCATCAGTCCATGTGTATTAGAAAGGTTTTGCCCCTCTGTTTCACATGCAGCTGATCTTTTGAGTTTGACTTGTAGTCAAATGAATGCTGAAAATACTCCTAGGTACTAATCAAACATGTTGTTTAGTCTATTTAATCGACTTCCATGTCTGACTGTTGTGTACGAATTTGCAGACAAGGTCAAACTGGTGTTTAGGATCAAACTGACAGCAAATGTTGTTTCTCAGTGTGTACTGTGGGCATATGTTTTTTGCCTTGACTCGTAGTTGATAAGAACGCCTGAGTCAACAACTGCAAGAACAGACAGGCAGTATAAGAGCCTGCTGCTTATCAAAGCTTTTTGCATGAAAACACATCAGTGCCAACAGGGAGGGCAATGGGACAAAAAATATTATCACAGATATGAGAGGTTTTTTGCTGAATACACGGATAGAGGTGAAATTGTGTTGTTTCTGCTTTTCCATCTTAATCCTGATAAGACTGTCAAAGGACATCCAGGGTGGGGGTGAACAGAGCTTTAAAAAGCTGTTTCAGTAATTTAGTGGTTCAAGTATTCTTACTAAAGTCCACTGAGCGCTTTGATGTGGGCACTGCTGATTAATAGATTAGCAAATCTAAAACATTTTTTAAGTTCTTGGATAACCTTGAAAGGTGTTTTATCCAAGCTAAGCTATTGTTCTCATGAAAGGCGGAACAGGGTGCTTGTGCAACTCTGTTGAGGGAAAGCAATGGTTCACCCCAAGGCAAAAGCAACAATTCCCCCTTTGTCGTTTCACTAAGACAAATGTCTGCCATTTCTGCGTTAGCAACCAAACAAGAGCAGTTTCCCCCGTCAGTGGTGGTTTATTGTAGCGCTGGAACAAGACATTTTATTATGCTGCTGAAAATGAATGAAAAGGTCCCTTTCTCCAGCCACAGTTTGGAGATTGAAATTCAAATCAAATGCCACCTTCAAACAAATGTCAGTACAGGAAATCAAAACCGCTCTGTCTGTGCCTGGCATCAAGCAAAATACACAGTTTGACATTTGGAAATGATTTTCTCTTCCTCGCCGTCTTTGTTTCTTATAAAATTAACTTGGCAACCAGCAGAAAAAAAGCCATATCTAAACCCTCATAACATGAAAAGTATTTGCTGCTCTCACTCTACATCTAACAGCCTCTCAGAAGCCCCCATCCAACCCAACACAACCTGCCCCCCCTGAACACTCACAAACATGATTAAGACACTGTCAAGCCTGACACCGCCATCTCCCATGCTGTCAGTGGCCCTCACTGGGAGTCACTGTTGACTGACTGCCTGGATGTGCCCTATCATTAACAGGGATGCTTGTGTCACTACGGAGGGGCTTTGATGACAGACACTAAGGCCCCAATGCCTGCCCCTCCCATCTCGCCTGCCCAAGTGTCATCTAAATGAGATAGGGCCCAGGAGCTAAGGGATTAGGCACTGCATAATTACCTATTTAAAGATCCTAATTGAGCATTTCATTAAGAGACTGGCACTGAGATTTTGCCAAGGAGGGCACTACGGGGAGAAAGACATATTTTGCCTGTGCATGCATGCGTGTATGCATGTGTAACCTTGAATTCAAGAGTTACTTGTAAACATGGATATCTCGTCTGTTTTTGTTTACATTGCACTTAAGAGTGTTTGGCAGAGGATTTTGCAAGTCCAATAGAAATTTTCCTTTAGAAATTGATCCAGATCATAAGTAACCATGACCTTATCATGTTTGTTTTCAGGCAGAACCTTTGCATAATCTAAATTTAGTTTAATTAAGTGGTCCTCATATTTGAGTTGCCCTTGACTTCCCTCGGTGATAAATAAATGTGAACACACCAGAATATTTTTTTCTTTTTTTGCAATAAATAACAAAGTAGATCAAATTAACAACTTTTTTAGTTAACTTAGAGAACAATTTGTTGCTTTCCAACTTGGGAGTATATACAAACCAAGTTTCCATCCTGTAGCTCTGATATTTCATATTTAAATGCAGGCCTTTATCATTATTTTTTTATTGACTTGTCATGTACTTTTTTCTGGTGATATGAAGATTAATTATTTTAATGTAATTCAGAGTCTGCCGAAATTGTTTCAACAGCTATTTTTGGGTAAAACTGCCATTTCCAGACAAGTCAGTTCACAATCTAAGTGGAAACGTTTTAGAGTCTAGGCTCTGCCCCACATGATAAAAGAAAAACACTACTAAGCTGAAACATCTCTGTGAAGCTAATAGAATCCAATAGTAGGGGAATTTGCATGAACACATTACCTTTGGGTTGGATAGAAAGTGATTAACAACGGCTTACATTGTCAGCCATCAAAATAATGCTTTCATTGATGCCACAAAGTCTCAGTCCCTTAGTTACAAGTACCACATCTATAGCTATTCTTTTTTCAGATATGTGTCTCTTTATCGTACTAACATAAGCTATGATAATATAATTATTCATTTATATTTTTACCACTGACACTGAATTTCTGATGTGGAGCTTAGTTTGAAAAAGTGTTTTTTTGGGAAGTTTTAATGATCTTCAAAGCCATTGAGACAAAATGTACCAACAGTGGAGTGCACAGACAATGCTTTCTCAACATATTATTTTGTTTGCAAGAGATGCCTCTTTCAAATCCACAATATGGTTGAATGCCTGGCTTTTCCTATGTTTACTCCCATAATTCAGTGCTAGGCAATTAGAGAAAGATTCTCAGTACAAATCCCTATTATAAACATAGTTATGAAATCGACTTAACTTGTCTATGGAAGGTTGAAATGGACTATGGACAACACCACAGTCCTCTTATCTTTTCTCATTACAAACAATTCCAACAGTGCCGATCGATAGGAGAAAATTCTAGACCCAGATAGTGTGCTTATGACACAACTGACCTGATTTACATGACCTGACAGCCTGTGACTCCTCTTTGCCCTCCGATCTCTATATCTCGGATCACTGGGGACATAGGCAAGTGGCTGGCAGTTGCCTCGCGCATGATTGACTTGTTTGCTAAATGACTAGCATCTAAAGTGGCAAATGCTAGCTGGGGGCTATTGGAGACTTTGGGGCAGACACCAGCTGCTAACTGCTACAGATAAACTGTCCCTCCCTCTGGGGATTCATATGAGCACGATGGTGGGGAGTGGTGCTGAAGTCTGGCCAGGGATGCTCAGGGCTATAATGACACTGAAACATCATGAGTCAGTCAGTGCTGCTGCTACTGCATCAGACCTATTATTCTTCTTTGACATGATTGAGGTTGAAAAGGTTCCTGCACGAGCAAGGAAATGAGTGCGGGTCTCTTACAAGACAGGTGAGAAATATGTCCCTGAGCTAGCGATGGTAACAAACTCAATAGTATCTTTCAGTATCACAATGTAATGCATCCTGAGCAAAGGTCAATCCACTTACATTAAACCTTTGATGACTTTAAGACGTGGCACAGTGGAGTACATCCATTTAACCCCAATAAATTAGGATAAAAGAAAACAACAATTCAACCTTCTGTTATCATGTCTCGCAATCAATCCTTGACTTCAACTAATCGTTTTGAGCTTTTATCATGTGGGCAAAGATCCAGTTCCGTTTGAAGGCGTTGATGTCAGCATAGGTAGGTTGATAGGTTACTTTGTCGGTAGGAGACCTTATCCAAATCTCCCACTTAATACACATTGTCTCATTCTCTCTTTCTCTTTGTCGTCTTACAATGAACATGGACAATGAAGCGCACAATAAGCTTCAGAGCCTGAAATATATTCACTTGCAGACTGGCAAATGGTACACAAGAAAGCAAGACGCATAATCTCCGAGAGAAAACCTCTTTGTGTGAGGAAGTGTGCACATGTGTTGCTCCCTTCCAGCATAAAATTTGGAGGGCCTCGCAACTGCTTTGATTGTTGACTAGAATATAAGCCTATCTGCTTGATGCTCAGAAGGAGATTCATGGAAGTACAAAGACTGTCTTTAGGATTAGGTTCTAACTTGTGACTGATTGTAATTAGCTATGGACTGGGACATTTAATTATAGATGGGACCAGGATTTTTTATGTCTTTACATATTATGTAATTTTGTAAATCATTTTTTACAAAGACCAATGCTACTATTATGTTTATTTTTTCTTTATACAAATGCACATGACCATAGTTTGACCCTGTACTCGGCAGCAAACACCTGAATTAATGAAGAGAATGTATGTGAAACAAATTTCAAACAGATATCAAATATCAGCAGTTGCCATGTGAATGAATTCTAGCATATGAATGTATAAGTAAAGTTAGCAAATGTGAATTACCGTACATCCTCTAATAACTGGGGCCTTTTTTTTTAACTTTCACAGCAGAAGGTACCAGGCCTTTATCTGAAGAAGGCTTGTATTAGAGGCAGACCTTCACATATAATTATATTTGTCTGAGAAGTGTAATTGTTCATATTTTAGTACAAAGCAAATAGTTTTTGAACCAACACACTTAGCCCTATTAAATTTACTGTAAATGAACTGTAACTGCTGCCATCTGCTTTTACTTGAAATTGAAATCCTTCCTGTATCAAGAAAAGGAATTTTATGTTGACACAAAACAACTTCAAGGGAACATTGTTGGCACATTCTTGATCAGTGTATGTATCATGATTCTGAGGGATTGATCATATTGGGCACTCAAAATATGTGTGCTTTGTATTGTAGTTATGTTTGACATTACAGTACTGAAAGATCGCGAGGGTGTTGAGACATACGAGGCATACTGTTTTAAAATGCCTGTGGGGAAAATTAAAATGTGGGAGTCCATCCATTCTTGATGATAATGTATTTCTTTGGTGTCTTCTTTTCTAAGATTCGAGCACACTTTTCCCTGTCTCACTTAGTTTCTCACGTTGTGTTTCGAAGACTTGCCGTCTGCTGACTCCTCCAGGTGTTTCCGTTTACTTGCAGTGCCTGGTCTGAGTAAAGCATTTGATTGACCAAGTAGTACCACGTGTGACAATCGCTACCGTCAAGGGGAAAAAAAGCAGCACCTTTTAAAATAGACTACGGTTAAAAAGCATTAAAGCTGCACTGTTTAAAATGGACAAGTATGTGAATTGCCATGTTCAAGTTCCCCCCTGATAATACTACCCCGGCTTATCCTATTATTCCAACACGTGTGTGGTCTTGTCTGTGCCCAAGCATGGACAAACAACCAAATCAGCTTGTTAGTTCCCCATCTGAAAACACCCACAGGTGCAATTTTGTCCAAACAAGATAGTTTCTACTTCAAAGTTCCTCAATAGTTCTGGCAGCCCTGGTGACAGAGGAACCAATCTATTGGGCGGTCCAATGCGGACCCTATCAGGCCCCATCTTGGCCTTGTGCATGCCCTATCTTCCAATCTCTGTTGGGGGAGACATCCATCTTGATTTCTGCTGAGTGCCAAAAAGAAGTAGCCAGAGAATGAGACTAAAAGATGGAGAGGAGGATAGAAGAAGGGTTTTCACTTGATAAGGCAGCTGGGCATCAGAGAAGAGGATCTTGAGGTGGTTGGCCCCAACATGCTGGAAGGAGGAACGTCATATTTATCTAATTACCACTGGGCCATTTTGCCAGGGAAGATAGTGCAGGGGTCTATGGCGGCTTGTTGGTATCACGGCACACTCGTGCTTTTACAAGCTCACGCGTGCTCAGGCGCAAACTCATGCAGATATGATTTACATTCAAATACACTCCAGTCACACACTGAGTTTAAACTACACACAGAGACACACACAAATGCATGGGCCCAGGGCTGAGTGCCATAACAGCCCAATGAAATATATTCAGATTAGAAAGGTGTCGCATTACTCTCCAGCCGGATGATAAATACGCGGTTAGCACCATCATTAATCTTGTACCCCTCCCCACCTTCCGCCTCCAGACGCAGTGATATAAGAGGAGGGGAGGCAACATACACTCGATGGAGCTCATGTCTCAGCAAGGGCTGCAGCGGTGCGGCTGGTGCATGCATGAAGCTCTAGCACTGCCTTGTTCTACTCGGTCTTGTAAGCACAAGAGGTCAGGGCATTCAGACTAACTGAGCTTGCTTGTAATGTCACTGTTAAGATAAGGCAGGTTGATCATTCAAAATGAAGTCTTGCTGATTTTCTATTCCGGGATTGTTGTGGTAAAAAGCATACAAAAACTCTCCCTGTTGGTTGCACACATTGGCTGATTGATCAAAAGCTGTCCATGTCCTTTTCTTTGCATTTACTCCCTTTACCTTTTTTCCCCTGCCTCCTCTGTCTTTCCAAGCACATCACGTTCTGCAGCCAACCTCCCTTCTTCCATCCTAAGGGACTGCTGACATATTGTCCTGAAAGCCATTTCAACCTAAGTGGCCATTGTCTGGCTAATGAGCAGCATGCATAAAACACTAGAGGGCTGAGGAGACAATGATGGACATATACACAGAGACAGAGACACATGCTGGGCACAAGCGTGGATTCAACCGTCAGTTGCTTAAGCAGCATATTTCTCCTGCAAACACCGCTGTGCCCCCCCTAGGGAGGCTTTTAGACAGACAGTTCAGACAGTGGCAAGTTGCCCTCAATACAAACACAGCCCAAGAGAGGGGTCAGAGATCAAGAGCTGAGGAAATTACGTGTGATGAATTGGGTGATGGTGGCAGTAGTGTTGTGTATATGGGAGTGGGGTCATCCTCCCCTTCCCTTACTATCTCACTGGTGCGTTTGATGAAGTGCATAGCCTTTTAAAGTACAGCCTGGGTCTCAGCATGCTGAAAGTCAGAGTATGAGAAGGATCCTCCCACGTTTTCTTGTTCAAGTGGGGGCACTTGGGAAAAACAAGGGGGAGCACTTCATGGCATCTCGTCTAAAAAGTCCAAAAGCTTGAAACTGGGAATGCTTAAAATGAGTCAGCCGAGAGTCACCAATTGCTAAAGTAACAATATGTTCTTGGTCTGGATATGTCAAATGATGCTGCTTATACTGTAAATCTTCATTATTGGAAACTTGATTCATTATTATTCCAACTTCCTTTCAAAACATTCTGACTCTTTACCAAACTGCTCTGCATCGCATTAACTTAATTTAAGCTTAACAAAACAATGGCACAAACAAGTATATTTATCTTAATTATGCATTTTAAACAGAAAACAGATCCAACCCAATGGAGCTCTGCGAGCTGTGTCCCTGAAAACTGGTTCGACATCATATTTACAAGATGTTTTGCTGATTCAGAAGTCTCACAGGAGGAAAGTCGACCTGATTGAAAATTCACGGCTGATCTCACAATCCAAGGGCAATTTTTTTTCACGGGATGTATTTCCTCATTGTTGTGAGAAACTTCTGTCCACAGTCCAGCACACAGTTGCCAAAAATACTTGGGACCTAATTTTTCTCTTTTCAGATTATTGCCTTTCCACCCCCCCCCCCCCCCCCCCCCACCCCTCCTGTCCACTTTAAGTAATCACTAAGAAAGAAACAGGATGAGTTTTATTCCTGCCAAGGCCTCTGAGCCCAACATCCACCATGCTCTGGGACTATTGTGTGAGAAGGGCCAATATAACTCTGGTGTTTCATTGCTAGATGGCTGATTAGCTCTTAAGGGGGTTGTAAACTATTCGGTGGCTTCGTTTGGGGCTTCATTCAGGAGTCGCTTGTTAAGTTAGGGAGATGAAAGCTACGCTCCACATGCATTGCATACAATGTTATATAAAATGAAACCAAAATTGCGCAGAAATTCCATCCAAAAACTGACACGCTCACACAGTTACTTTGTATTGAGCCAATTGTGTTGCCACTTTTTTATTGAATCTCTCAGTCGCCCCCAATCACTAGGTGCTCCATAAAATGCTAGCGTGCCGAGAGGGCCTACTATAATGGTGGCTCAATGCAGAAATAAACTTGTTTTACTGCTGCAAACAAAGTGATGTGACCTGGAAAGGTTGTATTTTTGCCTGGGATAATGACTGTATTTTAAAAGCAGGCTTCAGTGTGAACTCTAATTACCTGTCTGGAGCCACTGAGCTACGTTGGTCTCATGCACTTCGTAATGAAGTCCATACTGGGTCCATGTTTATTAAAGGCAAAATGAATGTCTGGTTTTAAAAATGCTTTGCTGAAGCTAAATTCTGATGCCTTTTGTTTCAATTTTCATCTTAGATCAAAATGTATTTTAAACTTTGATTTTTGAATTAAAACAGTCCAACAGCACAGACAGTATTGAGCTCCCAATTTCTTAATATGAGATTTTATTTTATTATGGGCACATGTTCTATCTTTAGACAATTACAACATTAGAACCACATAAAAAATCAAATGTATGTCCATTAAGCCAAATTCTGAACAAAATTATGCCATGAGGTTAAGAGAGACAGTTTTAAAGAAAATGTCCTTTGACTTTCACATTTTATATGATTGCATTATCCACACTCTGCAGAACTTGCTGCCAGTTAACTTAATCACCCTGACACCCATTTCTCATAAATATGCAAATACAATACAGTCTTGAGCACTTCAAGAGCAAAAATAACTTTTGAAGACCCTTTCTCAAATCTCAAGTCAAGCCCTCTGATCACCTCATGTGGGCCACATTGTTTTCCATAAGTTTCCGGGCTCCCACAGCAACATGTTTTGCCAAAACACAGCATGCTTACTTGTCACAGTAAATTTAATCATACAAAATGGGAGCACTCAGTGCCTCTCTCATCACTGCCACTTCTTTCAGTGTTTTTTTTTTCCATTGTGGTTAGAATTGAGGCAGATTGAGGGGTAGGAACAACAAAGATGGAAAACCCATCCCTGCAATCTTAATGAAAATATCATAAAAATGGCACAATGGAGGTCTGGTTATATAGCTAGAGATATAATTTTACACTCAGGTTCTTTGTGTCCCTCTAGAGAAGAGGCTCACTAATAAAACAGTCCTCCACAGACTGAAGGGCGGCATGGGTTTGTGAGATATTAGGGAAAAATAAAAGGGAGGGAAGAGAAGGGGATTTGTAGGAGTATTACGGCATGGCTTGTTCCTTATACTTCTGCACATTCCTGTGGGGCAGTGTGCAAAACTTTACCGTCTTCAGCCATAGAAAACTTTAAGAGTTTGTTAGTCAGTCTGCAACAACTATCTGCATTCTATCTCAATCCATTTTTTGTCAGCTGTCTTGTCTCTCCTCTGTGTACGTTCCTACATTCCCACTGATCTACCTAATCTCTTGACAGGGGGGCAGAGCTTGTGGACTAACAGCTGGGAAATCTGTGCCCCCTGCTGCCCTCACGCTCCTCCTCCTCCTCCTCCTCCTGCCACCCACTCTTTCTCCCCCCTTGCTGCTCTTACAGGTCGGCCTAGTGACGGCTAATAAAAGAAGCGGCCCTTGACTGTGAACAGCTGGGTTCCTGTGATCTAACTCTGCAAGCGGCTTCGTTGGGGCTTTTTCTCTGTGAGTGGAATAGTAAAACACACAAGAATAGCACGAGAAAGAGGACGACAAATAGAGTACACAGAGAGGATTTGGCTAAATTGGGAAAAAGCGCATAAAAGGGGAAGCGTAACAGAAAGAAAAGTGAGAGAATAGATTTAGTAGCATGCAGTGGTAAGCCAGAGGAAGGGAGCTCAGTTGCTGTCTTGTCCCTGGCTTTTCATGGCCTAACCAGCTAATCGATAGCACAGAGAAACAGTATTTCAGCTGGCTCACTGAGCTCTGTGTACAGGAGAAATAGTGAGAGTGCCAACTCATTTGTTCTGGTAGTTTTTTTTTGTTTTTTTTTCTGCTAGAGTGTGTGAAAGCAGTATTTCCTATAATATATTAAGCTGATCAACAGGAAGTGATATATGCAGTTGCGAGTGTGCATCTATGCAGGAACTTGAGTTGGACGTTAATGCGAGTGGGAGCAGCTGAAGTATGTCATTGACATGAGAAATTTCTACTGTTTACATATCACGGAATGCAGTATTTTAAGACTTTGGCAAATAGTTGAATTGGGTTTAAAAAAATCAAGTAATCACATACTGATCATTTAAGAGGCAGCCAAAATAGCCAAATCATCTCTGAGTTGTTAAAACAAACAAAGCCATCAGAGTGATTGCAATAAGGCTCTGAGGATTATTATAGATATTGACCCTACTGTGAAACTAAATTCTTTCAATCCTTTGAGACAGCTTTCAGAATGCAGAAGCTATTGGGAATAGCCGAGGTCCTCCACTCTCTGCTGTTGGTATTTCAGCCTTGAGCAAGACGTGCGAGGGGCACCGTTCCTCTAAAACAAGGACTCCAGGCGGGCACATGGGTGGAGGGCTGTGATGAGAGGAAACTTAAATTGTGGCAGATTTAAATAGATGCGCATATGACCCATCATGCCTGACCTATGCTCTCTTATCACACTTCGGTTCCATAGATATCTTTTCTAATTTTGTGTGTTGTGTGTGTGTGTAGCGGGGAAGTTGGTGAGTATGAAAGACGACTCCAGATGCTCCCAGCTGGCTGTTGCCCAGTGAGGCTAATACACTCCTGCCTGCCTAATTAGAGCACATACACAGGCTCAGTCTACCCCTCCTCTCTGCTCACATCCCGCTGTTTCAATGGGTTTATGGTAGGAAGAACATATGCCCCCCCTGTGTTTTATTCAGGACACACATGCAGACAGCTAAACAAACAACCAGGGGCTTAATTACCTCATAAGGGAGGCCAGGGGTGAGGGCTACAGATGAGTCAGAATAGCATAATGTAAAAAGATGTGCAAAGCAGAACTGGGAACTGAATTTGCTCTTCTGCAAAGACAACTGATATGTGGAATTTGATTAAAGTGGTGACTTAGTAGCAAAACATATTTAGCTAAAATTATTCGAGATCAAAAGCAGTGTCGGAGTCAAAGTACCTCTCTTAATATGTCAGCTGCTTAGTGAAAACACACAAACTCACAAGACCTCCCTGACACACTGAAATAGGCAACACAAATTGCAGACATTCATTGCATGTAAAAACTGATCAACGCGTCGTTCCTGTCAAGCACAATGGGCAGCCATATGGACATACTGTAAGTGTCTGGATGTGTTAGCCACACTGACCCTTTCTTGAGCAGTAACACAGCAGCAGCAGCAGTGCTCCCTCACAACACATCGTGTCAGACATTTCCACCTAGCTTGTCTACTCTGTGCTGTGGGTGGCAGATTGTCTTTTTCTTTCTCAGTTTCACTTTTGTCTTGTTGGCGCAAACACAGAAAACAGCAATATTAAAAAATCTGTACGCTCAAATCTGTTTCAGGGCAAACAGTGGCTTACATGCTTATCTATAAAAATCACTACCAGCTTTCTTTTCTACTTTGGTTCTTAGTACTTGCAAAATATCTACTTCAAAGATGAGAGATATGTTTAAAAAAATCACTACTTAATGAACATTCTGTAGCGCCATGACTTACTAGGCAAGATAGGATGACACTTTAAACATGGACTACATCTACTTCTTATCGAGTAGTAACATGAATCCAAATGAGGCAGTGGGCTTGTCAGTGCTTAAACATCGGTTTGCAAGTCATGTCTGACCACAAAGCAAGGTCTAAAAGGCTAAATGATAGCCTCGAAACAACACACATGCTGAAGTGGGGCCAAATGAGGACATAGGAGGAGGGAGAGGGTGGTTTTGGGCCGTTGAGTTACACAGAAAAAGATCCCAAGGTCAGTGTTCTGGGGCCGGCCACAGACAAGGGAAGAGAGATGGCGTGGACAGATGTCAAAAGTGATAAGAGTCAGGCCTGACAAGCTCCAGCTTGGCTATCAGTTACTACACCGAGCCTGCGGTTGGGACACTGCCAAGACAATGCCAACGCCTCTCTGTGATGATCAGCGCCTCCGGAGGTTGTGCAAAATGGCTGCCGCCATGCCAACGCATTATTACGAGTCACTGGCTCTGCTTTTTTTCTCCTCAAAGGAAGTGCCATCTGTGAGTGACAGCGGGGCCTCGGCCATTTATTTTGAATGCAGTAAACAAAGCTGCCATTTTTGCATTTGAGGGTCTGGATGCTTGCATATTACCAGCAGCAAGGCTGTTTGTTGTCATGGGAGATATTAAGTGCGGCCTGATGTATATCCTGTCTCCATCTCCATTCATCTTGTCCAATCCATGCTCTCCTATAAGCATCATTCAGGCTGCAAGACAAAATAAATCCTCATATTCACATTTGAAAGCAGGGTGGGAAAAAATCCAATACCCCGGGGAGTGCTTGGTCTTGCTTTTAGGACAACAGCTGACGAGAAGAGAAGAGGGCATTGGGAAATAAATCAATATCAGGCCATTTACAATCATTTTCTGTGATCATTGATAATCTGTCAAACCATTTATTTCAAAGTCTGAACTGCACACCAAAATCATTTTCTAAAGACTTTTCCCAACGTCCAAAACAAATAATTAATAACTGGCAAATCGATACTGTGACGCTTTATTGAGCTCACATGCTTGACTTGAGTCTGGCACCTGGCCCAATTGTTTTTCATTTGCCAGATATCCTCTACTCTCTCTCCTTTTTTCTGCTTTGTATGAGCCTAGATAACAAAAGTTCCCTTTGTTAAATGATAGGCATAATATACACAGTTTGTTATGAAGCATAGTGAAAATAGCTTTTTTAGGGGTGGTAAAGCTCTGTTGAACCCTGCCAGCTCCATTGAATCACATATGTCCAGCAAAGACAAAATAACCCATTTTCATCACACTGATTTGTCTTTCGAATTTCCAGTTGCTCAGCATTGTGAACCAAAAACATCCGGCACCCTTGATTAGTGCCTCTCAAAAGGCCCCTGGTTTCTCAATGGAATCAGTGTTGGCAGTGCCACATCGACTCGGGTCACACCCCGCTGTTCTACTGAGTGGGCCTGAATAAAATCATTGCAGGCAGACTGAGAGCCCCACCAGGGTAAGGTCAACTCTTCTGACCCCCACTGGGAGGCCAGGCCTCATCTTCCCTGAAAAAACACTCCTGAAAAAGTGCCGGAATCAGCAGGATGCTAACAGAATCACTATAAGAGAGGTTATGCTTTGAAGTTTTGACTGACAGGCAAAGTAGCATTTGTGCAATATTTGACAGGGACGCAAACCCAGCTCTTTTTGTGAGGTGGAGGATGGACAGTCTGCTTTCAAAGAGAGTTGGTCAAAAGCCAAATCAGTTAGCATTTGCAGCAGAGTGAGAACAAAATAAAGTCAGTTGCCTTGTTAAAGTGGATCCAAACAATACGCATACAAGTCACCAAGCTAAAGCTACAGAAACTGGCTAAGTACAGAGATTAAGCTTCTTCAATTTGCTCTCACCTAAAGTGAAACTGGGGCGTTCCTGTCTGCCAAAGCATGATCAAGCATCCACCAATCCTCACTAAACCACTCAACTCCAACGTCTAAGGGGTCCCTCTTGGGTCACGGCCTCAGTGTCACATGCCAGTGGATGAGAAAGGGGTATTGATTACCAGTAAACTCATTAAGAACTAAAAGAAGGACTTTCCTGCAAAGACAACAATTTGTTTCTGTCAAAGCAAGAATTTAGAAGTCAGATTGCTTTCAATGATTTGGTTTACTCTTGTCTTTTTAAACTGATTGTTTTCCAAATGAACTATTACCCAATGTCTTATAGACATTTTTAATACAAGATATCTCTTATATTCTTAAATCCAGAAGTTAGACATTTTGGGTAATATGAAACATGAATTGTTCTTACAATAAGCATAATGATGTGATTATAATACTGATAGCACTGGAATTTTGGCAGCTGTTTCTTGGCTTGGGACATTGGCCATTACTTTCAAAAATGAGCAATTGATAAAAAATGCTGTGCAAATTTTTTCCCTGAAGTTGAACGACGGCTGACCAAATCTGATTCCATCCTATCTGCAATTATTGAGTTTTTCCTATTCCTCATTTATTTCTCTTAATTTAAAATAACTAAAAACGGCCTCCATTTCTCTCAGTCTACCTTTGAACTGCTGGCTGTGGAATCTTGTTTGCTGTAAGTGTGATGCAGGGAATTTAACTTTCACGACTATCAATGACAAACTGTCAAGTCTTTGCACCTGCAATGCAAAGACTGCTCTTCAGGCCCAGAAAAGGATGTGCCTGAAGATCAAGATACCAACTGAGGACGTAGACAGCTACCGTTATCGCAGCTCTGCCATTAATAAGATCGCCTTGTGGCTTGTGTCCCAAGGTTTTTTTTTTTTTTCTCCTGCGTTATCATGCTTTGGGACAATCTAAATGAAACAGCGCTGGAAAATATGGCACCACTGTGACAGGGGCTAAAAATCGGAAGAAATGTCATGGGCCATTGTGTCAGTGTGGTTAATCGAAAATAATGGCCAGCAATTTATAGTTGCCGTCCTGACCACAACTGGATGATGCAGGAGATCCATTTTTAATGCGTACATTCCATCACTTCATACAGCCTACGGATGTTTAGGGCCCCAGCCAAGCAGTACATGAATCTATGGACGAAGGTTATCATTGAGCAGTAATAAACTGGGCTGTGCTCTAAAAACAGACTGTCTGCTGCTTTTGTCCATTTGTCTTTGTGCAGGCACATGTTGTGGAACCTTGTTCAGATTAGGCTTCTTTGACAGTCTTCTGATTTCCACCTGCGGCCACTGGAATAAACAAACTGGAGAGGGAGGAGGTGAACTAATGGGACATGCAAATGGAGGCCACCTGCTGTGTTGTTGAGGCCACAGGGAACAGAGAGTCCTATCAATAGTTTGTCAAGGGTCCATCTAATCTCCCCTCTTACCTTGTACAGTACCATTATGTTAAACACTCAAAATAGATGCTGAGAAAAAGTAAGCCCAAATGTTCTTTGGGCCCTATGATACTTTGTAATGTAGCATTGGTTAATGCTGGAATTTTGGCTAAAATAGTCCTGGAATAGCCGATCAATCTGACTTTCTTGTAAACAGTTTTTATAGGTTTAGTTCGTTCAAATATTTAAGCTACTGAAGTTGTAAAGCTTGTGCAAATTTGTGTAAGGTGACCAAACTGTGACCTAGCAAGTGGGTGTGCTGATTCCCCTTTCAGATGAACAGGTAATTTGCACCTGATTTCAATGTAGATGGGTCGACACGTCAAATACTGTTGCTCTCTGAACTGGCCAAGTATTTGTGCTTTTCCACAAAATAAGATATGTAGTTGTGGAAAAAGTATAACAACTTTAAATCTGACGGAAATAAAAACGTATTTTATTTGAATGTAAAATCACTACATAAATCAGTGACCACCCAAAAGTGAAGTTGCTATAAAGGGTAAATCCATTTGTAGACTATTTGTGCATTTGTATACAGACTGACGTATGCAATGTGGTTATAAGGAAGGTGAGGAAGTTGATGGCTCCTTCTGTTGTGATCTATGTTGTTATTTAATTACAGTGGCATTTTACTGAGACACTGCAGAGCCTTTTCCTTTTTTTTCTGTGACAATGCCTACCTGAAAGAGACTTGAGTAGTGGCAGACAAGCAGTTACAAGACAGATAGTACAAGTGTGGATGAAGAATTGAATGTTGCTATATGGGAAACATTGTTACAGGCCCCATCAAGGGTATGATATCTGGATATGTTTTGTGTTTTATAGGAACGTACACATACAGCTTGACTGATCAGGAATGTGTTTTGCGATAAACATTTTTAAATTGAGCTTCTGATCAGCAAGTCTTATTTAAAATAAAGAAATTAAAGATCAGCTATGAGTCATGCCCCTCAGCATTAGATGAAGTCATTCACTAAGCTCAGACTGTATTGTTGGTTCCCTCCGCTCAGAGTACAAACACCAAATAACCTCCTATAGTGCATACGAGGTAGAAATCAGCTGCATACAGTTTATCTTTTCACACCAATCACGTTCTGCATTTCATTCCTGACGTAAAAGCTCTTAATGAAGACAGCGTAGCGCAACGCTGCCGAGTTCTGCACAGCCAGTCTAAAGATTTTATTTCACTGCTTCCACAGCTTGCCTTATTTCACTACGGCTTAATGAGAGTCGTTTGGAATAATAGGCTTCCATTGAACGGAGGCATCTGCATCCACACAGCTCTAAACGAGTGAGCTAATTTCCAAAGATAATCACCTCGCCTGCTGTGTTTTTATGCTGAGATGCTGTAGATTTTCAGCCTCGGATTTAATGAAGTCAAAAATTACCTCCAATCCTCTGGTAAGGTCTACGGAAGCTGAATGTGTCATTAATATTTTCTTTAAATTGTTAAAGAAAGTGGGTTATTTTCAAAAACATGGCAATTTATGAAATTATTAATGGTGCTATCCAGGAAATGAGAATATCTTAAAACCTTGAATTATATTACTGTTTATGGATAAAAGAAGGATAAATTATCTCTTTAAATAAGTACTGTTATATTTCAATTGGCTTTTTTTACAGTCCTAATGAAAGCAACACCAGCGAAAGTATCAGTCTATCATCCAGTGTCTAATATGGCCGAATTTACACAATGTGCATTTTCTTACCTACCTTCTTCACCTCAGTTCTTGCTAAATCGAAACACAGCACTAAAAGAATATAATATTTTAATCAAACTGTGTGTTTCCTCTAAAACTGCTTCCTGTAAAATACATATTTTGTCATTGCGGGTCTGCAAAGGGCATCCATCAGATGCATCAGCTTATATAATCCTCTAAAGTTTTTCCTGCAAAGACATCCTTGCCTTTACTGACTCCTTGAAATACACCTAAATCTGTTCTACAGAGAAGTTTTGACTAGCCCAACTGAAGCTCCTCATGCTGCTTTGAAACATAAAAAGAACTACAGACGATTTTTACATGTTTCTAAGAGCAAACAAGTGAGATTTCTTAGGATGACTGGGTAATGAAGTCCACCGGGACATTCAGAGACACAATTAAAGGATGAAGTGAGTTCTCTTTCTCACTGTCTCTTCAGTCTCCCCTTTCTTCCTCTCCGATCTCTCTTGTCTCATCCCTGTGTGTGTGTGAGAACGTTGTCACTGATGACACAGAAGCTGTGGCGTCACGCAGTCATCGCAGATGGCAGATATGAAAAAAAGAAAGAGGAACAGGAAGGGAGGAATCGCTTACAAACTGCGTGGGCCATTTTGACAAAGAGCAACCATTGCTTGTCTGAGCAAATGGGAAAGGTCACAAACTGTGACAATGTAGTAATGTCCCATTCAGTGAACTACACTCTTCTTTATTTAACGTCCCACTCAACTAACTTGTCTTTAAAAAATGTCATGCCCTTTTATTTTGGTAAAGGTTGCACTAAAGGCAGCAACAAGAAAAGGGAGCCTGAGCTGTTTATCACATTCGCTGTGTATTTGTGCAGTTGGGGGCTCGAGAGAAGCTGTCAGTAATTTGGCAACATCTACAGTGCTTTTCCCCCTGCGGCTCTGCTGGAGTGGCCGTCGCAAAAATTTATTCAATATGAAAGAAACAGCAGCAGAGGTTAATTCCCTGGTGCAGTGTTATGCAGGCTGGCAGTCCAAGCAGAGAAGCAAGACAACAATATGGCTAGCAGCTAGCGCAGGACGTCCTCCTCACAGCTTTGTGTTTAGCTTATCACAATAGACGGTTTGGGAAGGCTTCCAAATAACGGCAGAGGGTGGGAAGACAGGAGAGACAGCAGAAGGAGGGGGAAGTAAGGGATTGCATTGTAATGGGTTTTCATGGCTACCATACAACCCTAAAAACTGAAAAAAATCAGCTGTGAAAAAGAAAAAAACCATTTCAAATAATACAAGTTTAAGGGTTTTAGAATCAACAGCCTATTTGCATCCATCCACATATACCTTAAATGCATATAAGTAATGCTTTTATTTCTAAAATGTACACCTTTTTTCAGTCAAGACCTAGGTCAAGCCACCAAATAAAAAAATGTATTTAAAAGTTATTGTGCCATTTGACAGGAAGTTTTGACTATAGTCATAGTTGCAGTTTTTAGTGTGTCTTTTCAGTTTTCTAAGCCAGTCATTGGAGGAGAGATTAATAAGAAACATCTTCATTTGATGAGTGTTGACTTGATGGAAGAACGTCTATTTTGTCTATCTAATTTTGTCTTATAGGTTTGGTCTTTTATTGTCTTCAGAATCCCTCCAGAATCTTTCATATATTTAAACTCCTTGTCGCGCTTGTCTATGTTACACTACCTCTAATTGCAGTCATACCGGTTATGTACATGGTCATATGTCCAAGATATTGTCATCCCATCTTAAACCAAACCTCTTATTAGCCTCTGCTAGTTTGGGACCTCCTCTCAGGCTTATTTGCTTTCTCACACCATGTTACCCGGGTAACACTTTTGTTTACCTTTCACTAATTGGGAAAAAAAGACGAAGACCTAACCCAAGCATTCAAAGTCCCTCGTACAAACTCTCCCTTTCTCACTCAAACACTAACACAAGGCATGGGTAAGGGTGTCCAGTTACAGTGACACTAAAACTCTCCTGGAATGTTTCTTTAGGGCAGATCGACGGGCAAACACATGCAAGGATAAGGTAGGGGTAGGTGGAGGATTAAGTGTGGCAGCTTGGGTTACACCTGACAGGGACTTCTCTTAAATACCATGATAAATTGAGTGGAAAATATTTGCATTAAGGGGTCACAGAAATTATAGTTTACTCTCTTGGTTTTCGGGATTTCATATGGCGTTTGGTATCCTCCAAAGTTTGCACCACCTGTAATCCCACAATGTGGTTCAGAGGGGTTCTACCAATGGTGCTTTGAAGTGTGACTGTAAAATACACATGGCCAATGTCACCCTTTTTCAAATATCAACATTCAATAAACATGACGTGGATCTCACATTATGTAGTGACTTCATTGGGTTTGGTATGTGTGGCTTATTTATGCCATCTATAACTCCAAGCTATTTGAGCTATCCTGAGCCTTTCTGCTTGAACTTCATTTAAGAGTAACCCAAGTCTGCTTACCAGCTCTGGCTATAACTGCCTTTCTATGTTTAACTGTTGCAATCTCATCCCCCAGTAGATTTGGATTTACGCAGGTCCAAATATAGTTAATTGCCAAATAGAACCATGGGGCTATATTGGCAGTGGTGGAAATGGGTGGGGTGCAGAGGAACACCGTTCCGGGAGGTAACGGCATTCCCTGCAGCTCGAAAAAATCTGGTTAATGTTTTTTATGAGGGAGTTTTTTTAGGCCGTTTTTAAGCGTGTTCATTTAAATGAACACAATGTAATGTGCTTGAACGCACCACAAAACAAGCAACAGCTTTTAGAGCCAATAGGAACGTGTGATCAAGGTCTCAGCTCCAGTGGTGGGTTTTCAGCTTGCGGTTACAGGTAGGCTATGCTGACAGCAACCCTGAACTTAATTAACATTGGTTACTCTGCAACGTTTTGATGATCAATTTACTTTGCAGAACCCACTGATTCAGAGGATGGGCTGTATGTTTACTGTGGAGGGGAGGACACAGGATGCGAAGTCGAGAAAAGTTAGCAGATTCGTCATCATAACCGCTTTGCACGCAATCACAAGAACAACATTTGCGTCCAAAGCTTACACACTCTCTGTAAAGCTAATACTGTGAGTTTTCCATGTAAACAATATTGCTCATTGTGGAATTGTAATGTACAGTAACAGTTTATTTTGCATATCATTTAAATTGTTACTGTAGTATAGTTCATGGTTTAAGTAATTAGCATGTGATATAAACCAATTCCTACTGTGAAGTGATTTATAGATTTAAATCCCTCGAGAAGTCAGATTTTGTGTCAGACAGAGGGAGATGTGTTTTAAGGGGGGAATGGGATTAGGCCTCAGATTTGCCCCAAAATCTAGAACTTACAACATTTCAGCAGAGAGAGAGAGACAGGAGCGGAGGGCTCCCCAATCTCCCAGAAACAATGACAGAACTCTCCAGGCTCACTATAGTCCAGCTCACAGCCAAATCTACTGAATGTATGCCACTGCCCCCCTCCAACACTGTCTATAGAATAGTGAAAACTGATGCCTCATAGAGTTATTTGTGGTTTTTGTTTTTGTATTGGGCCTTATAATGTTTGAATTCTCAGCATGAATGATGATGACTGACTACTGGGACATTTGTGTCTGAAATAACGGCCATATCAACCCCTGGTATCTAAGGAAGTTTTAACACCAGTATTAAACTATAAATACCTTGGTGGGGTCATGAGAGCCATTGGTTTTCTAGCCTGACTAAATATAAACAAGTCCTGTCTGTGCAGTGTTATCTATAACAGAGTGATGCAACTCTCCGAAACCCCTCTGAAATAGGTCCTAAAATATACATGAAAAGGGAACGGAAAAATAAACTCGTTCTTCTGTGTCGACTGTTTGAAGACGCAAGCACAACCTTCATCAGCCATCCATAAAATATCACAATGAGGAACGAAATAAAGGAAGGAAGGGAGAGGGGAAGAAACAATGAATGAAAAAGACAAAGGCGACTCATGAATTGGAAGGAGTTGTCAGCATTGCTAGAGTCGCTGAGGCACATCTGTAAAAGCAGATTCCTTTTCTAGTGTGATGAAAAAAATGACAAAATACCAAAAGTTTCCTTTCAGGTCTTGGCAGGTTTGAAATAGGCAGGACAAGAGAGCGCAGCAACTCACATTAATGTCTAATACTTGCTCATTTTTTTTCCCACACAGAGCTCTGTATTCCCCCCGGGCTACCATTTGCTTTGCAAAATGCATGCATGAAATTCTTGAGACCGGCCTCCCCACGAGAGTCTAAATAATAGATTACCAACACAGCTTCCAGCCTGCGCTATAACTTCGGCCCCAACTGTCTGGCCTCATTAGCGAGTGAAGTGTAAAAGATAGCCAGCTGCTAGCCCAGGTGACGGCACACAGCTCTGGCCTTTGGCAGCAGCGGCCCACCCTAAAGAGAATATACAGCGTCTCGCTCCGTGCAATTCATCTTGTAATCCGCCTTAAAGCTGCTAAGCTTCCGTTGATGGCAAATGAATGGACAGCAATGGCAGGGAAGATGGAGAGAGAGGGAGACAAGGGTGAAAGTTTCAGTGAGCAGCGAAGGGAGAGAATAAAAGGACTAAAGTGTGGTAGATTCATCTGTGAGGAAGTCTGTTGGTTTGGGCTGTCTGGTCAGAACCAGAGGTGACCTAAACCATTTTCATCCACTGATTGTCCCCTCTCTTTCCCTCCTTTTGCCCCTCCCTCCATCGTTTTTCACTCTCTCCTCTGTTGCTGTATCTCTCTCACCCGCTCGCTCCATGCCCGCTTCCAAATGGCAGTCATTATACCGGACATGAAAAGTCATTTTAGTTCCGCCTGGCTTCTTCAAAGCAGCTAGCTATAATTGCAGATTGAGTAGAGGGAGAATGCTGGGGTTACATAGAATTTAAACATTGACTCCTAACCTTGCAGTGATGCTGGAATTTAAATTTGACTCCAAAAGGGAACAAGAACTGATATTTGGAGGATATTTTTTCAGTGAATCCATCGATATTCCCTGCCTCTATTGGATGACTCTGTCTTTGATTAGAGATACCCATGCATGTTGAAACATCTCCCTTTGGACATGTGGGTTCCAGACGCAGTGAGTGAATTGGACGCACAGGATCCCATTACAACACGTGTTATTTGAAGAATTACAGCACAAATTGGGGAAACACTTCCAAATTATGAAAAATCCATCCACTATTAAATGCATTCCTCATTCGTGAAATTGCTACGTGGCAATGTCACTGCACTTAGTAATGGAATTTTCTCCTCTTTGCCAATTCCTGTTGGAGTCTGGGAAATGCAAATGGGGAAAAAACAAAATCTCAAGACACCTTTGTTCTTAAGCGTATGTCTTATTTTGGGTTTCATCAATAAACACAAAGTTTTATCTGTATTTAGGATTATTTCTCTCTATTATTTTACTATTTTTCTGCCCCTGTGTGTCTGCTCATATTTGGCATGTGCACAAGTGATTGTTAGCTGGCGTGTGTGACAAATTCAGTCCCGAAACCGATAACAGTCCCTTAGGGTCATATATACATTGCTCTTTTCCAGTTTACGAGCTAGCCACCAGTCTGAGCAGAACACCCCTCCCTTGCACTTATCTCTTGTAACCCTCTATTTGGCACAGCAGGTAGCGTAATTGTTCTTGGAAAGAGCCTATCAAACTAAAGGCTCCATTTTTGACTTCTCTTTCGCAAAGACCTTTATCATAACACTCCATTTTTTGCCTAGCTCCAGGCTCTAACCGCAGAGTGCCTCTGAACAAAAAGTGGTTTCAGCTAAGTCATTCCCTTTTGATGGAGGATGGGGGGGCTGAGTGAGTTGAGGGTTGGGTATAAAGGAAATATAGACAAAAAAATACATCATCTGCTATCCGTTCCCTGGCCCCCCAACCAATGAAACTCAACCCACGATCTCTTTTTCCAAGCAGAAACAAATTGTAAAAACTGTCATACTTTAATTGAAATTCCATCACTTATGTGGCTGCCATTGTGGAATAATTTGATAAAGCTGAGTGACATGAATGCAAAAAGCTGACCGCCACTTCTTTTTTCTTCCCCCAGCTTTTATTTCCTCATTCCGCCGGTTATTCAAATCAACCTCAGTGGATTCTGCTCTCAGCCTTTCCAAAAAATTAAGATAAGAGAAAATGAGACAAAAGGAAGGGCATAAAAAGAAATAATGTTTTGGGTCGCAACAAAGTCAGAATGAAGTCTTTAAAAATATCGCCAAGCGTCCTTTTAAAGTACCATCTTTTTCATTCTCACAAGATTTGAAACCAGAACTATTCGTCCTGACTTTTTCAAAGTGACAGGCTGTTAGTTACTTGATGGGAGATGATCCAAAATGGAGGTCAAGGGCAGAATTCCAATCCTCTGCCAGTGCCACTGACCCCGATTCAAATCCACACCAACATACTCCCTCCCCCTATGTCTTCACAACTGGCTACAGGCGTTTGGCATCCATCATATCTGCTGAAACCTAATCTGCAAGCAAAGGACAGCTGCGACTGAAAAAAAAAAAAAAAATCCTGCGTGTTTCTGACACATCGGTACTCCCCCCATACGTACTGCCTTAAGGGAAAGCCTCAGGGCAAATTGTTCTATGTTGTACACTACGCTTAGATGAACCATGTCTGAAATGAAAGTAGCGTTTTGTCTTTTAGAAAAAATACATGGAATTTAAAAAGGAAGAAAAATCAATAACAATGGGTAAGGCAGGGGACTTTAAAAATAAATGATACTTGGCTTTGATTAGATACATTTAAGAGAAAAAGAGAGAAGCATTTAAGAAATTAAGAAATCCAAAATGAGAATATTGGTTAACAGAGTTAACAGGAGAGAACAAGCTCAGCTAAAGCCCTGCGTTCCCTCCACTGCCAAATAATATTTACGCCTCAGCCTTCTGCCCTGACAGGGTGATGGACAGTAGAGGTGATTTTGCCTGGGCGTGAAAATAGGCTCCTTATTATTCCAACCCAGTGGCAACTTGAATATCAATAAAAACTGCTCGCGTTCCCCTATGTGTAAAACCAATGCCCCGTAGCGGTGGTTTTTATCAAGCAACCCACCCTTGACGCTAGTTATGCAGTACTAGAGGTTACGGGAGGAAATGCTTGCCAAGTAAATAAGTGAGTGAAGCGATTGAATAGAGGGGAAAAACACAGCGGGACCGGGGCCAAAGTGAACCAAGGGTAAAGTCATGATCACTTCATTATGCTGGAGTGCGGCTCAGTGTTGTGCGAAATCAAACTGCTTTCTCATTTGTCACAATGCATCAAGCCGGCCTGTGTGAAGCGGGTTTGTAGTGGGCTGGAGGCCCCTGACACACAAGCACATGCTTCAGTTGAGGAATCTACACTGTAAGACGCATACATGAATGCACATATATCAACATACAATGTGCACCACACTTATTAACACCGATACGACACACACACTCCTGCCTTTCTCTCCCCAATTTGACCTCTACTAGTTAAACTTTCCCTGCATCCACCAAACACCCATCCAGTCAGCCAACTAGCCAGTCGGCGGGTTGTCGTTAAGGGCCGTTCCTGCACACAATAAAGTAGAATACACCCACTGGATTACTGAGGGCAGGCAGTGAGGGGGGTTGATTCCTAACAGACCTATTGGCACTCCATCTCCTCCAGTTCCAACTCGACGGCGCCTGATAATTGTAGCCCGTCGTGTTTACGTATCCATTTTTGTAATGTAAGTGTTGATTTCTCATTCCACACTTGTAATAGGGGCCCTGGCCTTGGAATTCCTGAAGTGGAGCTCACACACAAGCATAGGCACACACGTACACACTGGTAGAAAACAAACTTTCTCTTTTTCCTCTCTCTCCCTCTCTCCCTCTCTCCCTCTCTATCTGCTCTTGAAAATAAACCAGTGAGAGCTGCTTGGCTGTGCTAAAACAATGAGACAGTGAGGTGCAGGCACACTTGTTTGTAAGAAAAGTTGTGTTTGTGTCTAAAAAGGGACTTGGATAAGGAAATAATAAAAGCTCAGGTAATCCTTTGTTAAATAAACTGCTGCCAATGAGCTCATACATATGAGCTTAACGTTTAACCCCCATATATAGCAGTGCTTGTAAAAAAAACTTAGCCAGTGTACATTGGAGAAATAAAACAAACACAAAGGACATTTGAAAGACATTTCCGACTCAAAAATACTTGGTTGTCCCTCCTAGACACTGTCAAAAATGTGGGATGTGATTTCAGAATGTGCTTCAGGCACAAAAAAGCTGGAGAAAAAGGTACATCGGCAGGCACGCAAAAATGGCCCAACTCCCTCATAGGCACTTTCCAACCGCTTATATCATTTTTCAGTTTAATGGCTTGCATGCCATGAACTGTTTGTATCCTTCACACACACAGACACACACACACACACACACACACACACACACACACACACACACACACACACACTGGTGAATGACAAAGGAAAGCTGGACTCATTCCTCCTTTCATTTCCTTTATCCTGAAATACCTTTTTCTAAATTTATATCAAAATTTCTCACAAAAATCCTTCTATTATTTTGAAGGATTTAAACAGAAAAGCCACAGAGTGAAGGATGGGGGTTTGAAAGAAAATGGCCGCGTCAGTGCCGTTTTCCATGATCGAGACACTTTCCTCCCTTCAGCGACTTTGGATGGCAGCACTTTAAGCCAGCATCACTTTTAGTGCCTATCCATTTTGTCTCCACTTTTGAGCGCTGCTGTCGCAACAGCAAAATTGGAAATCGAACGTGTGGTGACAGTGTTAATTGCGCCATGTCAAAATTGGGCGAGGGCTAATTGTTTGAGCCGGGAACTGGAGAACATGTAAGACAGTGGAGATGCTGGGGTTTGCGTTCCCTGAGTGCTTACTGGCTATAAACTGGGAAAGGCTTGAGCAAACACACATGCACCAATTTGCATGCTTAAATGCACACGCACATATTGGCCCTTTTAACACCTGACTGTCCTACCTTGCCTTCAATCAAAGCAATTTATCTGACACAGAGAGCAACATATTACATTAGATATGTAAAGACAGCTTGTTTCAATATTCCAATGAAAAAAAAACATCCTTAAATGAATTCGGCTGACAGATACTTTTTTTTTTGTCTTTCTACAAGCTGATGGTTAAGTAAATATTTTATGTGATAACTTTGGGAACAACTGAGCCTTAACATTTAAAATTGTTATGTACTCTTACTCTAGTTTCTCAGATGAAAGTGCAGGTGGGGTAGGCCTACCTAAAATTCATTCTCCATGACTTGTAGCCCTTTTGCTGCATTCTTCTGACTGACTGGGGAGAATGAGTCCCCTAGTGGCCCAACTGGCACACTGAGCACAGGTGGTGTGTGTGTGTCTGCTGAAAAGGTTCACTTTCACCTGATTGACAGAACGCTTGCGTGACTGGCTGACTCGCTGCCTGTCCTCTCTAATATTTGCACTGTTTCTTTTTAACATGTGAGCTCCTTAAAAAAAAAGTACTGCCACAATAAAATGCGTGCTATAAATAAGACAGACAAGGCGAGGGATCTCTGGAGAGTTGAAGGAATTTACTTTGAAACATTCTTCACGATCGGTTCTTCCACAACTCTCTAACAAGGTCCTCGAAATGAACTGTATTTACAAGACACTGCTACAGTTTACAAGGAGCTGAAAATAACCTGTTTGAACTGAGGATTTTGTGATTTTTTTTTTTTTTCAAAAAGATCTGGAGACAAAGACACTGTGGCTTTCTTAATAACGCAATATCAGCGTAAATACATGTCTATTACGATACCTGCTGCTCATTTTCCGGGATTTTAACGCTGGAGATGACCAAAATATTCCACCTGATCATTCAACCATGTGTTTTCATTATTCAAAATAGACATTAAAGCCTTTAAAGAAGGTTTTTTTTTTTGTGACATGATGTTGATGCATCTGTAAAAGCGCCGCTGTGTGTCAATGACTTCGCGCGTTCATAATAATAAACTATACGCATACACATGGATAAAACGCTTCCACGTAACATTTATAAACTACGGGATTACCCCAGTCTTAATTGGTGTAACTGTTCAAAGCTAATATGAACCAACTTCACGAGGTTCTACGCACACCTGAAATCACTGCGGCAGCGACTTCAGTTCCCGCTGTCAGTCACAACCTCGTCAAACATTCTTCTTACCTTATCACCATTTTGCCGACAGTTTGAAACTCGGTCTCTCCTTTAATGCTCTCTCTGAGAGTTTTTTTTTAGTTTTTTTTTTTTACATCCAGTTATGACAGTCGAGTCCAGATAAAATAACGTGGAGGAAAGAAATCCAGGTTCTTCTTCAGTTTTTTCCCTTTCGTTTTCTTCCCTCGAGTTGTCCGTCACAAACGCATTGTGGATAGGTTGAAGAGACGACAAAACACGCACGTGCAGCGTGTTTAATATATTCACTGGTTTTAGGTAGTCTGTGTTGTGCTCGTTAGATCTTCATTGAATTGAACGTGGCGAGACTGTGGTTGTGTTTGAAGAGTGCGGTGTGGCTGGGACACACAGCCCCTCGCGCTCTCTCGCTCTCTCTCCTCCTCTCTCTCTCCCTCTCGCTCTCTCTCTCTCCTTTTCTCACTCTTTGTCAGCCCCTCTGTCTGTCTGTATGTCTGTCTGTCTGTCTGCCTCTTACTCCCTCTTTGCCGAGACCCGAGCACGGACTGAAACCTCAGGCTGAGAAAAACTGGAGACTGAAAGAGAGAGAGAGAGGGAGGGAGAGAGAGAGGTGTGTGTAGGAGGGGTGACGTCACTCCGCGAGGTCCCACTTTCCAAACTCTCCTGGATCAACTTTACCCCCCCAAGTCCACTGCAGGAATGTGCACTTGGATGTGGCTATTTTGGGGGAATATTTGTGTTGAAGAGAGGCGTGGGTGTGTGCGCGTGTGTGGGTGAGTGAGTGTTTTGGTCTGACTTGGTAATTATTTTCAGTTACCCTGAGAATTTGAGTGCATGAGTGCTGCTGAGCTGTTAGTTATTGTACTGCTTCAGCGATGTCATAAAGGAAAAGGATAATAAATGCACGCCAAACATCCGCTTTCAAAATGACTCCATTTTGACAACATGAACAGTTTAGGGAAATAATGAAAGGGTGCAAGGAGTGGCATAAAAAAAACAATAACAAGATAAAACTACATTGTCATGTTTGTTGTTGTTTTTTTTTTTTGCTGTGTTACTATCTTCTGTGGGTAAAGTACAATCTACATCAATAATATCAAGGTAAAATACATCCATTGCAATAGGAATAAATATTTCTGAATGGAACAAAAAGTGAAAAAGTGAAAAAGAAAAAAAAACGAAAAGCATGCATTTCACTTCATTAAAAGTTATTTTTGCAGTTTAAAGTGTATTCACTTAAAAATACTTGTTTGCTTGCAATATGTCCTTGACTCCATGTTACATTATGAGGGTACACATTGTGCAATTGCATTAATTCAAGTGATGAATTGACATGCAAGCATCATATCCCCCTTTTTGTTTTATATATTGTGTGATGTTTGGAGGGTTCATCTATTCAGTGCTGTAGATTTTAAATATGACATGTTTAGGTTTTAGCATCTTAATCTAAAAACTGTCTTGTGATTCTAAATGTCAAAAACCTATGTTACAATGAAAACTGTGATATTCCAACATAGCATGCTTGAAGTGTGATAAAACAGAAATATCTAAAGTATAAAGGATTTGACTTTACAGTACAGTGCTTAAATAAATGCTTTAGTTACTGAAATGAAAGGCATGTGGTTAGTAAAAAGTCAGCGCAAACTCCATAAAAATTCCATCATGTACAATAAAGTCAGTGCAAATTCACCACTCATAGCCGCAGACACACTTTGAGCCTCTGTAGGGATATTCTATTGATTATGTTGTTAAACTCGGCACATGCTTGTCTATTTGAGAGGCAAATCATCTGCCATATTGTTTATTCTATCAAAGGCACTGCTTCTGTAGTCGGAAAGCTACATTCTCGTGTTGCATTATGCCAAGGTCAGCATGTTGGAGCAACTAGTTGAGTAATAATCTATATAACCTTCTGTAATGATCAAACACGTCAGGTAATCATTCGAGACAGTTCCAGCTATGGCGCTGCATAGGTATGCTGCTACAAAACAATGCTCAAAGGGATAATATGGCTTGTGATAACACCGTAAAGTGCACAGTCCTCTGATGTAGAGCTACAGAAAAATAACAGCAATGGCCCCCGGAGACAGATGACTATGACCAATTGTGTTTTGAGAAAAGTTGCTTTTGTGGCAGCAACCCAAACCTTCTTTCTGATAAACTACAGAGCCCCGCAGTCATAAACATCTAGCATCCAACAATAGTACGTCTGAGAGACAGAGAGACAGACTAGTGCAGTCAGCAGATCTGTTTTCTTACCTGCACTCAGACATGTCATGTGTGTGATTGAGTAACACTGATGCTGATTTATACCCGCAAATTACACCCAGATACATTTTCTGAGGGCAGAATTTGATACAGCCTCCGCATGTAGATTTATAGGCCAAAAAGAGAGTGTGAGTTTTGTGTGACAATGAACAATAGAGAAACTTGATGAAATTACTGTTCTGTGAACTGTTGCCCTTGACTGCTGGCTAACTGAAGCATTGTGGGAGTTGAGGCTAGTTCTGTCTAGAGGCAGAATGTGCTGTAAATCACAGATGTCTGATTTTCTGTGATGATTTAGAAAATGTTGGGTTTTTTTGTTTATTATTAATAGGCCAAAGGGTAGAAAACTCTTGTGAAAATTATATGAAATTTCCGGAGTAATCCAAACACTGAAAATGTTGTTTGATAAGCCTCTGAGTTTTTTTTTTTTTTTTTAAAGAAAGCAATTTGAGGTTGTTGTTAATGTTGTTTGAAATATAATTGAATGGCACTTGTAAGATTTATAGTTCTGCTTCTGCATCAAACCTTGTGCTTTCATAAACTTGGCACCAGCTTTAGTAATATAGCAGCACTTGTTGATAAATGAAGGCAAAGATAAGATTTATCAAGGGCCTGCCATGCTGCCCAAATATGGCAGAACTTGTTCCTAATAGCACACTGTAGTCCATAAACCAACTGTCCTTCGATAACAAAGATCCAAGATGGAGCAAACCTTTCAGTTTCTCTATTAATGTTCCTGACAGTGGGAGGTCTATTTCACTCCTTAAATGTTTGCTTTGTTGTAGGACAATTACAACATATTACCATTTTGTGATTCAACAGATGATTTACTGCCTCTGGCATGTTTACAGTCATACGTGTGTGGGGTCATGCAAAGTGTAGCTCTGATTGACATTTACTATGTAAATGCAATGCAAATGCAGCTAAGGATGCTAAAGGTTATATGCGTTTGCTTTGGATGAATAATGTAAGCAAATCTTTTGATGTATGTGTTTCTCTGTGTAGCTGCCTACACATCAAATCTTTAGGGACTGTTCTGTCTGATCTGTAATCAGTTATATGGTTTTGCCTTAGAGGCTCACAATGAACAATTGGATGGCCATATTTTTTCAAATTAGCAATGTCTTAATTGCACTGTCTCTATAGATATTTCAAAATGTACTGTTTGAAATGATACAAGTATTAAATATTTTGGATGGGTTGAAATGGAAAATAACATCAGACCTCCATGGTCCTAGAGGTCAAAGTTTTCACTAATCCTGTGAAATATCTCAACAGTTTTTGGAGGAGTTGGATTGTATGAAAGTTTTGCACACACATCGAAGGTTTCCTGAGGAGGAACCTCTCTGACTTTTCATCGAGTTTAAGTCTCAGAGCTCCCCAAACATGTCTGTGAAGTTTCTTGTTATAAACCCTCTATGATCCTGTATTTTATCATGCCTATAAACCCTGCATTTCAGCCCTGCTCAGAACAGGCTGTTTCTGTGTCTGTAGCTTTAAATGCAAATGAGCTGTTTTTGACCACGCCCCTCTGGAAGGGCCTGGTTGACTTTGGCTATCTTACACCATGCCCAATTGTTTATGTTGAGAAGGCAGACTCAAAGGGCAGAACAAACCCCTAGCTGTGGGAGGGGTTACTGGTCTCTGTGATGTCACAAAGGGAAAATCTCCTAAAGGCCTGTTTTTGAGAACACATTTTCTGAATAGTGGGTCCGGCAAAAGAAAGAGAGGACAGACTTTTCTCATAATTGGGGGGTTTGTAGACAGACTAGGGACTCATATGAGTGTTAGAAAAACATGATAAAGTATATTTTGCATAATGCTGTATGTGACCACTAAATATAAATTCTAGTTTTTATTGTAATGTCTTCACAAATATTAAATAAATTGTAATTAAATGTTGTACAGACATTTATGCCAACCTCATGACAAGATGTGAGAACTTTGGTGATACTCTGGACGTTATTGTGGTGTCATCATATCTTAAGATAAGATAATTTCTCTTTAATTTTACGTAATTCTTCAGTTTGAGAACAACCAGGTATCTGCAAAACTGATCACATTTGCATCAACCCCAAGCTGCACATATGGTTACATGCCTATTAGCCCATAATGGCATGCATAGCTATGATTGTTTAACATTGTAAAATATTGTAGCCTGTAAGCGCTGGCATGATAGCATTGTCATTTTCAGCTTCTAGCCGTGTATTAGCATTCAACAAAAAGCACTCCTGTGTCTAGGTATATGTCACTGAACCATTGGCATGGTTCTAGACTCTTTAAAACAATATTTTTAACTGCTTTTCTTATCACTGACTCGTTTACAGCCCCATTTGTGTCGTAATCTTGAGTTGGTTGATCCCTTGTACTTTGTAACACTTTCTTTATTGTTGGCCTTGTGGACTAATCAAGTTACTGTATGAAGAAAAACATGTGAGGAATTAGTAGGGTTTCATTTCCCAGCATGCAGTGTTGATCTCAGATAAGGATAAAAACTAATTTGTGTCAGCTTTAAACTGTCTGGTTCAGAGACAGGGTAGAAAATCAATCAACTTGTTCTTTAAATTGCAAAAAGGGGTTTGCTTTTGTGGCGAGAGAGCATTTAAGTGATGCTTGTCAGATGAATTTTCGCTTCTGAGTAGGCTCAGACTGGGTTTAGTAGCACAATGGGCTGAGGTCAGTTCCATTGTAACACAATCCAATAACTGTGCATCAGTTTAACACTTTAGATTTTGGACTGCTGACAGCTATTTCACAGGATTTTCTTCTCTAAGGACAGCTTTTAAATTCTAGGTACGTTTCACTGTGCTTTTATTCAGAGGGACTATTTATGCTTCTGCATACAAATCTGTCAGTTTGACACTTTATGTTGGACAAACAAACATGAAAATACAATATCTCTCACTGTCAATCTTACTATAAGTTAAGCTGCAGGCCTTCTCAACCTTGACAAGCTCCAGTCACAATACAAATGACTGTCAGTCGAGTCATTACTCTAGTTTCTGCAACCCAAAGACAAATACCGCAGGGATGAGACACAACTTATCTGAATCAAAAACACGGATTGTTGTTCCCTGCTCTCCCGCCTCAGAGTTGATACATTTATAGTCCTCACCTTCCCCCTGCAACCCTGATCAAGTAAACCAGTCATCGTAAAATTAATTTCCCCATCAAGCGAGACTCACGCTCTTTGGGATAACAATCTATCTTAAGCGGATAAATCTAATCCAACGTGTTGAGATTGACTTGTTTATGGCCGCTGCCCAAGCAGTCAGGAGAGGGAAGGAACGGTGGTGGTGGGTGGGGGTTAAGAGCGACAAATGCCAAGGTGATATTACACACATCTTGGAGGCACAAAAAATGGAAACCAACACCAAACTGTAGTCCTTGGCTGAGACTTCTAATACCTCTCTCCTCCTTAGAATCTGTCACACATGATTGATGGCTGAGCAAACAGTCATGCTTCCATGAGCAATTAACACAAAGTTGTAATCCGAGGATTTAAGAGTTACAAAGTTCATCAGAGAGTAAACACAAGATCTTGTGATGTACGGGAAATTATTGTATTATTACAACTCTGAGAGCAGGAACGATTACTGTTATTACATACATGGTGGGCTAGAAGTGGTTAAATTGTTGGTCCAATGTCAGACAGCTGTATGCAGAGCTTTACACAATCAGTGATAACATCTATAATTCACTTTGTGACCTACATAACTTGGACGCAATGACAGCCGTATGACATGTTTCCCCCAAAGGCAGAACACTCTTCAACGCATCCCGAAGCCAGATTATTGAATTAACCCTATTTGTGTTCCCAAACGATGCCCTCAGAGAGTTACCTGGACGCAACATGGTTGTATAATGACGACAAGTACAAACCTGGTGTTTTATATCACATTGAGATAAAAATAGATATGACTCCATAAAGAGTTTGGAAGCTGTATTCTCTGTAACATCAAATATTAATGCCTGAATGAGCAATCAAAGTCAAGATGTTTGGAGAAAAAGCTTTAGCTATCATTTATTCACAGTTTAACTCTGAAAACTTGATGACGCTAATCTGCGTCATCAGGACCGTGTTTGTGTTGTTCAATCAGATTTGATTCAAATGTTTCTCATAAACACACTGAGAGGACTTGTAAGTGGTTATGAAACCCTCTCAATTAAATACCGATAATTCTGAATGACCTTGATAGCAAAACACCCAGTCTGACTACATCTAAATACTTATTTTAATGCCTGTTTCTGCTATGAAATGTATCACTGCCATTCAAAAAAAAAAAGAACTCAAACAGATCAGTGTCCAGTGTTAAAATGTTGTGATTACAAGATAATTTCTCAAACTACGACATAAAACTGTTTTTTTTATGCAACCATTCAATGATGGGAAATAATTTGTATGTTCAACCAATATTTCATATTTTATACTAGTCTTACCTTTAAACGCTACTGCATCCTTACTAATGATTGACGAAGCAAATAGTGCGACATCCCTCTGAATTCTCTATTTAGTGAGTTGCACAATCGTGCATAGATAAACATTTTATGTCTGGGTCTAGCTAGTGACAAAGGGCCCAATGACGACAACCTACATTATGTAATTTCACTGCAAAGTTGCAAGTGCCAGCTTGCTGTAAGAGTATGAATCAAGTTCAATCTTTTGATGTTAACTAAATCTGTTTCTATTTAGGCAGAAAATATTGTTGCACCTTACCAGCCAACATAAAATGCTGATTTTAGAAATTGATTTTTTTAGAGTTGTAAATCAATCCCAACATTGTCGTCTGCATCAGCTTAACCTGGAGTGACTCCTCTAGTTATACATTAGACTTTATCCATGGGGCTGCTGCCAACAGTTAGACATTAACTATATTTGGTGCGGCTGACTACATCATGTTGTCTTGATAACACTGCAGAATGCACGTAATCTTTAAATGCATGCAGCATTTTTCTTTGTGTTTCCAATCCATAGTTCAGTCTACATCATCTCATAACATATATTCCGCCATGGTGAGTGTAACAAGCATATTGTCAATATGAATACAACGGGCTGCACTCCTGAGGAAGGCAACTTAAACCCTTCCCTGACCCCACGAGCTCTGCCTGTCACGGGGTGAGCTTTGACGAGAGGCGCGCGCTTACTCATCTCTTCTGAAACTGCTGAGTCATGAGTAGTCAATATCACCTTATTATGATGTCAAGCCGATTCAGATTGGCGATGAGGCCTGTGGACAGGACCTCGGTTTGATTTAGGTTAGTGTTGGCATGGGGTGCAATGAGCTGAAAAGCAATTAGGTCCATTAAGAGATCAGCTGGGATGGTGTGAGCAGCCGTGGTGTGCAGCAGCCTGTGCTCAGAGACAAAGAGAGAGGTAGAGATGGTGAGGAAAAAAAACATGTTTAGACAGATTGAGTCAACTCCTGCCTCACTGGGTCCCTCTGTGGAACTCAGCTCTGGACATAAGTCCTGTGAAACAGTGCACATTTGTACCTGGATGTGTATAGTTCAACAAATGTGTGAGCTTTCCTGTAATAAGAACAAAACTAGTAGGCATCAGACTGGGATCATGTCTGAAGATTGCATAGGAGATGTAGTCAATTTAACAGCAAAAAAGCCCCTGTCCAAAACTGGTCCCAACTCAACAACCACTTGAATATCAATCAGCATGAAATCATAGCTTTTGAGGGCTTCACTATTTACGAGGGAGGGTACACATGTGCAGAGAAACTGTAAAGATCTCTCTCCACTCTCCTCCTTAAGGGGAGCATTTGTCACCATGCATACTGATAGATGCATTAGTCACTCTGCTTTGGAGTTACATTTTGTGCTGTTTCCATTCAAATGCAAAACCTGAAAGAAGTATGAACATGTGCTTATCCATCAAATAAATATGTATGTGTTAGTGTATAACATGTGTACCAATGAAGCACACGTTATACACTAACACATACATATTTATTTGATGGATAAAACTGTTAATCATCAGTAAATTAAACAGTAATTTAAATAGATAAATAGTTTAAGCCATGCATTAAGCAAGTATTTGCAATTGGATGCTCTCCCTTATTATCCACCTGCCCATCCTGCTTACTTCCTCTCCTTTTGATTCTTTCTGTGTACATTTTAATGTACAAATACACTGAAATTTCTGAAAGTTTCTTTGCAGCCTATTTTGGGAATTTTGAGAAAGTAATCTTGCTTACTTAAATCTGTCACTTATGTAATGTTAGTGGGCCTGGGTAATGAATAACTGTTGCATGTTCATTGTTATACTCATCGATACTCCTACACAGAAATGCACACAGTTGGTAGTAGGGAATATACAAGGGTGTGAGTGCTGATGCCTGAACTCAAATAGGTGCATCTGAACAAAAAGAAACATGCACTCCTGCTTTTTCTCTGTTTATCTTTTCCCCGTCTTTCTGCACTCCCCATCATTGTTCTTTCATTTATTTAAATCTCCCCTCCTCTAAAAGCCTTTTTACGTTCTCCTGCCATCATCTTATCCTGCTTTGCTCCTTTATTTGCCCATTGTCTACCCCTACTCTCCACTTCCACTCCATCTGCACTCTACCTCCCTGATTCTTCTTCCCCAAACTGATAGTGACACACACCTCATCTCTGTCTATGGCTCTTTCTGTTACTCTCTCCCTCTCTTTTTTTTTCTCCCTCTTTCAGCTCATGCAAGCTGGCATCAGGCATTTACGAGAAGCCTCTGACCATAGCTGACCAAAGCATCACAGCTATTGTTTGGCCAGGTACTCCATTTTACAGTTCAGTGTTCATGAAAAGGGGCATTTGACACCCCCTCCACCCCAAAATATACTCTCTCACGCTCTCTCTCTTTCTGTTTTCTGACCGGTGATGTCCCACTGACATTTTCACAAGCGCACCTTCATCAATTTCACACCTTCAATGCCCTCCTATGCCAGTGTGGAAGGTAGGAGGAGGAGGGCGGTGAATTGATGGCTGAGTGCTGACAAAGCTAGCTTGAATTTGGAGTCAGAGAGTGACAAAGCTTTTCGAGTAAAGGACAAACCGGTCATCAACATGTGTTCTATTGTGGTCCACAAACACACCTGCATGACGTCAAACTGGTACTCTGATCCAAAAATACAGAGAAGTTTCTGTGAAATGAATTGCACAGAGCAATTGCACATCCAAGCTTACCATTTGCTGCCCCCTAGTTTGCATCTCCCTTATCTACCCCTCCAAAGATGAGTCATGCAACTTGTGCTATAAATCCAATAACACAATAAAAGCCATCCAGAAGGTAAACATTCTCTGCGCTCACTTCCTCCCTTTTAGTCTTGGGAAATTAGGCCATTCTATCATCAGCCAACTGGTGCATTTATGAGCTGCTAAAGTAATTGGCGATTGCAGTGAGAACTCAGCTGAGGCTAAGGTAGCACATTCACCTAAACAGAGCCGTAAGCTAAATGCTTGAATGGAGAGAGAGAGAGAGGTAGAAGGAGGAGGAGGAGAACGAGAGAAAGAGTGTAGCAAGGTGCCTCATTCACTGGCTCAGGGGTTTATGGGATTGCTCCCAGCTGTCACTCCGTGTAGTGAATCCGCGGCACCGTAATATCTTAATTGTTTCAAATTAAATGCTCATAAAAAGGCAAAGGAAATGAGTTTTCCTCTCTGGCTAATCCAAAGCAGCCCCTTGACTTACATCTGGGCCTCGCTTTAAGTGAGAGGGGGTTTAAAAGGTGGAATGGCTCCCACATGAGATGGCTATGGATAGGCTAGTGTGGAATTAGCTTTTATAGGTTGTGAACTACGAGCCTATCACCATGCAAATTTGAATCACATGTCTTTTTCCCTCTTTCCTGTTGCAACATCTCCATCTTTAACCCCTCTTCTTTCATTCTTTCTTTACATGTGTGCACACAAGTTTATGTGTTTACTTATGCATGTTTATGGCGGATGTGTGCGCGCAGGGGCTTATCATAATAAACAGTGTAGAATCTCCTGTGGGGTTTCACACATTTAGTCGCCCCCCCCTCCCACAGTCTCCCTCCGGCACTTCTGAGACTCAGCTCATTCTGCAGCGCACATTCAAATCACTCAACTAGCTAAAGCGTCCTGAATGACATCAGCCTGGCTGTCAAACACAAACACTCACATATGCATACATGCACACAAATAATGCACATGTTGGCATACACTCCATGCAAACACAGACACTCACGAAGGCTCTTCCTTCCTCAAGAATAATCAGTGACTACTGCTGTTCTCAAAGGTATACAACATATGCAATTTACACACTGAACATGTGCGTTCTGTGTGAACACATGAGATGCTTCTCATGGCTTTTCTCAACACAATTGCTGCTCTGAAAGAATATCAAAATTTCCCATTAGTCCCTGTTAGCTTGACATCTTCCATCTTCCATTCTTGTACAAATACCAGCTTGAATCAGCTCCTTACAGGCAAATCCAGCAGACAATTACATGTCATTACATCCGCAAAGTGGTTTTTTGTAGCGGGGGCTGTAGGTGGTGAAGGTAGTGGCACTGAAGGATATTATCATAAATGAAACACCAACTGAGACGGCCTGACACCTCTCCAGTAGAAACCAGACTCTGCTTGAAAAAAAAAAAAAAAGGCAAGGATAAAATGGCCAAAGTGAAATGATTGTCTCACAATGCAGGGAGTTGCTTTTTTTCCCCTTTTCAACAGATGGTTATACAAGAGTATGGTGCTAAAAGTTAAAACTCAGAAGTGCTCGGAAAGTTTTGTCACCGCTGCCAATAATAGCGGCCATCTGTAGACTGTAATGTTAAAAGGAAAGCACTGATTCTGCATTTGACAGGTTGTTGTGTTTCATTGTCAGATCTAAATTATATATTAAGGCAGTTGTTGTAATTGTAAGAGAAATGGTAAATCCACTGATCCTTTGTAGCATCCTGTCAAATTTGATCAAATGAACTCTAACAAGTAATAAATTAATCAGGTTTGCAGATTGATGACATTCTGAGTATGTTAGGCTGTGGAACTTATCAAATTATGGTGATGAGCTACTATTTTATTCAAATGTAACCTTTATAATTCTTTGATTATTGCCTAAATCAATTTGCAGATGAAAACTGAACGATCAAAGGCTGATAGTGAGGCCATCAAACAGCTACCAAACTAGCTTCAGTTTTGAGGCCTGCAAACTCCACTACCATCAATTTAACACACATTCTAATTTCGCTTGTAAAAAAAGTGGTAATATCTAGCCAAATACAAAAAAGTAAAGTTGGTCGAGCCATAAGAGCAGAGATTCATTGTTTATGAGAGTCCCGCAACTACGTCATGAAAAGTAATATAAAGACACTTCACTGCCAAAATATATTTCCACAGAAATATGTGACAAACAGAAATTTGACAAAGACAAGTTATCGCTATCATGTGTATAAATAAAATTTGCAGAAGCTAAAATTAAACGATGACATAATGTTCCAAGACACTCCAAGTACCAATGTGTAACCCCCCCCCCCATTTTTTTTCTCACTGAATCCATCCTTTTTTCTCTTCAAAGCTCTACATCCTCCACTCCAACAATCCATTTTGCTTGTCTGTGTGTTTTGTGTATGTCATGTACTGTAGAGTATTCTCCATCCTCTTCTATTGTGCTCTCTATTCTTCTATTTCTGTTTTCTAGCAGCCTTTTTCCCTTCTTCACTCCATTGTGTCTCATCACCTCCTCCTATCCATTTGGTTTGTCTTTTTCACCTAAACTTCTCCTCCTCTCCCCTACTCTTTTCCTTACCTTTACATTTTCTTTTTTTCACCCTGTCCCTCACTTAACCATTGTTATTACCTTTTCTGTCTTGTCTGGCTGATTATCTTGTTACCTCTGCTCTGGCTGCAAATTTTCTTGACCCGATCCCCCCCAACATCTCCTCCATGTCACTTTGAGTTCTTCTTTTGCACTACTTAACCAGCCATTTTTTTCCTCTTCTAACTTTTCCTTTTCCTCTATGCAGAATATATGTCCAATCACTGCCAGCCTCCCTCTCTCCTCTCTTCTATTCTCCTCTCTCTCTGCCATGTTTGTGGCCTTTCGCTCTGTGCACATCTAATGGCTGGGGTGTAATCCACTGGCTAATCTGCTGACAGCCTGTGTGACAAGGCATTAGCTTTGTGTCACTGCCTACCATGCTGCCTCTCAGCGTGTGTGTGTCAGAGAGGGAGAGAGAGAGAGAGTCAGAATAAGAGAGAGAGAGAGTCTATGAATGTTGCTGTGTCTGTTTGCATACAAAATATGTTTGTAAAACTTATATTCTAGCATGTTTGAAAGGGTGTAAGTAATGGCTTATGTGTGTCAACTGGATGCCCAAGCGGAAAATTGATACTGTAGCTTGTCACTTTTCTATGACCTTTCACTTTCTCCATTTATTTCCACTATTTATGTCCACTGCTGCCCCTTTTTTCCCTCTTCCCTTATGGCTGATGGCAGTTTTAATAAGATGCCAGGTCAGAGTGCTAGTGGATGCAGCAAGAGGCAGACTGGGCGAGACAGGCCAAAGTAGCACTGTCAGGGCGCCTCGCTGCTCTGTCAGGCATCCAGCCGTGTCAAATAGGGCTCAGTTTGTAACCCAGTATTGAATTTTTCCATTATTTCCACTGTTATAGTTGGAACATAATTATATTTCTTTAAGCAGGACTTTTTTTATGGTACAATTGAGAGCTAGGGCTGCTTTTCAACTCCTCCTCATTGCTGATTATCCAATGATTATTTTTGTACAATTATTTGATCATTTATTTTAGTTTAATTGGTTAGAAATAATGAAATAGAGCTTAGAAATGCTTTTAACTGTACCTGTGAGCTCAGTTTTTAGCTGGTTATGAAAAAAATAATAATATTCAAAATTAAGCACACTAGATTTATTGGTATAGGTACTTTTAAGCCCATAAGGATGCCAATATTGTCTAAAACTAAAAGTTCCTAACAGGAGCTTAAAGTTCCCTGATACCTGTAATGATGTCTAAACTATTGCTTGTTTTTTTGAGACACCAAATCATACTGAACATATGAAGATAAGATTTTTTTTTTTACACTGGAACCAGCATATGTTAAGAATACAGTTTGCTGGCAGTTTACACTAATGATGATCAATCTGCGTCCCCCTGGCAGGCTCAAAGGTACTGCAGGTGGGCTTTAGAAGTCATCTACAGAAATACATCACATTTCTTTTATTTCTCATTTCACAATTCACTATTTCCAAATGTGTCAAACAAGTTAACATGGTTGTGGATGGATTATTTATTCTATGCATTGCTTTAGACACCTGTATAATTTCACGTATTGTTTACAAAATATAGATAGATCAGGAAATAGTTCATCTTAGTGTCAAGGGTTGATCAGAGTTTTGTGATTAGAGATTTTGTTTGGCCCCATTTTTTATTCTTTAGTTTGGTCATGGCTGACTTAGTCAATAATCTTTATTTTAATGTTGTTTTATTGACTTGTCACTTCAGCCCTAGCTACCGTCTACAAAAACAGTAGGTGAGTTTGCTTTGGCATGCAGACGAGTTCTTGTGTGGGCATGTAAGCTCCATGCTGAGACTTTGCATCTGCTCCAGAAAATTCTTCCCTATCTGAACTGCCAGCTCCAAACTCACCTCACACTCACCCACATTCCTATCTTTTTGAGCTTCTGTCCCTTTCTTTTTCAGCCCCTTTCCCCCCTCTCTGTTTCCACCTGAGTGTGATCCTGTTATCACAGCTGACCCCTCACTAGATCTGTCGACAGCCAAAGAGATTACACCGAAAGGCCTTGGAGCACATTGGGTTCGCTGTTTGACGTGGAGAGGCGGGGAGACTTTCTGATCCCCCGATGCTGATAAACTGGCCGAGGCTTTGGGGATTCGAGCAGGTTCCATCGGGGAAAGGGGTTTCTAGAGGTGGGGAGGGGGTTGCTTTAGTCGACTTTAAGTCTACTTCTAATCACTGAGCTTTTCAAAAGGGATAAGGGTGAGGAGAATGGGAGCTTGGTTTGGTTTGGAATTAGGCCCTGATGGAGCTGAGGATAAGATTGTTGGCCTTTGATTTGGTCTCACAGTTTGGTTGAAAGCTTTGAAGAAGCATGTTTGATCAAATCTAGGAAGCGTTTGCAACATTTACAGAGCTTGGGTGAAATACAAAGATGATAACAAACAGTAGTTTCCAAAAAAGGAATTTCTCATTTGGCCTTTAAACCCAACTCAACCATAGAGCAGATTGTAGCTTCATCGCTTTTCAACTCTTCTTTATACCCATGTCAACAACAGGCATGTGTCATAGGCTAACCTTGCTTTTCATAGCAATTATATTAGTCGTATTGGCACAGTGCTACAAATGCCGTCTGCACTGAACATTTTCAAGCTAATGAATCATAATCCCAGGGGAACAGTGATTCATTCCATTCATGCAAATGTTTTGGGTATTCCTTGATCCATCCCTCCCTCCAAACGCCCCTCTTTTTGACTGTTGCTGCATGGGGGATACTTCTACCATTCAGGCTCGAACACAGCACAATTAGCATTGATTCATGCATCATAAAAGCAGGGCAGAGTGAGACAGACTCTTATGAAACGTGGCTTGCCAAAATCCTGTCAGGGATGGAGGTTTGATGGCTCACTCGTCCGTGGCCCTCCGCATCATCTTGTCTTCACCAGCTGTTGTTTGACAGAAAGGGATTCTTCCCGCAGTGTGCAAAGACACAGCTATCAACTTAAGAGGCTTGACAGCAACACACCATGGGGCCGTTTTTTCTACTGTATTATAATAGGTATTACGGGTGGAGCAACTGCAAATGGTGTAAAATGAAACAACAGCAACAAATCATCAGAAGAACATCTCTGAAACAGAAGCCTGGTGGTTGCTTCTTTTCAGAAAATAGAGGAGCGTTCCACAGGATTTTCGGCTGACATTGTTAAAGTTGCTATTACAGTTATGTGTATGTTTGTAAAATACACCATAAAACACACTTTCCAGCTTTGTATGGTGCATTTATGTCACACTATTGACTGATAGCAATGGAATCAGGGCCTGGAATAGTGCACCAACCAATACAGTCTTTTGGAAGCAGTGAAAGAAACTGCCTTTTATTGATCTTTCCTAATTACAGGAGTCAATAAAATTTATGGCTTTCAGGCCTGCCAGAAGCCACTTATATGGCGTACTGAGTTAAGCAATCACCTCTAATAGCAAGCGATCAAATGATATACGGCCCTGCCAAACAAAAACAGCACAGAACAAACATGGAGGGGGTATAAAATCCAGTCTGGAGCCACATTGCCAAACAAGGCTGTCAGCGGCAAGCAGTTGTTGTTTTTATACTCTGTCTGAGCAACAATTGATTGCAAATCATGAAATAAACTGTTAGGTGGTATTTTAGTGGCTTCTGAAAGTCAACACAGTGTTCTTTATATGAAAATGTCCGCAATGCATTCAAGAACTTTCTATGAATTTCAATGTTTAAGCATAACTTTTAAGTATTCCTGTAAAATGATCACCAAAATGTGCATCTTTCCTGAAACAAATAATCAAAATGAGAGTAAGTGCAGTTTATGAATAACGTCAAACTGACTGCCGCGAGGACAGTGAAAATTAATGTACAATACAAAGCATGCCGCTGCTTTTGTTGATCCTGGTTGCGAGAGCGGGGCAAGAGCTCCGAACACTTAGTAGATCATCGTAATTAAAACATAAATTGGAGGTATTGACCTGCATGCAGTTGCCAGTGCAGTTCTCCAGGGAAAGCATTGATTCATGCATGCACTTGGAAACAATTGCTCTGATTTGCACAGAGTAAAATATAGAAGCCTTGTAAATAAAATCAATAGCAAACAAGCGGCCCCGGCTCTTCAAATAGTGGATGGAGAATTACAATCAGGCTCATAATGCCAAAGGTATGAGCAAGTATAAGCTCATGGGATTGATGTAGGCTTTACGATGAAAGCAGGATAAGATACAGCTCTTGAGGAGAGATCTCTGAATAATTATTGGCATTGATTGATTTTTATGGCAACTTGAGGTTTATCCTAAGGTGGGAGTAAACAAAGTAGAAATACATCGTTACTGTACTCAATCAGAAGTGTTAGGGTATCTTTTTACTTGAATACTTGTTCATTTCTGACAAACGTTTTTACCTTCAACCCAAACATTTTATCACATGTCTATCATTTTTGGTGGAGCCTTATTTCACTTTGCAATATCGCACCCCAACATTCAAACATTAACACCGATTTTAAACTAAACTGGTAGAAATGTACTCTTGTAAAAGAGTTGAATTGGTGCTCTATACCATCTATACCTACTATTGAGTAAAGAGTGTGTGGCAACAACTTTTGCCATCCTTGGGTATTTCAAAATGTCTGAAGTACGACACAGTCTTACACAGCACAAACAACTTCAACTAATATCTCCAAACGTACACATCTTTCAAGTTTAAAAAGTTAGTTAACCCCCCACACACTCTAAATAAAGTGCCTTGTTCTGTATTTGAATGTTAAGCCATAACCAAACCTTCTGAAAATGAACTCAAACCTTTGCTTTTGTTTACAAAGATGTGGAAAAGGGTTGAAATGAGTGTTGGGGTTTTTACATAACCTAGTTACCTATGAGAAAGCATATTTTGTCCGTTGTTTCTCTTCTCAACGTTGAATTTAAAATGTCCTTGAAACTTCTAAAGTCATCCTCAAGGACTGGGTTTTACTAGCTGTACCTTTATCGTACTCTGCCTTATTTGTATAATAAATTCAGTTTGAAGTTTGACTCAATATAGTCAAGAGCAACAAAGCTTGGTGAAACAAATGGACTTTGATGTGTATCTGAATAAGCTTAAGTCAAAGTCTATCCATAAAGGACAGGTCATGGAAAGAATAAAGGTCCACAGTAATAAAAAACAACCTTGATGCAATCTTAACACTTCTAATTTGTATTGAACCATATTTTATTTTTTTCCTCAAAATGTACTAAGTATTAAGACTGATATCTTGATATTATGGGCTTATGGTATAGGGCCTATAATTACCCTTAACTTACGTATTTGAATTAAAAATTCTAAAGATAAGTTTTCTGTTCTGCCTTTTTTCTAAAAGAATTACTCCAGCCTTTAAATCTTGGATACAGTCGGTACAAACTGGAGGCTCAGGAGGTCAATAATTCAATCTTAACTTCAATCTCAAGGTTCACTTCAAAATATGCAACAAATTTTCCATTCTTTTCTCCCTTGTAAAGCTAATATGGCGTGACAAAAGAACAGATGCACATGGGTCTATCTGCAGAGGTGCCATGTGCTATGGCTGAAGGAATATTCCCTAAAAATGGCTCTGGGCACTCACCTGAACCCCATGCTCTACACATTTAAATGAACATCTTGAAGAAAGTTGTGGTCTTAAAGCCATAATGCTTCACTAACTGCACAAACTTACGTAGGAAGAAAATGTTCAGACAATCATGTTGACTGAGAGGCAAATGATATGCAGGACAAAGACTCTTTTTATTCATTCCTGTAATCCCTGAATTCTGAAAATGTTTCTCAGTCTAATCATCAGGCTGCTGGGTTTGTCCTTCACTCCTGCCAGCCTCACATGGGGAAAAAAGAGAGGGGTCAGGAGTGAAGGGATAAAAGTAAAACAGGAAGGACGGAGAGAGGCTGACACAGATGAGCGCAGGCATGAAGACAGCTCCAGCAGGGGAAAAGGGCTCCAGAGAAAGAGTGGGCTGGATGTGTAGGGAAAATTGGATAGGGAAACAACAGAGGGGAGGAGGAGAGAGGCGGTGAAGAGAGGAGATAGTGGCGGGAGAACGAGAGAGGAAGATGAAGGAGCGAGAGAGGAAAATTGGAGAAAAGGAAGGCGGTGGAGGAGGAACAGCTTTTTCCTCCTAGCCGTATACTGTAGCCTCAAAGCGGCTTTCATCCACCCTCACATCAGCAGCCTGGGTTGAGAAGCCCCTCTGCAAACTACACGAACACATGCATGGACACACATTCATCAAGCCAAAAAGCGTCCTTTGACACTAATCACCAGTTTACCTTTGGCGTCATACAAAACCTTTTTTTTATGCATTTTGTTGCTGCAGGGAGCAGCTTGAAAAGAAAATTAGAAAGCCTAACAGGGTTTCCTCTAATTGTGGCCTGAATGAGTAGCACAAGCTGGCTGAATATTGAAGCCTTTCTAGTGCAGAGATGAAGACTAAATTGATGGTTTGTTTTATTTTGTGCAACAGGAAATCAAAGGGCCACTCAAATAGGTATCTTAGAGAATGGACAAATATGGACCAAATATGCTTAAACATACATCCTTACATACATTATAGGGTCAAATGTCATTTAACTGGATATATAAAGTACCAGAACACACACAGAAAAAAGAGACACACTTACAGATACACACAGCCTGAATAAATGCTATGAGCACAGAGGAGACAAAGGAATTAAAGTGAGGCTGACTAACAGAGTATGACATGTCCAAGGCCTATCACTAATTATGCCCCCACTGCTACAAACTGTTCCTCTACTATGATCCAGTGAAACAGGAGACAGGGGAAAAGGCCGCGGCAATTACAGCTGAAACCATCCCACAAGTGAAGCTCATGTAAGGCATAAAAAGGTGTCAGGGCATGGGGACATTTTTTTATACTGATGACACCCCACTTTGTAATACTATACAAATCAGTTTGATAATAATATTTGCTATAATTGAAATACATAAAAAGACATTGCATACCATTAGATTTTGATTGGAAATTGCAAAACACAAACTTTAATTTTAATTAAGAAAAAGATGGAATTGATCACATGTTTCTGTTTTTTTGTGGAACAGTATGGTTTTTAATCAGCTCAAAGATTAAATGTCAACATATATTATGTCAGCAGCATTTTTTTTTACTGAATGGTGGAGCTGAAATTGATTCTCAGGCTTCTATTTCATTGTTTGGACTGGAAACCATCATTAAGTTGAGCTCAGTGACTTCAGTTTTTCTGCACCAAGCACTGATTTTGCAGGTGATTCATAGTCATATTGTGTTTAACTGGGAATTTCACCAGTGGCTATTAAATGAGCGGAATGTCTAAAAATAGTTATTTATTTTTGGAGTGTGGGCGATGTTCTGCAGTCTTACTTTGTGATTCAGGCTCCTAAAATGGATGTTTTTCTATTTCTGTGCCTACAAAACATGATTGATCTGGACCTGTTAGCCAATACATGGACAAGATGTGACATTTGGCCTTACACACTAGATATTTTAGAAGGATGCATTATACAATTATCAGTGGAAGCTCTATGAACAATGTTTTCTAAATAATTCATAATTTTTTATATTTCCCAAAACAATGGTCATGTTTTTATCCCATCTTATGGTCCAAAATGCCTTCCTTTATCAATTTGCCCAATCCGAATTGTCTTTGGCGATTGGCTTACAGTCGAACCAATGTCATAACAGACCAAAAAGACATACTTTGTGGTACGCTCAGCAATTCAAACCATGAATATGACATAAACATAAGTAAATGTGGTTCATTTAGCAAACTAGCTGCACGAACAAACACTCTGAAATCACCCACACAGATTCATGTTATCATATGACCCACATGCCCACTTAGATTCGTGGCTCTCTTCTATAGTCTTCCCACAATGCACTATTGCATGGCTAACAGAGATGATGGGCGAGGCTGAGATGTTGCGGCATGCCATTTATCTCTGTCAGACGCGGTTGAACACAAGTTCTTATTGGCTGCGCAGGATTCGTGATTGCTAAAGCGGCACCCCAGTCTCTGAGACCACGCTAATTAAACAGTGGGGAGAAAAAGAGCAAGAGGCCTTCACTCTCTGTCCTCTGAGGCTCACTTTCTGCTGCAACCAGCATTAACACAGCCTGGAGACTGAGCACACACAGAAACCCATCTTAAAATGCTATGACATTTCTAAGTCTTCAATTTTAGAATGATTTCTGCACATAATTTAAATGGGAAAATCTTACCTTTCAGCACTCAAGCAACCTTCCCAACAATTCAAGAGCTGCAGGACAACAAAAAGAGAACACTTTGTGTTAATTCATATTGTCATAAAGCTGAAATGATAACAGGGTGATGTCATTTTTTGGAAAAAGTTCAAGAGGTGTTGTTGAAGATAGCAGTGGGTTTTGTTGTGAAATTATCCTAATTAGAGCTACAAGTACGTGGCAATCTGCAGCCATGAGCTGAGCACACAGTCAGTGCTGCCATTGCTTTTCTTTAGTGTAAAGGGCAAACATTTATTACCCACTGATTACATTTGGCAGGCATATGTGTCTGACACTTAAGCCCTTGTAATTTTCCAACCCGTTACAATAAACTGCTTCTCCACCACTGATATTTAATCACTGCTTAAATGTGGTATATCTCCCATGGATTTCATTGGGGGACAAAATGGAGCTGTGAGAACAAAGGGGAAATGTAAGTTGGTGGGGGGGCACACAGCAGCTTTTTAGTGTAGTACTAATTAAAATGTGGGCGGCACTCAGAAGGTCAGAGATTGGCCAGAAAAAAGGGAAAAAAGGGGAACGTCACTGCTGATTGTGTGCATAAGGCGCTCAAGGTCTTGTTGATTAATACCAAGTTCACTTTCAAAGGGGGGAATCGAGAGAGATGGGAGAGAGAATTAGTCGTGTGACTGATAAACAGCGTATCTCTATGCTGTGTTCCCTTCCCTTCCCCTATTTTGTCTCTAGCTGGGAGATAAAATTCAGTGCTTGGCAATGGTTGCCAGCACAATTGATTCTGGCAGAGGAATATGACTGTAGAGTATGAGGGCTAAGTATCTGAATAGCTGCTGTCAAAATGCCGAAAGGGAATTCATTCCTAGTTTATATGCAAGCTATATTATGGAGTTACTAAGACTAAATGGCTACAGTTTGATGTACTGTACGCTGTCATTTCACCAGGACTGTTCTAGGCACGGGCTTATTGTTGATGTGCCTAGTTCCTTGAATGGAATAAAAGCACACATTTACTTGCAGAGTTGCTTAAACCATTTTTGAAATAAAAATAAACTTAATAAATGTCAAAATCTCAGCTTGTTCGCACTAAAAATTGACATTTAAAAAAACCAAACTGCAGTTTCTTGTATTGTTTATCTTCACCTATACTCAAGCTGAATTTGGGAGGAATCAAATGAAAAAGATAGAACAGAGTTTGGAAAGAAATAATTGGTAGCGCCATTGTGTCCAATCCATGAAAAAGGTTTCCTGACTGGTGTGGAATACAGGAAATGATTAATAGGTACACTCCAGCAATCAGCATGCAGTAAGAGAGCCACCTGTCAGAGGTCCTACTGCCTGTCATAGATCTATGGCGAATAATTGTCTATGAATGCAGACATTCATGTACTATCAGAACCTCATAGAACCAGCTGGTTGGCAATACAAGCAGAAGGAGAAGATATGATCGACTGATTTGATTGATAGATTATTGGACCGCTGAATACTGTGAGACTGCATGGAGATGCAGAAAATGGCCTGTTAGAAACTTAGAACAGCTCTTGATAATAAGGTAGCTTCCCTAAAATAGACAGACAGTCACAGTTAATCGTGCCCAAGTCTGTATTCACTTTTTAGTATAAATAGTGATAGGATATAGACATTAGTGCTTGTCATTCTACTGTAAAGTAACCCATTTAACAACCCTAATTGGAACGTTTATTGAGATATTTATCTGCACAGTAATACACTCAGTACACTTCATTCTTAAACACAAGAGAAGCCACAGAGTCTAATAGATTTAACAAGCACTGTACCCTTTAAGCAGCAGTTTGGCATCACCTTGACAGGTTTGAGATAATGCCTTAAATATCCAAAAATAATGAAAATGCAATGTGTAAAAACTGGGGAAATAGACATGATGACCTTCTTAAACCAGCATCTGTTGCACAGCACAACTCCAGCAAAGCAAGATTAGCCTGTGAGGCTGAAATTGTCCTATTATTTGACACCCACAGTTTTCCACTGCTCTGCAAATGGCAAATCACAGTATCTCATTTTTGTTTAATTTGAAATACAATTGTGAATTCCTACTCACAATGATTTTATTCAAAAGCCACAAAAAACACGTCTCAGCTATTGTGATTAATAGAATGGTGAGATTGAATTGGCACAAAGGAAAAAGGGAGAATGAAAGCGCTGTCGACATTTCCATTTGTATCTGTGACAACCGATCAAGCCGGCAAAGAAATTGATATTATCCTGCTGTATGTAAACATAGTCTTGGGATATCAAACCTGATGCTGTGCTACACCTACCTGAATAACCCTGTTATTGACAGGCTTTAGCACTACAGCTTTTTATTCTAACACTCTATGTCTATACAATGGCCCTCCCCAATTCCGACTTCCTGCTTTTTCAGTTTATATACTTAAATTTTCTAAGGACAAGAGACATTTCTTTCCCTTACACCTTGGCGACAGGGTCACTGTCCTCCCTGCTCTACTACCCCTCATCCCCCTTTCTGCACTTCCTTGAGATTTTTTCTCCCCTTTCTAAATTCTCTGTCCATTGCCCTCCTGACAGCCACCCATCAACCTGGGTGCAATTTAAAAAGCCCTTCAACAGCTGCCATTCCACAGGGCTGGCTATCAGTCCAGCTGCCAAAGCCCAGACAGGGACTCTGCTTCAGCAAGCAACTTTGAACGTCAGGTTGGTTTCCCCAATTCCAAATAGACTGAAGGTGAAAGACTCTATTTCTCAAAGATTGGCTCAGCTGAAGACAGGGTGACTGAGGTGGAGTTTTGAGGCAGCGTAGCTGCTTCCTTCCTGACATGTAACAGCCAACATCTGGCATGCAGTGTTGTGGTTTGGAGACGAAGCACTTTAACTCATGTAGGCTGATGAACATGAGTCAATAACACCCGCATCTTGCAGTCTGTTGTATTAAATTGTAAACATGATGATGCCTTGCAAAAAAGGGAAGGACCATGGGAGGAAACAGTGAGGGATGCATATTTGTGGCTATGTAGAGATGTATTACTTGCCTCTGTATCTGTGTTTGAACTAAAGCAGTGTGTGCCTGTGTGCCTGCCTGCGAACACTGCATACATTGCTTGTCTAAATGTGCATGTTGCCTGAAACAATCAAGTGAAAACAGCTCAGGCTTGAGGCTGGCCAGCCTGCTGCTGTGCACCTCTCTCTACCATATGTCTTTGTCAACAATATTTGCTGTGCGCAGAATGAGGGATGAAATCAATCCAAGTGCTGTTTTCCCAGTTGCTCCTTCTTGAAGGCAGAAAAAATTGTACTGATACTTGCCAGATCAGCCCACATTGTCAAATGTAACAACTGGCCACCATTGACATCCGCTGACAGACCATCTGGTCTCCAGTGTCCAATAGTCGTTTAGGGAAAGAATTGAATGGCTGAAGCCTTTCTCCTGTCTCAATTAGCAACAGGGAGAGATGGATGTTAGAACTGCTGTGGTGTTATGGACCAATCAAAGACGTTTGCTATGTGCCAGCTGGAAATTGTGTGGAGGTGGTCCAAAGAAGGCTCACACGGGCAATCTGGCACTTTTGGCAACGTTAGATGGGCCAAGCCACCTAGTGAGCCGCAAGACCACCACCAGTAACATTGCTGAAATTTGTGTGGAAAAAAAGACCCCTTGTGATGTTGAGACAGTCCATCTCATTCGGGGTCATAAGGTCCCCAAATTGTCAGCAGGCTATCAATACTGTAACACAGCTGCAGTTGTACAAACTACCACAACCATTTAAACAGACCCATCCATGTAATGTCAAAGCAAAGGTTAAGCAGGAGAAGTCAAGTGGAAAATAATTAAATAAAATCAAGACACAAAGAGCAGAGTAGGCTAAATTGGCCGACCCTGGGCAAGAGTGGACACAATTTTCACCAAGATTGACTGAATAGATGTATTCGCTGGCCTTTATTTTTCATAGTTTCACCCACTCAGCTGCTGTAGACTTCTGGTACACTTTAGCTATACTGCCTAAAGATAAAATCAACAGCAGAGTATGCAGAAAGGTTGTGTCAAGGGACTCAATAACAGATAATATGGTCTATAATTAAGTTTTATACATAGTTCATCTTTAAAAAATGCTGTCTATATGTTTTTCATACACACTTTGGATTTCAAAATGGTCTGATGCAAACATTTAAATTTCTTCCATTTAGCTGCTGCTACTGAGGTAATTTTAGCAGAAGGCCATTTCAGCTAAATTGTGTAAGTGCTGCATATGTCTAAAGGAGTGAAGCTATTTCCAACTGCTGCTTCTGGACCAGCCACAGCTATTGTGTTGGGGACTCTTCCTGTCCGCCAAAGCTTTTAGTCCATTGTGTACTAGCATCAATTTTGCCCATAGCCACAAGAACACATGAACAAAAGCTCCAGTTGGCTGGGTCACACTGTGATGTACCTGGGGGATGTACGCATGTTTTGCATGGACTGAGGAGGGTAACTGTTGGGTCCATTAACATCAGAGAAGGCTGCAGCTTCCAAGCTGAAAAATTGCCCTAAGCGAGCTGGCATTATGGGGAAGCATCTCCTCCTGATCCCATTCAGCAAAGAAAGTTAATGGAGTTGAAGTGGGTCGTCCCGAGTTAAATTGAATCTGCTACCAATGGAAAGGCTTTGATGTAGCAAAGATTCAGCAATTGTTGTAATTGTATGTGCAAGCCCAGAGAACCATCAGCCTCAGAGAGCAAGAAACTCTGAAAAAGAAATGTCTTGCACCAGTGGTCGCTTTACTCTGTTGGTAACAACATGCAGTTAAATACGATATTTAGTCGTCAGCCTACTAGAGAACTTTGTCGAGTTTAACTTTTAAACATAACACAGGGCACTATTCATTTTATAATTTAGGGATGTCAGTATTAGTTAAATACTGCCCAAACCATCTCAGTTGAATAAGGCCAAACAATGTACGTACTGTATATAATGTTTTGCTAGCATATTGACGAGAGTTACTACACATACCCTACATAACCTGTGGGTCATGGTTTCTGTTTTCTTTGAGGAATAAGCATTAATAAGATCATGTATGTCAGATATTTTCCCCCATGTCTCTCTAAAGCACTTTCAGTTTCTCTTTAGCCAACAAGTGTAGGATAAGTCATGGATCTCTAGTGGGATATATCAGTTAATAGTAGAAGTGTCCTTCCTATGCCCTTCTGTAATAGCCAAGCATCATTAGTGAGAGGGTTAGAGAGGGCCCAGCCATCCATATGTTTCAATAATTACCTTGCACTTCTGTCAAGGCACATACAGAAAGACTGAGTCTACACCAAGGCTCTTAAGACAAAATGAATGATGAGGAAACATTTATCTATTTTACCTATTTATCTATTTTTTCAATAAGGGTATTAAAAGCAGGTGAAAGGTACAACTATTCAGGTTTTATGTCATGCCAGAAGCTGTTGGTCATACCTCAGTCTTGGTTCTATAAAGGCAGCAGAATCTGCACTGTGAGTGACACATTACTTCTCTGTAATAACCCCCACCACCCCAATCCTAAACCCCCCCCAAAAAAAAAAAAAAAAAGAAAAGAAAATCAACCCCCCTATCTATTTTCTGCCTGGCTAGCCTTATGGAACTGCATATATTTTGTCTGATTACTCCTACCATATTCTCATACTGTTTAGTTCTACAGAGTTTGAGGAGCAGATTTTGAATTGAAACTGAAACAAAGGACAAAGTGCATACTAATCATAGACAGGTAGCATCTTGAATCCTGTGATGTGGTAAAAATATTTGGTATAATGATTCAATGGACTCCTTCACACAGGCAGATCATAAGAAAATACTGGAGCCCACGAATCACTTAAGGCAATTTATTAAGGTGCAAAAGACTAACGTTTCGACTACTCTACGTCTGATATGGACATTTCTGTGATGGGGCACAGCCTCTACAAACACCTACAGAAGAAGGTCTACTTAAACATGTTGAATGTACATTAAATAGATAATGAGTACAGTGAACCTGGTAGATTGTCAGCACCTGCCAGCATTCATTCCAAGAATTCTAATACATTTATTTGGTAATACATACACCTCCTGTTTGAGGGGCAAAGGTCACATGACTTGAGACATTAGTTTTTCTCAAATTTCCCATGGGGTGCAGCCCTAGACATTCTTACTTTCATTGACAGCAATTAAGTATTGCTTTAATGTTTTTCCTCAAATGTGACTACAGATGTGCAACCGTCACTTCTGCCCGTTAGCGAACTGAGTGACTGATAACATAACTGTAGCGTGACAGACAGTAGAGATGCTAAGAAACTATTACCTATTCAAATCAAAGTGATTAATATGCTAAGTATGTTAACTAGTTGATGGCAATTGCCATTATGTGTTAGCATCAAGCTAACAAATGATGTACAGTACATCCTGGTCCATCTGACAGAAATTGCTCTGTCACAGTTTTGTGAAAGAGAAAAATAATTCACACAAAAGTTAATTGACTATAACAAACCAACACTGAAGACAATGATACATTAATTTGCTTTTTTTTACCTTGATGTCTCAATTAATTCTGAGCCTGTGCTTGTGTTGTGAATAAAAAAGTAATTACATATGTATTTGGTACATAAAATGTGCAAAGAGTCAACAGTTTAATCATGCAAAAGCGTATTTAATGCAGCCAAAAGGACATGTCTGCATCAGGCCAACACTATTTTTTTAGATATATATATATTTTTATAGCTCAGATACAAAGTAAATTATATTCCTGTTGTGTTATAATATGAAAATCTTTTTTCAAATAAATAAATACCGAGTTTTGCATCCAAATGCAATGTCTGTGTAGGGGCTGCAGCTTCTTCACAGACTGAACATTGAGTTTAGCACCATTATATTTTCTCATTTTAAACTCAAATAAGCTTTACATTCCAGTAATGCTGACAAATCTAGACCTTTATACAAAGCCCACCGGAGCATAAAAAGGAAAATGGCAAATGTGTCGGTTGACAAAATCAGGATTGTATTCATTGTCTATGCAGCTGCAGATGACTATACTGTCCTTTGCCACAGCAGTTACATGGTATTCTTTCCTGATTTTTTTTTTATATTGAGACTTTATCCAAAATCAAGGAAATCAAGATGGAAAGATTTAGGAACACCTGGGATGTTGGTTCCATTTGTTCTGCATAGCACTACTTATTAAGTCAAGGAAAATCAATTAGTTACATTGAAATTCAAAATACACATTTTTTCCAATATTCATATTCATATTAGTCATATGCTCCAGATATGATGTCAAACTTGTACATTTAAAGTAGTTCACTTTATCAAACATCTAAATAACCCATCCTTACATGAACCAACTAAAAGATTTGACTCGAATCTTATGCTTGAACACTTTCAAAGCAATTAAGCATTTATTCAGCACACTGCAATCATTTCTTGCTCTCCTGCTGTTGCAGTCAGAAGTAATGTAATTGGTTATCATCATCGTCACACTCAAAATGTTAACACTATTTGCAAAAAAAAAAGTATAACTTTGAAACAGGATATGGGATATAAGCAAGCTTCAAAGAATGCATCCGATGACTCATGTCAAGTGCTGATATCTGCCTTTACTCTGAATGCTGTACACAACTTGTTTCTTGATGCATTCATTCAATCCCTGTCCTGTCTGCTCTCCCATGAATGAAAGTCTCCTCTAACAGCACACCACAAAAAGAACCTGCTCAGCCACTGGGATCAAGAATCTCCCCAGGCAAATCAGCAATTAGAGCCTAAGCTGCCTTGTAAAATCAATTAGGAGTTGTAGTATGTGTTACAGGTACAACACTGGCTGGCACCTCTCGCAATGGACCAGGATGAGCAGTTCAAATTGGACATGAATTAGTATGTAATCTGCAGCACTTGGACACAGAATGTTACATTAAGGACTGGTTTCAAACTGTGGGTTGGAGTTGCAAAAAAAGCTTGTTAATTTTTTGACAGCCACTGTTTATTTATTTAAGGGAGAGTTGTTCAATGATGAAAACAGACATGCCATGCCATTATTGTGAGAATGGTAGTGTGGACTCAAACTTTGCCTTGTAACGATAACGTTTTTTGTGCAGGCATCCATGTATGGGTTCTTCTGTGGTAGCTGTTTAAGTAACTTCAATACCATTGAGCTTTACTTCAGTAAAACCTGCAATACCATTTTTAGGTTCATTCATGTTTGCCAATGAACCAATCTAACAGATACTGAGCAAAATTTGCATTTACTTGTACTTCTTTGACCTTGTAGTTATTTGACCTTTTTTGCCAAATAAGTACCTTGCTGCTTTCTAAAACAGTCTCATGAGAGAAGGGACATGGAGATATTATGAACAACCCCTTTTTATATGCTCTTCCCTGAAATATGAATATGAGGAAAAATTTTATTGTGTCCCCATACAGTATGTTTTTGCCATAACTTTAAGTTTGCCAGTATTGCACGTTTAGTGGAACGGTATTCATTCGTAATCGTTTCTGTCTGCTTATCTACATTTTCACTCTACTTATATCTTGCTTTGGTTTCCACCAACTTAATGGCTCTGAATCTGCTGAATGCTCATTTGTTCACTTGCTTTCTTTTTTGCTATGTCTGTTTTCTATTCAGTACTCTGCAGGTAGCATACAATGGAACCATTCATCTACGTTTCTGAAAATAGCTTAATTATTGTCATGAGAATAGTTAGACTGAGCCAAATCCGCAAAGTATTGAAATTTAAAATCAACATTAACAATGAATTATGAGGTTAATGAGTGTGTCACTATGATTAACCCCACACATATAACACATTGTCTATTAACTCATTGCCAATAAATACATATTAAAAGCACATCACTCTTAGTTTGGTAAAAGGCTTTGCCATGGAGTGGGAATTTGCTTTGTAAGCGCTCAGGTCGGAAACATGCAGAATGAGCCATTTATTTCCCAATGAAAGCTGCTTCTTCAACTTCCACACTGATAATTAATGAGATCGACATTTTCAATTATCTGTTTCCTGCCTTTACTTGGCTGTTTGAGTGCGCAGAGAAAGAACAGCTGTTAGATTCAACGGGGTAGGAAGACGGGTGATAGGGAACAAAGAGGGCAGCATCTGCCTCTTTGAAAGATGGTGTGTTATTTTGTTCCATCAATATCTTTGTGTGGCATACCACCACTGGAGCAGATTACCTCCAGGTGTTTCTGATAAAGTTGGACACGACATAATGTACTAGTATTGGTAAAGTTATGCAAGCAGACATGTGGTGCGTTCAATGTTTCATCCTTGAATTGAACAGTTGGTGCAGAGGCCTGTGCTGCAGACATAACTGGTTGTGTGATGCTGCTCGGTTCCCCTTTCCTTAGAAATACTGCCATATACAAACACGAGTAAAGCACTACTTACTGTAAAACTTCACAGTACTCTCCCCAGGGTGTGTGACAGATGTTAACTCCTTTTTTCGATGTAATATACAAGCAGCTTTCCTGACATCCCTGCCCATGTGGTAACTTGGCAAATTCACAATAGCCTTTCAGAGTTGTTTAATGTCTAGCAAAGATTTTTCACTAACAAAGTGGGTCATGTAGAGGCATGGGGCCCTTTTTTTATTTTTTTTATTTTAACTTCCACCAAGGTCAGTAGGTCTCTGTTGGCTTATGGCCTATTCAGCTGGGAGCTGCAATTAGGCTGTGAAAACATGTATCATACCGGGTTAGTCACCAGCTTCACTTGCCCACTAGTACCTTACATACATCACCCACGGTTGCACCACACAGAGTATTTGGAAGGCCACAGTGAGCCCACAGGGGAATCATTAGTTCATATGTAAATAATATGAGGAATAGATGCAGATTTCACCTTGCCTGCTTGGATAGGGAGGTAATAGCTTGGGAAATGACAAACAAGGGTCATATAGCCCGGTCACTGCAAATGCCTTTGGTTACCAGTGTTGTTGTGATTCTGCATAAAAACGGGGGGATGGAAAACTGCAGACCAAACACATACTTGACATGCAAAAATATAAAAGAAAAAAGACTTACAGGTATGGAATTCGACACGTGCATAAAAATAAATGTAAATAGAATTAGGTAGCACTTTTTGCATGTCATGTTGCTTTTTTAGGGTGTTGATGCCGTTATTCTTTTGTTCCAGTGACAGTGTGGCCCCATTAATATGTTTTTTTTTTTTTTTTTTTGCATTTGTATAGTTTCTGTGAGAGAAGGCAGACCCTGCTGTGATGAAATAGTTTCACGCCGAGTTCAGTGAAGCGCACGTAGTTCACTGAATGCTGTTGTACATTCTCACTTTTTGCACATCACAGGCGATGCAACAGCTCATTCTTCCTCACTGGGCCCGAGCGAGTCAAAGATGCAAATGCGGGCATTCAAGCATGGAACCCCTGACCTCAGTAGGCAAGTCTGAAATTATAGAACAGCCAGCACTTTTCCCTTTCTCCTGAAAGAACGTGAAATATGCATTAGCTCATTTATTTTTTTCTTAACAGGATAAAAAAAAACACCCACAGGGCTGGTTTTTTTATCATCTTGCTTTTAGGAGCAAAAAATTATCAGAAACATGACAGAGGGTGACAGACTCAGTCTGACTTTGTGTGCTGCCATTTCAGATCATATCTGGCACGCTGAAGTCAGGAGATTTTTACAGTCAGGTCAAACCACAGTAGTTTGAAAACAGTTCCGATTTCAACTGTGACATTGGTACACACACAAAGTAAAGACCAATTTCACATCATGGCAGACACAAAAGGTTCCACACCATGTTTTTGAGGTTTGCGGGAGATAATATAGCCAGAAAATTCTGTGTGACAAGCTAAACAATGACACACTTTTTTGACTGCATTACTGTTCTGCCTTTGTGTCAGCGCATGCTGTTGTCTACGGCAATCACGGGAAGCACCACAAAGCACTTTTTGAATAATGAAAGTACTTGGTTCATATTTTCAAAGCCTCCAAGCCTGGCAGGAGGTGGAGAACACATAGTAGAATACAAATCATCCTAAACTGGCATAATAAACTGTGATTTGATTTTTTCAATATATATGAATCCACCTGAATATCAGCACTGTGAGAGCAACTCTATGGGAAGATTTCTCACCACAGATCTTATTTGGCGGCAGAAGTGGAAAGCAAGAAAACGCTCCATCAGCCCTCATAAGCATTTCAAAGCAGTCAGTAGTGTTGTAGATTCAATGTGCCACACAGCTGGGCTTACATTCAGCACTCCTTGTGTCGGGTGCTTCTGGGGCTAAGAAGAAAAAAAACGGAGTTGAGTTTGTCGCAGTCCAAAGCCGTGCGTCCACCCATGTGGAACGTGCTGAAAAATAATTAGCACAATAACACGGTGAAAAAAAGGAAAGGCAACTTGAGGAAATCAACTGTTAAGAAACATCTGAGGCCTCAGCAAGCTGTGCCTAAGCATATGTTCCTCCGGTGTTTTCAATAATGCTCGATCTTCAGTTCCTTCAGGAGAGAAAAAAGAGATCTATTTATAGTTGTTCAACTTTTATAGTTCTTCAAACTGGACTGCGACTTGGCTGTATGTCAGTCTGGATTAATTCCCCAGGTAGATATATAAAAATTGTTTGAGCTGCGGAGGAGCGATCATTAACTTTAACATAGCTTTACATTATTTTTTGTTTTTTCAATGGATTCCATCAAAAGAGAAGTAAACGTGCGGGTTATCTGTTATCAACATGATTGAACCTGGAAATGTTTTGTAGACACATGAAACTAAATTTGAAACACGAACTTACCACATACCTCATTTTAAATCATTTTTATTTCAACCTACTGTACATGTCTCAAAAGGCAGCCTTTAAAGGTTTCCTTTATACATAAACCAGTGTCACCATATTTCCACTTACGAAACAAAAATTCTTCCAGTGAAAATTCCAGACCAGCCATGCTGCTGCTTTCTGTAAAATTCACCCGAAGTCTCCTTTTATATGACCTGAAGTCATATATTTTTGGTTTTTATGGCTTGTCAAGTCTGCTGTCTTAGTTATCTTGCTCTAACATCACAGTATTGGTCCGTCCAAGCTGCACCTTGGAGATAAAGAAACTGTCCTAGCCATGTATGAAGTACTGCTCAGTTTTACAGGACATCGCTGTCATAGCTGTGATAGACTTTAATCTAGCACCCCGGTGAAGTTCATTCGCTGATATTTGGAGACAGTATGTTGGCCGGCACCTCATATAATCAGGAGTCCATAACAGTGAGTTGTAATTATCCGCACCTATACAGTCCTCCCACTCAGTCTATTCTGCAGGGGCTTACTGCAGCAGCTCGTCTGAATAGGGGGTATTTATACATGAAATTAAGGTGTAATTAAAATTGGTCTGGTGCTAAAGGGGCTGAAGGTGATTATGCTCATTTGCATAGTACACAGATTTCTTTTTTTTTTAAATGCTGCCTTCACAATTACGACTGGTTCTAACAAGTTTTTAGACATCCATCATTTTTTTTATATTTCAAACAAAACCCCGAACTCTGAGATGATTAGAAAAAGTGTTTATGCGCGATAACAATTTGTATTCTTATGTGTCTCCGGGGTACGGTGAAATGATTGACATGCCACTGCTGTTAGTTTAACAGACTTAATTCTGAATGTCGATCTTGTTTTTTATTTCATGGCGTCTAGCAGATGTTTTCTACTCTGCCTGTGTGAATGAATTCCTGCTTGTTCTCCATAAGTTAGAAAGCGTAAGCAATGAAACATGATTCTGGTGGAAATCTGATCACTTAAATTGACATCGGAAAAATAAACATTAGCATTCAGCTCCTTTTTCATGGGCTTAATATTTTCTAATTTGCTCCATTGGGCTTGTTTTGAAGCAAATGGGGGACTATTATATGCGCAGAGGACCAAGGAGGAACTCATTACTTCTCACATTATCACCGCAAACACGAAGAGGAAAAACTGAGCCTGGTCGCAGGGTAAAGCCTCCATGCGTCTCGTCCAGGTTGTAAATGGACCCCTCTCGGGCTGATTCGCCATTGCGTCCTAAGCCATTCCTGATATTTGGTGAAGGGATGTCATGACTGCTCCAGCTGTCACAGGCACAGCTGTTCACTTTCCCCTTGAGTGAGCAGAGCTGCTTTTGCCCTGCGGCTTGATGGCGTGTGTGTGTGTGTGTGTGTGTGTGTGTGTATGTATGGAGGGGGGGGGGAGTGTGTCCAAGCGCGAGCATGCAGGGATACTGACAAGGTGCACAATGAACGAAGCTTATTCCAAGATACAGGACTAATAGCAATTGTACACAAGTAAACAGGGAGCAAAGATTCTGTTTTACAACTAGGACGTAAATCTATCTAGGAATAACAACGATTCACGAGAGAGTGTGACTCAAGTCTGAGACTCAGACTGTGAGTGCCATCTCTGGTTACCAACTGTTTCAGATAATCTAAAAAAGTTAATTTATTTGTATTTATTTATTACAGTATCGGATTGGTGATCAGATTAGGGCACACACTGATCCCATTCCTAATCCCATGTTTAAGGCAATATCTGTGTCATTTCAAATACTAGAGGTGTGTGAAAAGCTGTGTCTTTACTCAAGATTTCATTGAAGCTATGAAATACTACTCACATGTTCCCTTTTGATGACAGGTACTGTACTGTTGCATTTGCTTCGTGTTCAAAGAGGCTCCAGAGACCTGAGGAAAAAGGTGCTGCTGATGTATGCATCGCTACTTGATTGATGCTTCTCCCCTTTGGCCTGGGCAAGCATTTACTTTATCATAACGCTCTTCACACCACGACTGTGTACCTCTTGAGGTCTAGGTGTCTGAGGTGCTAAAAGGGGCCATATTGATTACATACTGAAACAGTCAGTTATGATGAATGGATGCTCGCTAAATCAAATTCGGAGATTAATCGGCCAGCGGCTGTGTCATTAGGGCTTTGTGATGGCTGAATTAATATGGTGATTAAATGAGAGGTTGCTACTATGTCAGCATGTCAGCTCTGACAAGCTGACCCTGAATCAGCTGGTAATGGAGTAAAAGACACTTCATCATTTCACACCTATAACGACTGTTTGACCTTTGGCATTTAAATATATCACCTGAGGTTTTTCTTGTATTTGTTGCCTGGAAAAGCCGTCGTTCACATGAATGAAAACAGCTAGGCAATGAAAGGTTTTGAATTTCACGTTAAAAAAAAGGAATCCCTGCATCAACTAAGAAAACAACACAGCCATTGTGTAAGGTCCAACACAACCAAATGTGAAAAGACTATGATGTGTGCTGCATCTATATTGGTAGAGCTAATAAAAGTACTCTTGGCTGGCAGGAAAATGCAAATGCTGACAAAATCAATGCACCCTGCTGCCAAATCCACAGTCACTAGCGAGCAGATTTGACTCATTTTGCAAACAGGCAATACTTATACACACACACAATATGCACACACTCTCACACACAGAGACAAATCTGTGATACACCGTGTCCCTATGACCCTTATGCTCCATATGGTCAAGAAGAGGGCAGAGAAAATAAGCACATGGCTCCATGGGTGACTGCAGCTTGGCAGTAAGAGAAGCCCAGAGGTCCAGGGTGTTGAAGCAACATGGCCATGGTTGGTACAGCCCTCTTTTCCGTACCAGTGCCTCCTGTCCTGCTTCATATACTGTAGTGTTTTAAATAAACATGGTGGTGGTGGATGACAAAAGACTGGATATTTCTTTTCTTTTTTGGCTGAAATGAGCCCCATACTGAAGCAGATGTGCGTCAGGCTGCCAAGCAAACAAACCATACATAAATCATGTATGTACACAGAACGCGGCTATGAGCACTGAGCTCCCATGGTGCATGAATGTTTTACAAAAAACATTTAAAAGGATGAAACTATTGTACCCTTTACTTGATGGATGTTTGTTATTGTTGCATCAACAATATTAAAAATTGAAATTTCAAGATTCTAACTCAAATCTTCCCCAAGTATGTTGTTGATCATAGTAGAATTTGTTCATCTTCAAGCTTCAATGACAAATATGTTATTAGCAATATGAGACCACCAACCCTGACATATTCAAACTGCTGTGTCAACAGTATACAAATGTAACTCTAAAGATTCTTATTTTAAATCTACAACCGTAGTGTTTGCTGTTAAAATTGAATTAATTACTTCAAAATTAAAAGCTCCAATGAAAATATATTTATCAAAGTTTAGGGTCCAACAAACACAACATTTCCAAACTGATTACTACTAAAGCAATGACACACAAAATACATAATTGTTTAGTTAATGAACAACAATAGCTTATTAGGAAGCTTTTCAGAAAATACATTCTGCAAAAGCAATTACTCACAGTACAAGTGTTATTTAGTGCAAGTTCGCAAGTAGTTTGAGATACATTTTGGTTTGACATGTTAAAATAGTTTCTGGACACATTTAATTCAGCTTCCTTAGCTCAATTGTAGTGCCCCACAATTAGATGTGAAGACATATACTGTACAAATAAAGAGGAGGAACCCAGAGGCCAGACCTTTACATTTCCTATCACACTTGTAAAGTTAGGACTTTACTCTCTTAACAACGCACCTTTTTTTCTCATAGGAGAAGTGGATTTGATTGAAATAAACAGTGTTGCATCTTACATTTTTTTAAAGTTCCATTCTCCTCAGTTTCCTCTCCTTAAAAACAGACATAACAACTGAACCTGCTGCAAAGCCCAAAAATGATTCTGCATAAACAACCTCTTTAGTTGAAACGTTTTAGTAAAATAAATATTTCTCATAAGTTTTCAAAAGCTGTATTGATAATGTTTAATAGCTGGATTTCATTCCTGGGCTGCTGATTTAACAAAACCCTTACCATCACATCTAAGACCATATATTTGGCTAAATCCTACATGTGAATACTACGTAGTTGACCTCTTTGTGAATTTCTATTTACAAAATGTCAGCTGAGCCTATGTCATAACTACTACACAACTTACATACTGTGCTTCAACCTCCCTATGTGCACCCCTCTTTTCGTTTCCAGGGGGATGGGTGCTCGGTGTTAGGGGGCTTTTAAATTTTTCTCAGTGTTGCTGAAAGCACTCTCTTTCCATTATCAATGGGGAAGAATATGTGCCAATCCCTCTTTTGTCAGAACGCATGCAGCCAGTAGCAAAAGCTTTTATGTCTTTATGTAATTTGTGCCAGTGACAGTGCCCCAAAAACATTTTACAGTGTTACTCTTTAGTCTTGCCAGTAGAAACCATACAGTGCATTTATTGCAAACCACTAAAGTAGATGGGGAACCTGCCCCCAACAAAAAGATCATCCCTTACCAAATAGGACCACAAGATGACCTCTAGACATTCTGATGTGTGAAATAATGTTATTATGGCACACTATTCATACAGTGTGATTGGCCATTCACATGTGGCCATATCTTCCAAATGGTTTCCTAATTTGAGTGGACGGGTCCACCATTGGGTCACCCGCCAGCACAGTCATGCATTTGACCAGAAATAAAGCTGAAATCAATTTCCCCTGGTCTCTCTGTGGGGCCTTTTCAATGGCCTTGTGTTTGTGCTGGAGGGAGCACTTACTCCACTTCTGCTGACCTCTTTGTCCTTTTCCCTATGAGCAGATCACTCCCATTGAAATGATAACTGCTTTTCCATTTGTGGTCAAAACAACGGGGCACACTTTTGAAAACCCCATTGGCTTTTAAAGCACTTAACCACTGTTACCAGAGAAATGGATTTTAGGACTTATCAATATGAGTCCAGGAAAAGTAAGTGTCAGAAATCAAACCAGATGCTACCATGGGACTATTTCCTTTGACCTGTATGATTGTTGGCTACTCATATATTCCTGTATGTTGATTTAAAGTTGTTGGAATTATATAGTGCTGCTTTTTTTTTTTTTTGCTGCATCTTAAACATCTATGATCAGATCATGGTCATCAGAAGTGAGTAATACGCTGATTCAGTGTCTGTAAAGTTTGGCTTAGTATGTAACCCAAAAGAAACAAATAGAAGCAAATACAATCATTTCCAAACTTTGTGTCATATGCCGATTGTAATTCAATTACTGTACCACCAAGGAGGCCTGGAATCTGTCGCAGAATGGCTCGTTCCGACTCACTGCTTTGGGTAATGGTGTTTTCTTTGCTTGGGAAATGAAATATAATATCATTAAATAGAGATATGCAGAATGAAGTGTCGACAGATCCATCTTGGGTGCCTGCTCAGTCTGTTTGTGGGTGCTGAGTGGCTCCCCAATGACAGATCCAGCTTATCATTGAAACATTCCGCTCATGGAAATATGGTGTTCTGGCTCATTCGACATTTTCAAGATTTATGGTTGTCAATATGTTGAGGTTAGAACAAACACAGGAAATTAAGAAATCTATGAAAAACGCACACCCAAAGATGTTTTGTTAAAATGGAAATACTTTTATACTTCCATAGATTCACCTATTGGACTTTATTTGTATCTGTACAAGGATAAAATCATTCTTGAACACTGCTACCATCATTGAGCCAAACTACTGACTAGATACAGCAAGGAGTGTTTTCAGTATTTAACCCACCCCAAAGATAATATTTGCAGTGGTACTACTGCTTTTAGTTCCAGATAGCAGCTAAGAGAGACTGAGGAGGGGGAAAATGAAGAGGAGAGGCAATAAAGAAAAGCTTTGATGTTGTCATGCATGATTGTGCCGAAGCATCCTCAGGCTTGTGTCGAGTCTGTTGATTTAGTGAGTGCTGCAGAAACGAGAATACAGATGGCTACTGGTGCTATTTGGGGCCGGGCTCTGAGAATTAAAACCCCTCCGACATCCTTTATCTTGGGTGACACTTCAAATACTTCAGACACGAGCTTCAGATTTTGTTCCACAAGTTGTGGCATGATGCCCATTTAATTAATTTGCTTGGGGGGTGGGCAGACTGCCATTAGGAAAAAAGACTATGGGAAGGGGCATATGAGCAATTGAGCCTGTATATGAAAATGTCCATTCCAGCGTACATAAGAGGTCATTTATTTGTTCTAAAATGGAGCAAAAAAAATATCTAGGCAGTATTCTTGTTCTAAAATTTAACAAAACCCATAAGCATAGCCACATATTTAACAAATCTCTATCAAGTGGGTACCAATTTTCACCCAACAAGATGCATGCAGTAGCTCAAAGTCAATATACATTTTGGAAGAGGTACCATTTATAACAAAATATAATCCAATAAGTTGACTTTTCGACAGAAATGTATTTGTTTTAACTTATATCAAAAATAAAACAAAATGGAAGGTATAACTCTGAAAACCAAAGCCAACCATGTGATAGTTTGGCAACGACTGCTAACTCTGGTGGCACACATGAGGTCTCCAGGTGTTTGGGTCCTGCCTGTCTCTAATGCAACAGCAGGGCATTCCAAATGCCTAACATGATTCTGCACCTGAGCTCAAGCCTGGAGAGCCAAACAATATGGGGGTGTTTTAATCCAAAAACTAGTCCATGGATCATGCAAGCATCCACTTAGGCAAAGGTGACAGATGTTTCCCTATAACAGACCTGGGAAAGAAATAAATAACTGCAAAGTGCAACAAATGAGTTGCGTCCACTCCATGTGGTGGACATCTGTGCTACAGACTGCCTCGAGTTGTGGCTCAGGTCGCTCTGTGTTAGTATCAAGGGATGATTTTGCTCTGAATACAAATACGATATTTTGATGAAGCTGTTCCCTTTGTGTGTAACAATACAATATAGTTCAATACAATGCAATTTCATAAGATGCAATAAGATACAATAGGATATGAAACACTTAGTCACCATAAAAAGTAAAAGGAATTTAGCTGTCCCCACAGTAGTAATATAAAAGAACAAGAAGAAGAAGCACAAACCAATGACAACCACAAACTACATTATGGCATGTTACCTATACTGCAAATGTTTCCATAATACTCCAAATGTATTCAACTAAATCATTTAGGCATGTAGCTGATTTTAGATTTAAAATAATCACCAAATAAATCAATTATAACATTGTAGCACTTTGATGGACATGACTTTGGTTCTTTCAGGTTGCACTGAATACTAAATTCCTTTGAACCCACTGAAATTGAATTTATCATGTAAAACATTAATGCCTTCAGTTAAAATAATGTTATCCCAGACATTTGAGTATTTTAAGGACCTGCAGTCACTCCTTTATAACCTGAGAGACATGACCTTAACTGAGTTTTAATTTCCACTGACAGACATATTCCACACTGAGGATTTCATCTGCATGTAAATAGTCTGATGAAATGGTACCTATTTTCTCCCTTTGTTCCATCTTTTTTCTCTTAATGTGACACACTGGCAGCAGCCTATTGTACATTACACTTGCAAGTCATGCACATTTGGCTAAACACAGCTCAGAGGCATAATGTAATCAGGAAAGCCATATTCTTGTCGCGCAGAATACCCAATATTTTAGAAAATGGGATTCAGCGCATTCTCATCAAACCCCCTGGAATGAAATATGATTTTTTTTTATGGCTGTGGTATTTGCTAGAATAATATGCTCGCCAGGTGAATAATCACACTGGCTGGAAGTGACAATCCAGTGCACTGTGCCATAAATAAGATGGGAATGGGGCAGAAGGAAAATTATGATTATCCCTTTAGGATGGTGTTCTGCTGTTACTATACTAAAAAATAAGACTAGTGCTCATATATTCAAACGCAGGCTGTTTGGCACTACCCAGTGCCCCAACACTCAAAAGGGCTTTAGATGAATCACAACTGTGATGACATGCATCCCCAAACAGTTAAGCCACTGTTTGATGAATGTGCTCCACTGAATACACTGAATGTGGAATATAGTTGGCAGGGGTTAGGTGACAGGATTCAGCTTGTAAGCCACAAAACACCCTGTAAATTCAACTGTTTTCTTTCTAAAAGCTAGAAAACATGTGTCACTGCTTGTGCTGCCATCATTATCAGTGGTATACAGACAAACATACAAATACAGAGGCTTTAGAGTCTACAGCCATGTCGATGGCTCTATCTGTACAAGACATAGAAGTGCTATGAGATATATGCCGATGTTGGTATGGTAAGATGTTAACATGCTCACAATTACAATCGAAAACCTTACATTTCAATAGGTATTATCTTTATCTTCTCCCCATTGAAACTGAGAGTAGTAACATTCTAGCATTTGCAAATTAGAACTAAACACAGATAAATAAAGAGGTTGAAGGATCTGTTACCAGTTTTTTTTTTACAAGATGATTGACAAATGGAAAATAAATAGGTTTACGATTACAATAAAGTTATAATGATTGTTTTGAAGGGTTTCCTGTATGATTGTTCAAATGTCATGGAAACAAATTCTTGACTTTGTGATCTTTCAGACTAATGTTAGAACAACTCACCAAACATCTGAAATAACAATTTTTCAATCCACAAAGACTTGATACTTGTACATCTTAAAATGAATATTTCTTTGATTTATTAATACAATAAGATTTTTAATTTATCTTAGTTAAGGTTGCACCTACAGTTCCCCTTTCATAAAAATATTGAGAATGGAAATCAGGTTCATTGGATAAAACCAAAAAACTATTGATAATTTGAACATACTGTAAAATCATTAACTAGACAGGTTTTTTGCTCTGAACTGTCTAGATAATATTCTGTCATTAAGGTGTTCATTCTTGGTACTCATTTCACTTATATAAGGGTTGCTCTTTTGTGCTTGAAAATTCAACTTCCCATCCTACCAAGGGGGATTTCAAGACATTTACACCTTGGCTTGCAAATTCCGATAAGAGCAGATTTATCAAGATAGTAATCTCAAAACTGATTGTAATTCGCAGATTTTATTTCTGACATATACTTTTATAGCGGCCATGACCTTCAAAGTCACTGCTTTGTAATGGAAAGAAACCAGTAAGCCTGAGTTAGTTAATCACATCCAGAAATTCAATACCAGACTCCCTCAATCCAGTTACTCCGTCAGAACAACAGATTGGTAGTAAATCTGTATCGGGGCTCAAGTCTTTGGAATGCCACAAAGGGGTAGCTTGAAAGAGGATGGATACATCATCTTTGTCATTCTACACCACTAACCTTAGTCTTAAACTGGTGAATGATTTCTGAATTCTCCTTATAAAATGAAAGAAGGGAGGCTCGGTCACACCAAAGAGGTCAAAGAAATCAAGGGAATCCAAAAGACTTGTAATGCTTTGGCGGGCTCCATTTCTTAAAGTAGATAAAGTATATCGTCGGCGTAAAAAGAAAAGCCCCGTTTCTCATTTTCTAGAGGATTCATTCAGCTATGCCGGCCTTATCTTCCATCCGCAGCTAACTGTATGGTCCGACACTGCCTTGATACGACAAGTGTAAGATAAACTTGACAGATCAACTTTTTTGATAGTCACCGAGCCCATAAACAACTGGGGCCTCTAATCTGATAATCCACCAATGAAAGATTGGGAGCGGGGAGTATTATTGTGTTGTCACTCTTGCTTACAGGGTCACATGGGCTTTAGCTGCCGGGGTTAGACGTCCCTCGGCAAATCCTGGGAAGGTGTCACATCTCAGCAGGTGAGGTGCAGCGATAAGATTGACTGGGGGATATTAAATGGAGAAACTGCAATTATCAAAAGCATTAATGAGAAACTGAAAATTTGCAGGAGGCCGGCATGGTGGCCTTATGATCAGAGGCCTGTTCTACAGCTAAAAAGTCAAAGATTTAAAAAAAAAACAAAAAAAAAACATATTTGTAGTGTAACATTCCCCTAGAAGAAGACAGTAAACTGGCTTTTTGTTTCATTTTCCTCTATCAGTACAATTATAGAAAATGTGAAATATCAAACACTTTGATTACTGCTATGAACAACATAAAACAGCCTACATTGTCTTCTTCTGCTGCTTTCCATTTGCAATCCCGCTTCTCTGTTCATTTCTGAATCCGATATTAACCATCCAGGCAGCTCCTGCATACGCTCACTGCTATCTCACAAGCAGAGGAGCCGGAGAGTTGGAGTAATTCAAACATTCTTCAAACTGCAATTTATTTTCCCCGAGTTGTAATTATGGTCTATTAAAATGCAAATGATGTCAATGGCAGAGCGGCGCTAATCACTCACTGTCTGTTTATGGGCAGTACAGCCACATTAGAGAGAGACTCACACTGTGGGGACTAGGATGCACAAAGATCCTCTATCTGCAAAGGATCCAATAAATTAGGTGCTTTTCTCAGCGGATGGTATGGATTTTCTCAGGGGATGTAAAGATAATTTTACCACATAATCATTTGAAAGTTAAATATGGTATGTTGCATGTAGTTTATGATTGCAGATGTTAGCAGACTTTTGCTGGCTGCATATGCAACAAGATGCAAACATTTTATGCAGCAACCATGCACATTTTGTGGATTGTAAAAGAAATAAAAGAACAGATGGAAATAAACACTTCCAAGTACTGTATCTGCTGTTTCAGTTCATCTATAGATGCACAAGACTGTTCTGTTTTACATTGCATTACCTCTTCCTATCTGTTATATTTGGCAATAAGCATTGCAACAGATATTTAGCACATAAGCAACAATAAATTGTCTATAAACAAATAAGTGAGTTAGTTACGTCTTCCTACTAATTTGTTCCCGTGAACACACGATGAACAGGTACTCTAATTTATCAAATATTCTACAAATTGAATTATTGTAACATAAATCAAAAACAACAATCTGTGCACACATTGCGAATTCATCTGTAAGTTAAACAACATTGTTATGATGTAAAATTAACTGACTGATCAAGAAACCAAAAAAGAAATAAACAGTCTGAAGTTCATCCTGATTGATTTTCTGATAAAATAATTAATGTATTCCAAATATATTTTCTTTTTTCTATATCAAGTAATATATTCCATACCTTAGCAACACGTTTTAGAAAACCTCAATTATTGTTTTCTCAATCTGTTGTCTCCAAGGAAATTCTTCAGATCTTGGTGTTTTGTGTATCATATTAATGCACACTAACTGACTGCAAACATAATAACACATGTATTACTGTACACTGATGTTCTCTGAATATGATTGGGTAAAGTAAATAACATTTAGCTTCTTACACAGTCTATTAGTGATGCAAAGCACAAACAAACTAAATACCAAGTAAAAGTATATGAAGCTGCTGCCATGGAGTATTGTTACCTTTATTCTGTATGTGTCAATCAAAAAAAAAATGTCAATGCCAAAATGTTTACTTCTAAACCCTGGATATTTAAAAAAGTATTTGAGTGTGACATTTGATCTTTATCTAATTGTCATCCGTGCTGAAAATCTCATAGTGAATGTACCGCATGAAGATGTGAGTGATGCTCCCATGTACAAATTTTCTTCTAGGTGGAGGGGCACGGTTAAACATATGAGGTCAATAATTATCCATATTTCAGTGTTTTATTCATGAGTGCATAGCCGCGGGTAGATTGAATGTTCATGCATGTTAAATCACACATGGTTTACTGTTGTGTGTCATTTGAGAAAAAAGCTACACAGGAGCCACACTTACTGAAAGATGATAAGCATGAATTACATCTGCGTCATAAGCAACCTATTGCATGTTCCTGTCTCTGCTGTGTGTGATTTTCGATACACTGCTGTTTCATAGCAGTGCCGATGTATGTTGTGTGCCGCCCCATTTTTGCTATGCATTACATCGAGCCCACTGGGGATTAAAGCTTATCTTTACTACAGTTAACCATGTGCCGTGACAACAACCTCATGTTCTCCTTATCACAGGGTTAGCTGCTGACAAGACATGGTGTTATTAATAATCAAAAACCTCTGAACTGTGTACAGGGATGCAGCCCAATATTGTAGAACTTGATCTGAAATTATATTTTCAAAAATTGAGAATATATATATATATATATATGTGTGTGTGTATTATTTAGAATTGTTTTTACTATTGCTTAAAATCATGTTTTTTTTATCATAGATTAAAAAAAAAAGGTTGACACTCCAGAAACAATGAGGGCATGTTTATGCCTGTTGCATAAGAAAACTAACACTACTGCATCTACAGTCAGTAATACAAACCCCTGTACACTTAGAAAATTGAACAGGCTCGGTAAAGTAGTGAAGTGCTTTAGTAATCACTGGTGAAAGGATTTGTGAGATTATAAATAGCCCTTTCTTTCGATCAATACTGTCATTCCTCCTCTGCCAGCTCACATTAAGAGCAGAAGCTGGGTAATAATGGAACACTGGTAGCATTCTGTTTGATCATAAGGGGTGGTGTCCCCCAGAGCGCATTGTCCGGCCCGCTGTTAAATTCATCTTCCTGACTGTCCCCTAGGGAGCTTGCCAATGAGTAAGGGACATTGACTTTTCATTAAGGAGATCACTGCATTGGAAATTGAATTTATTTTGGGCTTAAGAACATAACAGAACTGTTGGCGAGTTAGCCCTGAAGGCCACAGAAGAATTCCAATAGTGAAAGCTGATCGAAATTCTTGGTTGACTAATAACGCTCACTCTATTCCTTCTAGGGGGAAACATACAGGTGTTAAGGTTAAGGACTCAGATGTTATATAAGACACTGTGCTTTAGTCCTTCCTTACAGTAGGCTCTAACAGCCTCTAGAAATCGCTGATGAGAGGCTCTTTAAGAATTCATGACACTGTGAATTTCTATAAACATTCATAAATGCCAGATGCATTCAAAAATGTTGAAGCTGGCCGGTCAAATTTGATTGACATCTCCTTGACTTTGAACAGAAATATAGCAAAATTGTTGTAGGGCAGAACCGAGAGTTATTTTTGAGATATCTGAGTCAAAATAACAGGATAAAGTCGAAGTACATTAAAAAAAAAAACATTGTTATACTTATAATAGCTAGTAGTTGGTACACCTGTACTCCTAGCTAAGATGTTTGTTCTTAAAACTATGCATGCAATCAAATGATGTGTTAGCTAGTACTGTTACAGAGCTAAACTCCCTTCGCTAATGCTCAAAGTAGACCCTCTGTCTACACAATAACCTAATATCTGATTCAAACAGCTAATTAGCTGTCATTTGAGTTTTGCATTGACTGGCTCACCAAATTAATTAAGCTATAGATATTTAGACATAAACATGCCTCATTAAAATAAATCAACACATCAGAAACATTACTCACTTAAAATGTACATCATTCCAAATTTGGATTTAATCTACATTCTAATTATTTGTAAATGCTAACTACTGCACATTACATAGTAAGAAGGCTTATGTGCATTTGGATATCCAATGGCTCTAATGTTGTTACCCTAGTTTCAAGTGACGATAGCAGCCTTAGGCACAGTGCTTCATACAAGTGCACAGTTACATACAAATTCTATTAAGTGTTGTTGAAACACCCAGTGGGCTGTGCTTTATAATAGTACTTGTGTAAAGGGTTATTGTATTTGACATGTGCTTGAAGCTGAAACATATGACTTTAAAAAATAAATTATTTTTCATAATTTCACCAAATTATTTATTTTGTATCTTGGGCTACTTTAGACTCATTTTTTTTTAAATTTCAGAACAGGCTATTGCAATTACAGTGTATGATTGTGCTCTAGTTGTTTCATTGCAGGAGATTCAGTGTGATTTATAGACTGCATTTTACCAGCTAAGTTGATGAAGGTTCAGCCAAATATCAAAGGTCACTCTCCTGCTCTGCACCTTCCACCTATGCAAAGCTTTAACACTTGCTGTAAATTTCATCAAGGTGAGCTTAAAGTGTTTACCCCATTAATTTATTTCTGCTAAAGCCAGAGCGCTGACCCATAAAATGAGCTGAGATAATACTGACCTTAACATGGTCTTCTGCACATGGAGGTAATTGCTAAGGCTCCAGATCAATCAATATTGACTCGTCAGTTTTTTTTTCCCCTCCTCACTTCCCCACCCACTATTGCTGGAGCTGAATGTGTAAAATTGGCTTTAGATGGATGGAGAACATATCCCTGATAGTTTAACCTTTATCTAGCTAACATGTTCACTTATCTGTACAATTATAGATTTTGCCAGTCAAGCTGTTTCAAAGAAAATCTGTTAAGTGTGTGACTGGAGAGTAGAGCTACAGTTAATTTGTGGAGTTGATTTTAGCGAAAGAATGTCAACATACAAAAACCTTATTGTAAAAAGCTTAACTGTGTCAAGATAATGACTTGTATTTTTAGCACATATGACCTAACCTGAGAAGAAATTGCTGATATTCAGAAATAACATTTCAACAATAAATAACTGAGAAAACAAGTATGAATGCGCACACACTTGCCTTTAAATCACAATCGCTGTATACTCCGAGGCGTTTGATTTCTCTTTAATTTTTCAAGGCAGGGGCACAGACTTAGCAGGCATTTCCATCTTGACTTGATAAATCTCACAATCTTCTTTTCCCTGCCACACTGAAGTAATTTATTTTCTATCTCTCCGAGCTATATTTTCCAGTTAATATTTCTTTCTTTTTTTCATACAACCTGACAAAGGATGCCACAAGGGATGATAAGAAGTCTGAAACCTTTGCACTCTCACTGCAGATACAGGATTTACCTTGAGAATTTTCTCAGAGAACTAAGACTGCTAAAATAAACCAGACACTTAAAACAACATCAATGTGTTCTTTTTCGAGCCAGACAAGCTACAAATTGTCTTCTTATAATTCATTCTGAAACATTATTGTTTAATATGATTTTTGATGTGCATTTTTCCAAGTTCAGAGATGTCATCTAACAACAGGGTTATAACCTGTATTTAGCATCTGATGCAAATAGCAAAATAAAACATTCTACTAGGTGTTTTCCCTCAGGTAAAAAATCAAACAGGCAGACCAGAGTTGCTATTTATAGAATTTCCAAAACAGCACATCCTGATTGTTTCACTCAGACATCTTTTCATACCCAGAAGCCAAACAGTCATCATTTACATGCTACAAATGTGCTTCATTTTGAATCAGAATTATGAAGTATTCCAAGTATCAATGCAGGACAACTTTAATCTCAGTGATTTACAAAGCAGGGTTGTGTTCTTTGCTGCTGAACCAAATTACATGTTCGTTGAGTGATGGGTAGTAGTGTCCTTCTGGCTATTCAACTGGCCCTTAATTTGAATTTGATAAGATTTCTTTCGGAGACATTGTTAGGCTAATGTAAATTTAGAGGGAGGACGAGAGCCCACCGCTGGCTTAACTTTGATGAGGTGTTAATATCTAATATCAAAAGCAGATAAAACCCTTATTAGCCCCAGTGGTCTTGCTGGAGTGGGGAACTTATTACACGGAGGAGATGAGACGAAAGCAGATGAAGTAATAAGACGGCCGCTGGCTTTGTTACATGTCCTTAAGCTTTCTGACGGGGTCAACTTAATTTTGTGACTTAAATGCTGGGGGTTTACTGGATGCAGACAAGCCGACATTGTTTGAGAGATCTAATTCAGACTCTCATATTTCATAGTCTGCAAACATCTGGGGGATTACAGTGTCTCGAGCCAGAGGCAGTTTGATAATCGGTTGTCATTTTAGGAGTTGTACGCCCTTCCCAGCTTTGGCGGTTTTCTAAAGGTCCTTTGGTTCAATCAAATGTTTGTGAGATTAGTTGACTGCACTCCTTTCAAGAACTATTTCCGTGTGTGTTGGATTTTTAATGTTTTCCTTTAGGCTTTCATGGTAAAACACTCCAAAAACGCTTGAAAACTGATGGTATTGGATTGTGAAAGTTATTTGGGGATAAATGCCACCATCCTTTGCTGCCATTTAAGGATCTACATGGAATAATACACACTTTAAACTCAGTCCAGTAATTTAATCTAAGAGAAACCTAAACACACAATGAGGATCAAGCTGGATCTATATGGAGGATGTGTAGTGAATAAGTAACACGGTCAGGAGTCCACAGTCTTCCTGCTCTGTCAGGCTATTCTGAGGCACATAATTGCTTCTGCTTTTGCTAGCAGAGACATTCTAGTTAATGCTAATGTCAGCATGCTAACAGTGCTTAAAGAGATAATGCTAACATTTTTATGTTAAGCAGGTATAACATTACCATTTTCCCATTCCTTATTTAAGAATTTTACAAACTAAAAATAATCTGACACAACAGGCACTCCTGAGCTGGTGGGGGGGGGTTGGGTGCCTTGCTCAAGGGCACCTCGGCAGTGCTCAGGAAGTGGACTGGCACCTCTCCAGCTACCAGACCAATTTCCGGACTTGGTCCATGCTGGGACTTGAACCGGTGACCCTCCGATTCCCAACCCAAGTCCCTACAGACTGAGCTACTGCCGCCCACAAAACCATTAATTCATTTTGCAGCTATATGTGATCCTAAAACAAAGTACTGCTTACATTTACCATGTGACATTGTGATGGTTTAGAGAGGTAACCACATATTCAATCCCCCTTGTTGGACACTTAGATTCACTGCACATTCATGCTGTAAACTGCACATTTAGCACTTAGACATACACTATACTGTAGGTGCTCTAATGTAGATGTGGTGCAGTAAGCTAATTCAGCAATTAAAGGATTCTTTAAACAGAATTATCAATCTTCTATAGAATATCTGTGGATGTTTCTATAAATAGTTCTTATCATGCAAGCCTGTCACTCCCATGGTAAATGTCAGACAAGGTGGTTTACAGTGTGCTGCTGAAACAGCATTTTTTTTAAAGAAAATTCCAAGCCAAAGTTTTATTTTAAATTGCAGGATAGACATTTAAAATTAAAGGGATGACATTTCTTGTCATTTTTTAAATGTTTTTTTTTTAAATTGGGTATGTAATAATTGAGTTAGCTATAACATAACAGCGTCCCTAAATAACCACCAAGTTGAACTTCATTTTGGCTTAAAAGGGTATAACAAACGTTATCAGAATTCAGCAACTAGGTAGAACAAATATCATTAGAAAATGTTGCGCAAATCCATTTGGTGGATGTTGAGATCGTGGTGAACCCAAAGACTGACAATGTCAACCAGGGAGCAGAGCAACTGCATGTCCATGCAATAGTTCTAGAAAGTGAACAGTTGAAAACTGGAATAGGACTCCCTTGTTCGTATATTCTCAGTTATTGTCATTGTGTATTTATTGTTTTGACAGTCTTAGAATTTTGTCAGTAGTAGTTTGACTAAACACAGCTTTACATACCCTGCTGACTTGTAAAGCATTGTAAACAACTGTCTAGAACATCTCCCGAAAGCACAAAGTAAGCAGACCGTTTATATGCCTCCAATCGATGCTTTGGACCAAGAGGAATGAGCTTTTGACTCTCTGACTGAGGGATGGCATCAATACAAAATGCTCACCCAAAACAAGTCGGAAAACACCTTGGGTTCCAGCACTTTGTCCCATTGATTTCTGTTCAGCTCAACGCGGATCCTGCAGCGTTTAGACATTTAATTCTCTTTCAAGCAAAGTCATTACACAGCCGAGCATTTAATTAAGCAATCACAGCAGTGCAATCTGATTGATTTGGTGTCCAAATGAGGGCCAAGTTGGCATTATTGCACCTTTACAGTCTCTATTGAATCTGCCTTGAAATTTTAGATTCACAGTGAAAAACATGTCATATTGAGATGCTTTTGATGCCTTTGTGAAGCTCCCTGAAATCTTTCAAAAATTCAATCTTTCAATCTGTCTGCATTTTTTTAATTCACACTCAATAAATCCACATATTTACACTCTTAATTTAGTGTGTTAAAGGATTTTTTGAAACGGAAGGAGCCAGGTATTCACGGCTGACCTATTTCCTCTGAAAAAGAAACATCAATTGAGGTGCATGGGCACAGATGTGTCTGAGGATGTACTGGGGAGGTGTTCTCACCTCTCCACGCCTCTGTGAACACAGCGACACTTTATTATGTCTGGATGTGGCCTCTGTGTGCTTGGTTTGCCTTTTTCCCCAAATGAACTCCGCTGTAGTGACATTGAAATTCATAAAGTGTTTAGAGTCGGTCGGTCAGCACTGCTTGTTGTGGTTTCATAATGAACTCTGGATAACTGCAAATACAGGGCTTTGATATGTTCTGCGAATCATTCCAATCATCAGGCCTTGTCTTAAAGCTGATTGCCTTGCCAAACTGTATCAGCACTTTTTATCTAAAAACAATTACCCAGGAAAAATAGGAAAACAACTTTAGAACTTTGGGATTCATTCATTAAACAATGGTATGAAGAAATGGCAGAACTCCTGCAGCAGATACAAAAAAGACAATTAAATCCATGTCAGTGTGGACAAACAAGGCAAAAGAGTTTATCGTCTAATATTTCACACTGTTGACAATCTTAAGTCTAAAGTAAAAGAAGAATAACTTAATGGCATGTTTGCTTCTTATTCTGCAAAAACCTTAGGCCTGCACAATATGAGAATATGTGCTGTGTGATTACATTGTTTCACACTGCGATAACGATACAAGGTGCGATGAATAAACAAAAATTAAAGGGAGTATGTTAGCTATAACTCACCTTTTTTTTGTTCATCAATAGCTAACTTGAGCTCAATGCGGTGTGAGAGCATAGAAATAATACTCATGTCTCTGTCACGTGGGTGAAATGTATACAAGTTGAGTGAAAAAGCCTTGCTCGCTTACAGTAAACAATTTCTCATTTATTGCAATAAATTCAGATGTTTGGAATGTGTTTACTTCAAAAGCTGATATTCCAATAATAATTAAATGGATTTTTCAGTCCGCCCAAGTGCAGAGGCTAAAGAAAAGATACATATGGTCTTAATTTGAGATATTTTGGAGGTCAAAGGCAAAAAAAAGTCCCTTCCAAAATGCTGGCTATTTCATTTCTCTGCTCAATGAGGCAAGATAAGCTTCGACAAGCTGACTGTTTGCTAACTCCAGCATCATTTTTACTCTACAGCTACAAAAGTAAAAATATATCTTCTTATCTAACTAAAGGTGATCGAAGGGAAAGTATTTTACACAATGTCAAACTACTCACTAACTTTGACGATCAAGTTTTTTGTTTGGTTTAGTTTGACTACAGTCCTTGTCTGCCCCGATGATTTTATTTTATCAAAAAGTCTTCCTCAACATCTGGCGCTCTTGCATTTTTTTTTGAAGAACTAAATTTTCCCCAAACTTGAACTTTGACATTCTTAACTGCGACTACAGATGTTAATCAAAGTCAAAACTTAATCCAGGCCTGATAAGATGCTCTATTTAACAGGCTCGTGTTTTAGCGGGGGGCTCGATCAGGTGGAATGAAGAGGAACTGATTGCTTGTGGTGATTGTGCTGATTACATTTTAAATTTAAAACTTTCCTCCGAGTTCATGGTCGGGAACAGTATTATAGACAATGACATAGCAGGAATAGTAAATGCCAAAGTAGCTGCAGTCTCATATGCTCGGATACCACACTTTCAATTTCAGAAAGGTACATAAGTTCCCCTTTTTGGAATAAACAAAAAACAAAATCAAGGCAGGATAGATATTTGTGTGCACTAGGTTTGTTCTCCATAAGCTGCAAATACAATTTTCCTATAATCCTTTTTATGTATTCCAGCTGCAGCATTAATCACAAACATGTTTTCAAACTTTTACAAAACAATCATGTTCTGTAGGAGACAGAGTTCAGCATTCCTGACTTCCTCTCATTGTGGGCAGAATTCACAATGACTGAGATCCATGTTGCAATTTCCCCCCTAGTCACAACATTATGGATGCTTGTGCTACAGCTGTCTTCTAAATGACATTTGAAAATATGCGATGAAAGGCATTTGCATGAAATACGGCACGGGATAAGGCATTAGCATATAAGGGAGGGGGGGAGGTTTTACATTGTGTCCATGCCCTCTCTTGGAGATGACAGATCATGTCATTTGTGAAATCCTACATGAGTTAGTGACTGCAATTTAAGAATCTAAATCATTAAAAAAATGAGGAAAAAACGAATGTGCTGAGAGCATATTTTACCATGTTAACATAATAAAGAGCTCTTAAAGAGGTCTATAGCAGACTTACAGTCCAATCAGTATTTGTCAGCTTGAACAACCTTCTGCTAATGTACAATCACAAGAGGACTCAAACTAATCTCTGCCATCAAACTGACATTAAACCTCTTACAGTCGTAAAAAAAATGAAATACCCCAAAAACATTTGACAAAATCACATCAAGTTTCCCTAACTTTTGCATCCCATTGGGTCTAATATCATGGCAGAGATATCAATTTCAGTCCGTTAAATCACCCCATCTTCTTTTTACATCATTCTGCATCTTTTCCAATTTGTTCCTCAAAGATGTGTGTGTGTGTGTGTGTGTGTGTGTGTGTGTGTGTGTCTGTGTGTGTTTGTGTGTGTGTTGGTGTGACAGCACAGATCATGTATCTGATAGATACTCGGTTGTCATCGTTCTGACTGTGTGCTGCAGTTGTGTAAAGTAAATCATGAGCAGGGATATTTTAATGTCATACTTCTTCAGTATGGGCCATAAGAACAAGTTTAACTTTGTTGTTTTGCTTGTGTCCAATGGCAACCGGCTGCTTTTTAAACATATTTCTGTGGGGAAATCAATCAATGATGAAATCATTTCAGGGGAAAAAGTTCCCCTTTTTGGGCAGTTTGTAGCTAAGACAAGGATGTCCTTGTGCTGCACTGCAACACACTGTCTGTCTAACATCCACTATTCATAGTAAATGGTCATAAAGTGTCTTCTTCTTTTGAGCGTGATCTGATGTGGGTCCACACACTCTCAGTTTGGCATCTACTGTTGTAAAAGCTGTTATTCTGCAATTCTCTTGGCTTGACTTCAGAGATTAGGAAGGAAATTACAGTAGTTACAATTCACTGTGTGAACTCACGAGTCCAGAGACTGTTTGTTCACATTTCCACTACTTTGTTTGATAAATTAAGAAAGGTAGTCAGATATGATTGCAAGAGTAAGGGGGAAAGAACAATACTTCTGTGTGTATAACTTGGACTGGACTGCTGGAAGAGATCAGTCTTGAAAACTTTCTCAAGCATTTTTTCCAGCACAAAAACCTCAAAATTAAATTATACATACAGGTCGATTTGCATTCATGTTTGAACCTAAAAGAGTGCGTCAGTATTTGTGTTCTTATAAGAAGGAAAACTGTTGAATTATAGGCTCACAGAATTAGATTTTTGCAGATATACTGTCTGCATATAACAATTAACCTAAAGCAGAAAAAGACAATTTTGCTAAATATTTGATTAGTTATAGAGGCAACTGTACATTTTTGAAGTAGTTTTCCTGTGGAGTGGTGTGCCTTTCTCAGTAGAAATGTCAAGGGATGTTAATTTGTTGCAGTTTTGACTTGTGTTTTGTTTTACATTCACTCCATTCACATTTGACAGATGTAAGGGCCTTTTCACTGAATGTGACAAACAGAGTGCAAGTCCTATAGCAAACATCAATCAGTCCACCATGAAAATGTGGACTGATTGATGAATATTAAGAGCTCATGCCAGGAGCTGCCGCCCTGAAAGTAGAAGCTTATTGTGTTGAAGTTCTGTGTACCATTTTATAAGTTGATTTCAAATATATATTCCTCTCACCTTACCCATCTTAACTTACCTGTCCTCATTGTCTCCACCAATATTCACATTTGAGTTATAACATCCATTAAAAACCCATAGAGCTCTACAGATAAACCACATAGGGAAGAGTAGAATCCTCAGAGAAGCCTACCTTGAGGTCGAAGGTGTGAAAGTCATGGAACATCCTCTCTCCTGAGACCTGTGACAAAGCAGAGGGAGGAGGGGGGAGGAGTGTGAGACGTCAGTCATGATTAGGCCACAGTGCAATTACAGAGCAGCTCCTCTGACAGTGATTGATCAATGAGGAACTCCCTTAATGAAGACAAGGACTCAGGGGCTCCCAGGAGCAAATTGGCTAAAGTAAGTAGAGGGACTAGTGTCCCAGAATGCTGAGGCATTGAGAGGATCATCCCGTCTGCGACGACAGTTTGGTACTAGCTTAGATACAGGTGCATGTCTAATTTCTTACAGGTGAAACTGAAAAGAAAATTATTTTCAACTGAAAAGTCAGGGGATGAATTGTCCAAAAGTTTTTTTAACATATCCTTAAAGCATTAATGAATTCATTATTATAATTCTGGAGGCCAAATGAGGACCAAAATGAAAATATTCTTCAATGGTACTACAAATAATAAATAAATCTGCCCTACCAAATGTAAATACTGAATCCTAATCCATCCTTAATCCTATTCTTTGTAATCAGAGGTGTCTTTTGGAGTTTTTGACAAGAGCATCTGCCTTTGTTTTAGTATCTGTATGTGTGCAGATGTTGATGCTTTACGCTGTATGGTTGACTGTTTAACATTAATGAATTGCTCTGTATTTGGTGTCAGTGTTGAACGAATAAGAAACTGATAAGAAACGCATACGAATATTAACCTTTGTAGGTTTCAAAACCTTTCATAATTGGCAGAAAACTACTCCTGTTGTGATATCAGTTATCTAAAGAAAAATGTCCTGGTGAGTGTAATTGTTGAGTGTTTCTTTTAAAATGCACATTTTGTTTCTTTGCTAAAATTAAATTATTAACCTTTAAGATGTACACTGAGAAAAACATGGGCCCAATGCTTGTTTAGTTATGGATTTAGGATTTTCTTCATGACCTGATGACTTTTCCAAACTCTTGTGGATTGGTTTGTCATTTGGTTTTAATAAGGGTCCAATGTCTTGTATTTGACAAAAATCAATGCCTCCTAGTTGCTTCCCAACTTTTCAAAAAAAAGTATGGCATGGCTATCATGTGCGATCTATCTAGTAATGGTGGATTCTTGATACATCTGATAGTACTGGTCTATCAGGATTTCATTAGCCTCACATCCATGAGTTTGAACCCAATTCTCAGTGGTGCTTTTAGCGCTGTTGTACAAAACAAGCTGAACTCAAGGTCCACTTAAACACGACTGCCTCAGTCAAGTACAGCCTCATTGTTAAAACACCAGAGAACCAGGAAATCAGGCCCTTGAGGCAAACACTTCAGATGCCACTGTGTTGAAATTCAGTTTTCATTCCACCCTTTAATAAACTCCCTGAAAATGCTGCTCTACCTTGTAGTATGACCTGCCATAAGGAGGGACACATTTGTTTTCTCCTCTATTCATGCCATGTACGCAGGTGAGGAGGGCACTTGCCAAAAACAGCCGGCCCTTTGAGGGAATCATCTGACTGGTGCATCAACCTTTTTCTTTTTTGGAACTTGTCTACACTTGATGTTTGAGCACACATACATGAATGTGAAAGACATGGGCTTTCAATTTCAGCAAGAAGTATAATCACCTGTGGTGAAGTTGAAGGAGGAAGTGAAATGCATGACTCATAGTACTCTTTTAGTCAGTCAGTGCTTGTATGTTATACGATTCATGAGCTAACCCAAGAACAAAGACACACATATAAACTGATTATTCCTTTATTGAGAGACAGGACAGTGGATAGAGTTGAATATTGAGAGTCAGGCATGATGTGCTGGGAAGGAGCAAAACCTCTACTTAGCTGGCCACTTAGAGGACTATAGCCTTGGTACATGGGGCACCTGACCTAACCACTAGGCCAACTAGTTCCCCCAACTGTCTTTCTTTCAAACAAGATCTTTTATCCCTACTTTCTTTTTTTCAGCTTATCCTGTGACCACTGCAGATGTACCCTCATTGTTCTGTCTTGTGTGTTGCATGTTGGTTCCCATAGAAACGAAGTCCAGTGAACCATTGGTAGCAAGGGTAAGGCAACTCTCTAAGTGTCTTAAAGTGATGTGGTTATTTTCAACTGTAAGTATATGCAATCTGACATAATTGCGCGTAATATGTACTTAGGCAATGTATTATGTCGTTATTGCCATTGTGTTATGATGGTAGTCAATGGGGCTGCCATATTAAAATGTTTTTTGGGGGAATTACTAAAATAAAAACCATTAAACATTTTCTTGCAAAAGAGTGCCATACATCCAGTGCAAGAGTCCTCCTCAAGTACCAAATGCACATGGTGTACTGAGGAAATAGCTGAAGACTGTAATTGTTTGAAGAGCCCATATTATGCCCTTTTTGGGGTTTGTATATTTAATCTATGTTCCTACTTTTGTACGTTCACAATAGCTAAAGTCCAAAAAAAGCGTCTGTTTTCATGTACTGCTCCTCCTCTCCGCTCTGAGTCCGTCAGCTGCACTCTGTTGAGCCCCCACTGTTAGACCCCACGTGGGCCAAGTCTGCTCTGATTGGTCTGCCGATCCGCTCTGTCGTTATTGGTCAGTTGCTCAGCACGCGTCTCGGAAATTTCAGCATGAGCTGCAGGGCTTGCCACAACGAGCCAATGGGCTTAGATCAGTGATCGCACACTGACAATGACGCCGGACTGACACATTTTTATCGAGGGGGGCTAGAACCGAGCGTTACATGCAGCTAATACTGCAGCTAACAGGAGGACGTAGGAGAAGCCGCGTTTCCGCGGACTTTGAATTTTTGCACATAGATGTGCCTAAACATGCACAGGACACTTTGAAAACACACTAAAGGGCATATAAAACCAGAAAAAGCATAATATGGGACCTTTAAGAAGGCATGAAATAATACAATTGCTGAACTTTAAACACAGTTGTGTTCATCTAGGTTAACATTACCCAGGAATGTTGAATATCTAAAAGGAGAACACCCTCTGCTCTGGAAAGTTTGCCTTTGAGAAACTTTCTCTCCTTTTCTACATTCACAAACAAATGTATAAAAAACAAAACTTGTTGGAACTAAAGAAAATTACCCAAAGGATTTAATTTCCAGCTCTTTTTGGATTGTGTAGTCATAGAAGTTTTTTTTTTCAACACGATTGAGATGCAATTACAATTTTTCATACAGCAAAATAATATAAAGTACTGTGCTTTGACAGTGACACATTAGCCAAACCATACAGTAGTCATCCCCTCCCTTATGAACTAAAATTGCACCTCAAGATTTGCATTCCTGGTCGACAAAAATTAATTTAGACCAGACAGAAACTTCACTTTTGAATCATTTTTCTAACCTTTTAATGAGGCCTATCTCAGTCGACGACTGAACATGACAGTTTTTTTACCCTCTCTTTATCATTCTATGCCTTCTCTCTGTCACTGTAAGTGACTGAGAAAGGGGTGAATTTAATGATTTGATGTTAACAGTGAGATGGGTCCCTGGGTGCATCAACAGCTGAAAAGAAGCGACCATTTGGCCGTCAGACCTGCTTGCCTCAGCACTTTCAGGGACACGTTTTAAATGTTCTGCTTTCACCCGGAATGGCCCACAAGAGCCCTAAAGGTGTTGGAGGAGGGGGGGCTTGATGCTGAGATCCTAGGGAATTGTATGGTCATTCATCAAATTAATGACTCATGTCACTTTATTTACAAAAAAGGAGACTTATTTTTTTTTTTACCAAAGCTATGGTCCCTACTATCATGATGTGGCATTGTGTTAATGTTGGCTAACATTAAACTAAGTTAATCAAAAAAGGCCATTTAAGAGTGAATCCAATGTAGCTAAGGTAGCCAGCCAAGTCGTCTGAATGCTGATTGGTTGTATTCTGAAGCCAGAGGTCCAACTTTGGCTGGATTTTTGGGATTCAGTCATGGAGCTCTTTTGGCTCTGAATCAGCTCATGTTATTAGCACTTTGGGCCAAAGGCAGCCCATTAATCACACCCTTGGCGTTTGCTTTTGCCACCAGCTGTGCCAGATTTAGGTTACGTTTGGGTTGGCCAATTCTGGCTTCTTGGGAATTTTAAAGTCTCCTGGTGATTGTTTTTCATTCAAAACAACTGCCATGAGGTTTTTTTGTTTCAACTTTTTAATTTGGAGAAAAAATAAGAAATCATGAATCTGAATATTGTTTTCAGTGAGCACTTGAGAATTCAAAAAAAATCTTGGAGAAATTACCCTATTTATATATGCACATCATCAACACCAATGCCACCAAAGAAAACAGCAGATGGGGGAATTTTGGATATCAAAGGATCCTGTGGCAGAACACTGCATTGATGTTTATCTAGAGTCCACTCAAATTCTGTATTTTAGTATGCCTATAAACCCCTCTATTCGCTCAGAACAAGCAGTTTCTGTGTCTATAGCTTAAAATGCAAGTGAGCTCTGTTTGACCACACTCCTTAGGAAGGGCTTGGGTGGCTCGGGCTTTCTTGCACAATGCCTAATTGTTCACGGTGACAAGGCAGACTCAGGGCAGAACAAACACCTAGCTGTGGGAGTGTTACCCTCCTGGGGGAGGGATTACTACTCTTTGTGATGTCACAAAGGGAAAATGTCCAAACAGCCTGTTTGAGCACACATAGTTGTGTTACAAAGAGAAAGAGCCAAGTAATGTCAAAATAAAATTCTGATCTTACATTCTAGGCCATAGCATAGAACCCCTGTATATTAAATAGGGAATAGTGAACGAGTGAATGATTCTGGAAACATCTAAAGTGTCCGGTTATAATGACCACACTTGTAGTATGCCTTCAAGAATATGATTTGACAGTCCCTGTCGGCTGATAGCAACACAGCTACAATTGAGCAGATGATTTTTTGAGCAAGGAGAACTTTTGCCTGAACTAACAATATTAACAGTGGGCCCATTTTAAAGTTGATTCTAAGAAATAAAGTAGTCCAGTTCATTTTTTAATTTTGAACAAATTAAATATCCATGACTAAAATTTAACATATTTTGATTATTTTCACAGTTTCACACTGACATCATGTAGGCCTTTGCTTTGGCATTCCTATGCAAATGCACAAGATTATTGGAGAGAAAAAAAAAGTACAGGAAAGAAAAAAGAGATTCACTGTTGAATCCATGGCTACGTTCATGAACCAGCAGCGTAACTCCGAACTGTTTGCTTAAGAAGACTAAAGTTGTACTTAGCTTTGCTACCACGTCATTCATTTGGCCAAGTTATGGAATCAGGTGCTGAGCTGACTGCCAAATACTGCAGACAATATACTGATTATTGATGAGAGCCTCAGACAACCCCAATCCAAGAAGTCCAAACTATTGCTATAAGTATAGAGTAAAATCTAAACAGTCCCACAAACTGAGACCCAGCTTCTGTTCATATCTTGTTGGTGTACTGATATCACTAGCTTTCACCCACGCTTGGGTTACCACATGAAAGCTCTAATACAGACAGCGAAGGGAGATTTTAATAGGAGTGTGAGGATTTTGGAACTATATGACATTTTTCTTTGCCTAGGAAATCCAAATCTGTGATATTACCATTTCAGGGGTGAGCAGATTTAAAGCCTGATGCACTGATAAATGTGGAGACAGGATGAAATAGATGATTCTCAAGTTATTTACCCTTTTTAATTGGAAATGTCTGTCACAGGGCAGCAAGCCGCGTCCTCTCCCAAGCCATTATCGGTCTGCCTTGATCATTTGCAGGTATTTTATGGAGAGTGATGTCCTGAGTGTCAAGCTGCTGAATTTATTCCTGTTGGATTTTTACAGGCTTTAGAATACAAATGCTGAGCAGGAAAAAAAGCTCGCAGAAAGGTCAGCTTGTTAATAACATCACTACATTTGCTGTATCACGGATTCACAGATGAGCACTGACAAGATTTTACAGACGGGAAAGCCAAATAGTTTAATTTACTTTCAAGCTAGGCTCTTAAGTTTGACAACCCCGTGGAGTTTATATGATTAATCTGTCACCAGTTGAGCTTCAAACATACTTTTGTGACTAACAAGGAGGGAGCGTTATCCCTAGCTGTGTTTTTGATAGACTTAAACAAGCCGTAGGTTCCTTTTGAGCAAGCCCTTGGGCTCTGCTCATAATTGCTCCCCGGGGTCCTGTCAATAGTTTCTACCTGCTCTTGAGCTCTCATTCCCGGGCTGTCATCCTTGTTTCGTTGCCTGTCTGGGCCCCTGAGTGACACGGCAGCGTCACAGGATGAGTTCTGTTTGAAGGATATCTCTGGCTCCAAAAGAGGACACCACTGGGACACTGCCAGCCCAGTTGATGATGTCACACTGTGACAGCGGCAACTACTTGAGCTCAAAGCTGTTGGATGCGGACTGCCCGGGGACTCTTGAGTCTTTATATGTGTACGTGCAGGGAAGGAGTATGTGTGGGATACACTCACTAAAATAAGATCCACATTCTTATACCAGTGGAACTGCCAAACATAAATTCCTCCTTTGCTGTAATCACAGACACATTCTTGGACTACACTTGGACTACATTGAGAATGCTCGCACAAAGAACTGAATGTGCATTTTGCAGCGACAAACCATCCCAATGATCTCATCTCTTATTCATACAGAACTATGAATGTTGACAGCGCCAGCGTCTCAGTGTGTGCTACAAAAAGAATGTAAAAATAACGACAACAGCCAAGTCGCTCTAGTCTGCATTTGTCACAGCAGAAAAAGACAGTAGACGACAAATCCCAGATTTAAGCCCTAGTAGTAGTACAAACCACCTCTGAAGACAGTCACTGATGTGTTTTGACTATGACAGTATTAAAAACATCACATTTGTTTCCGTGTCACTGTGTCTTGTAGCAGCGTATATAGGCTCATTTGCACCATTCGCTTGTGGAGGTGACAGGGGCAACTATGTTGCCAAAGGGCTGTTGGATCTGCCACCATATACCTGCTCTATGGAATATCTCTTGGTTAAATTAGTCTTTCATTGGCTTTTGAAGACCATAGGTGATGAAAGCTTGAGACATTGTATGCTAGCACTCTGCCACAGCAGGGATTAGTAAATGTTCTGAGCTGTTTGTGGTGACAAGAGGTTGTGGGAAGGGTCTGCTTTACTTAGAGTGTGACTGCATTTGACTGTTACAGTGCATAGTGAAGCTCAACGGGCAGAAATTCCAGGATAGCATGAATTTGAACTATGCTAGTGGGGCTGATGAAATATGCTAACTGCAACTAGATGGAGTGCAATGAAATCTTGCTGTGAAATAAAAGGTCTAGACTTTTCATGTATGTCACTATCAGACAATATCCAATCATTTGTTGAAGGGTTGTAATCATTTCCCCAATTACGCGATCAATAAATATAATAGAACCAAAATATTTCATTTAATCCTTATTCAAACCATTTTAAATGTATGTGTTTCACTGGAGGATAATAACTGTCACACAATAAGATTATGTTTTGATAGGTGACACAAGAAACTGTGTGATGGGGGGGGGGGGGGGGTGTGATTACAAAGTGCAGGGAGAGGGAATAACTAGTAAGGAGTGAAAATGATTGCAAGCCGGAGAGACGACATAAAGTGCTAAGAGTTCATCAAAGATCAAGACAAGCTGAAACACAACAAAAAAGACGACCAAAAGATGACGCTTAGCATCTTTGCAGAAAACACACAATCACTGCAACATGTTCAAGCAGCAGACCTCACACAAGTAAAGGCAATAGTTATCATTACTTTGAATCCACAGGAATTCTTATACATAATGTGCAATAATAATGGATCTATTTAGCATCGTGTCAAAGCTGCAGAAAGCAATTTGAATATACACTGCAAAACTGTCCGCCTGTCTCTCCTGCTTCATATCTTGCACACATAAGAGGTGCTCTTATCACTGAGGAGCAACTCTTTCTTGTTCATGGCTACACATTCGAGAGATCGTGGATTCCAGGGCCAAATCAACGCTGTGGCTAGTCTTGATATTTTTATTTTAGCATAGTGATGCTAAAGGAATACAAACTGAGAAAAAAAGATCATAAATAAAATGAAATAAAATGCAGCTTTAAATGTTGCAGGTCAATATGACCTTGAGCCTTTTTACACACATACCAGTTCTACCTTAGAAACTATCTTGTGTCATGTATTTACAAAACAATCTAAAAAATACAAAGAAAAATCTGGGAAAAAAAGTTCATTGTTTGTTTATAGATATAATATGTGATGAATCGGTAGAATTAGTCAGCATTTACAGCCCAATTGTAGACTGTGTTGTCAGTATTAAAGAAGCAAACATGTTCCCAAAAAAGACAGTTGTTGACAAATATTGTGTGCTGATACTCCTTTATAAGCTGCTGATGAAGTAAGGGATTCCACTTTGATGGTAATTTGACCGCAGACATCCTTAGACAGGGACATTTCATGAGGGTTGATTCTGTCCCTTCACATCTCTCTCACAACTCCCCACTTCAAGCAACTTCCTAACTAAGTTAGTGATCATCGGTGCAATGTGTCATGCTTCTGACGGTTTGATTGTTTCTGTGTTTTCACATGCAGAGGAGCGGAGAGAGAGAGAGAGAGAGAATGAGAGAGCTTCATGTGTTGCTCAAGGTCCTTTTAGATACTCCCCATTCCACATCTCCCTGCACAATTAATTTTATCTTTGGGGTATTATCAAGAGGGAGCCTGGCAAAGCAGCATGACAGAAAAACGGTCCAGAACCCCGAGGCCCAGGGTGGGAATTAATCTGTTTGACAAGATCTCTCACAAACGATTTGCCTGGCTTTCCTTCAGTCGAATGTTGCCACTACCCTGCGTATCTGAGGGGGTGAAGAATAAGCACGTTTCAAACATAATACAGACTGAATCGACTCAAAACATCGAAGTGAGCAGTGACAGGGTGTTGTTGTTTTGTAAAAGCTTAAAAAACTGCAATCCTTACAGGTGTTGTGTGTTAGGATGACCTTAGTTTTAGCGTAAATCAACCATTAAGTAATCATTGTAAACCCCTATCATGGATAGCAGTAATTATTACAATTTTCCCCCACAAAGCAGGATTATGTCCTAAATCTAGCATACAAAAATGTATAGCCTTGTTCTACACACTCTTTCCAAATTATTGACACCAAGCAGACGTTTGATGCATTATCTGGGATGCAGAAAAATTAATCAAAGTAATGATTGAATAATTATCTCAAGTGCAATTAATTAAACATGCCAATGAACTCATCTTGAACAGCTGTCCTAGCTTCACTACTTAATCACTTGTGAGAATTACCGAACACAAATGGAGGACGCCGAGTGCATGCAATAATCTCTGCAAAGTGCATTGTTTACAAACAGTAATTAATATCACACCGTGTATTAGCGGGCTAAGTGACTGCGGTGCACTTCTGTAATTGTACCGGAGAGAGTTGGGTCTCTTCCCCCCACTCTTGTATCAGACACCTCTTGTTAAGAAGGGAGACAAAGTGCTGACATTACAGTCTAAACCAAATTCCAAAAGAAAAGGCACCCAGATTTGCCATATGAGTGTCATATTGATCTATAAAAATCCCCAAACACATCAACTTTCATTGCAAAATCAATATTTGAACCTGCTAAATGTCCTTCATGCTATTCATCAGATATTTCACACTAAACCTGTTTTTTTTTTTTTTGCAGAATACTGTTAATCCATTTATTTTATGTTTTTGCATTGAAGACGTGAACTACCTCTTGCTATATTTGATGCCTTAAAGTTTCATTGAGCTCCTTTAGTGTCTCTGAAAGGGATATCTGTGACCACACCAACGTAAGTTGCCAGTGACATGCTCCGATGAGGTAATTCTGGGCATCAAATATACGGGTTTCATGATCTGCAGAGCCTGACAGTCACAGCACAGACTCCTGGAAATGGTCCATGTGCTTCTGACTTATGACTGATCTATCTAAAACCAACTACTGCCTGGAAACAGGGATGAAGATCGACATTGACTGGCATACAGAGGCAAAAAAAAAATATGAACTGAACACTTCAAAGATGGATTGTTTATGAGTTAAAGCTATGGTTGACAGATTACATTAGATCTGTAGCTTACAGTAGTTCAGCACAAACGACTACTACATCATGACACACACTCTATTCTAATATTAATCATCACATGCTTTTATTATGGCTTACTATGGTGCTATGTTATTAAAAGTTAAAACCATTGTTGGATTACGGCTATAAAAAGGAATAATTAGCATATTCATAATAATTGTAATATCCTTCACAATACTCCACATTTCAGTGATGACTGTAACATCAAAGCACAAGTGAGATACCACAGTACTTAAAGTAAGCTTAGTGCAAACTGTGGCTTGATTCTTTCTAAACTACAAAATTCAGACTAACAACAGAGAATCAAACGCCTTACAGAGGATTGACAACAGCGGTACTTTTTACTCATGATACCATATAAGACAAAGGTTACTTATTATTTAATATGACGTGATGTGTTTTTCCTACAGAATGTGAAAACCATTTAAACAAGCAAAAAAGGCTGTCAAAGGATATTGCTACCCAATAGCAAAAGTCCAAATAAAAACCCTCATATAATAGCCTATATTAAAACTCTACTGTCGAAATTATGGAAGTCCTTTTGGTCTCTTGTATTGGTTATTATTTTAACAAGGGTGATTACAGGGGATTTGTTATATTAGGATGCAAATCAGCTATAAATTCACATTCTGCAGTTCAGATGGAATTGGACTATTTTCATAGCATAGAATAACATTTTAACTGAAAAAGAAACACTTGGTGAATATAACAGACGCTCGACATAAATTAACATTTTCAGCCGCAGTTCCTTCAGATGAAATGTAAAGCAACTTTATCAATTAATGTGTGGAAAAGCAATTATCTCGTTTTCTTTTCTCTTTGGGTGAAATCTCTAGACTTCAGTCTCAAAGAAAATTTGAATGATACAAGAGGTCTTAATTGTTCTTGTGTTGTTGCAACAGAGTCCAACATACTCCAAAGTATACTTTTATCTTTTCCTCTTTGTTTTTGTTTTTTCTTGCTTTTTTTTGCTGTTTGTTTCCATGTATTCCTGTCTCGCTGGAGAATTCTCTTTAAAGCTTTAAGAACAGCAGATTTTGACTGGGTTAAAAACTAAAGATTAAAGTGCAAACTAATTTCGCTCCCCGTCGCAAACAAAACATCAAGTCACTTTGATCATTTTATTGTTGGTCTCTACATAGTGCTCTGTTGAAATCGATTTCCCTCCAGTATAATTGGTGTCATGCCTGGTTTGGCTAAATAAGCCGTTGCACCAGAAGATACTCTGGCAAACCAAAAGGGCATTGCTGACACTTCGCTTTAGATAACATTAAGAAATTACATCGACAGAAAAAGGTTTTAAGGCAGTATGCTGTACGAAGCTCTTGCTTTGTATCAGATTTAAAAGGAGTTACTGCTACAAATGACAGCTATTTAATCAACAGTTGTCTGTTATTTTAAGATGATTGTGTATTTGCATTGTTTCTCCTGAGCTAGCTTTTTCCACTTAGCCATGGGTCAAGTAACTTCCACATCATGAATGGTAATACCATTTGCTTTCACCTAATTCTGCAATATGTCATCCTGCTTTAATATATGTGTTTTTAGCAGACTTTTACTGTAATAGAAGCGCATTACCACAAAATGGGTTCACCTCTGATCACTCAGTCAGGCTCAATGAAAGCCTGTAAAACCCCAATTCACTGTCAGCTATCCAGAGGAGCTTAATGTAGTTTTTCTAACAGAAAAGTACAAGGTTAAAAGGTTAATATCTGGCAGTGACTACAATTCTCTATTGTAGCAGCGCATCCTCCCTCCCTCTTTTTCCTCTCTCTCTTTTTTTCACCCTCATTCGCTCTATCACAATTGTGTTATTGTGTGAGCACACACTCACACAGTCACGCACTCTCTCCTCCCCTCGGTGTACAAGTTGCAGCAGAGCCATCCATCCAAACCCGTAGACCATGAAATTAGGTTAAGACGTAAGGCTGTGAATGACACAGGTGTGGATACAAATGAGAACATCTGAATGAAGAAGTACAGATCCGAGACGCCCGATACTGTAGTCGTTATGGCCATTCAGAATTATATTTCACAGCTTCCTCCTTCATTTTACTTAGCCCACTTTCCCTGTTGTGTATTAGCAGTCAGGACAGGGCATTAGCATACATGCTGGGAAGCTGTACGCAAGGATATTAGAAGCTCTGTCATATTCCAGAATCTCATTTCCCATAGAAAACTTTAAAGCCGCTCAAGCTTGTCTGCACTCCTCTGCTCCCTTGTATAAATCAGAGCATGTCTCCTCTTTCTTGAATACATTCAGATATTCAAATTTTTTAGTCTTGTTCTTTTAATAATTTCCCTCCGTGTGACAAAGATAGAACAAGTGACAATTGCAATGGCTGTAATTGCAACTCGTTTGTAATGACAGAAATAATGTACTAACCATATCACCAGACTGACTTCTGGTATTGGGCGATCTCAGCCAAATGTTTTTTGGTCTTTTGCACTGGGTTTTTATTCTATATATAGATAAATAAATAATGTACATGTATTATTATTATTTATTTATTTTGCACCAAATCAAAGCATAAATTATAGCATGACACTTTACATAAAGAGTAGGTCTACTCTTGAACATACTTTTGTAAGAAACTGCATTTGCAAACGATAAAGGTTTCGTCTGAAAGTTGAGTTTTACTGATTTAATTAATGGAGTGCCACAAGGATCTTTATCAGGGCATCCATATCTTTGTCTATCAGAACAGTCAAATAAATCATAGGGAGAAAGTCAGGAGATTTCATGTGAATGTGACATGATTATAAGAGTCATTTGAACATGCATGGGAACTATTGCAGCATTTAAAAGGCTCGATAAAGAAGAGCAGATATTGAATGGGACTTGATGTAAAAGTGTGATAAGTGCCGGTCAATAGTGGCAGAGAACTGTCTGCAGGCTGACTTTACTGTTTTTGGTAGTTATTATTTTGTGATCAGAGTTCTTCGTTGAGACAAAATAGCTGCGGCAGTAACTTGGCAAACATCTTCTCCATGCATAGGCCTTTCAATGCATCAATTGCAAAGACCCAATTGATCCAGTCTTGAAAACAACCGGCCTATATAGAGTTTGTCCTACATTAAGTGAAGACAAGAATCTCTTCTCTTGATGCCTTTTTTGTTTTTCCTTCACATAACAGAAAAAATATTCTGACTAGACAAACAATCACAGTTTGGTTAAACCATCAGATGGATCATCATAGCGCTGGAAAAAAAGGGTCAAATCTTTTGAAAGCAACCACATCAAGAGCTGATAATGTGAGAGCACGCCATTGACTACTGCTTTTACTATAATAGGTATTGACCTGTGCATTGGTGAGTTTCTGCTGAGGTCTGCAGTCCTTCAAACCCCACTGAGTTCAAACATGAAAAGTTTCTACTCCTATCACCATAGGTTTTCATTGATACAAAAGACAGCTGAGCACTTTAAAGGGAATTAAATATGTGCAATGGTGAATGTGATATCAGCTGAAACAGATTTTGATTGATAGGCCCTTTGGGGCCATGCGGGGTGCATGAAAGAGGGAGTCCAGAATGAATTTGCCGACTAATGATCCTTTCCGTTTTTGAATTATGTTTAACCTGGGCATTTGAGATACCGTGACAGGGAGAATGTAGGAGTGAAGGTGCGAGCCGAATTGGAATGCCAATCAAGATAAACAAACCTTATACTCTCCAGCACAGGTTTAACTAATTGCATTGGAAGGCAGAGAAATAATTAACTTCAGCACACTCTGAGTTGAACATACAATGCAAGCACAGTTCTATTCATAGCCTTAGATACGCAGTTAGAATGAAATGAATAGACTTGAGTGGTAAATCATCTCATTTAATGTGTTAACTGTGCTCGCTTGTGCACATAGGCATATAATACATAAGCACTTGTGGGATGCCAGAGGGTCAAGTGGTTTTCAATGTGTGCTACAAAAAGTCCTGACGCTAGCTAATATTTCCTGATGTGTTCTTTTTGTATTTGCATACTGGGTGCTGCCTCAGCCTGCTCCTATTGTCAGAGCTTTCTATTTGAATGTCAACACTATTATTACAGCAGGTGATGCAACAGCAGATGTCTCTCCCCCTGTCTTTCCCCTATCCTCTCCCTGTCTCTGAGCCTCTTAGCCTTCCCTGCTTCTCTTTCCTCAGTTTAGTTTAACAGCTATCATTATGGCTCGGCCAAATGGAATCCACTTGGAATCCACTTTTTCTTCACTTTGCAAGCGTCTCTATTTTTCTAGGCTTTGACATTCTACTGCTCTTCTCCTCTCACTCTGACTGTAATAGGTGAATTGGAGAAAGCTCCTTGGAGCCGTCTTGCCTCTCTTTTGCTATTGTTTACAACCCAGGCCTTGACAGTGTTGCTTCTGACTAGCTTGGGGGAAAATGGACACTTTGACACTTCACTCCCTGAAATGTGGCAGCGCATGGTATTACTTGTAAACACTGTTCATTACCACCTTGACAGCTGATGACCAATATTCAACCTCCCTACACCTTCCTCTGCCAAGACTACACACAAACAGGACTTAGTAACTTGTAGATGTCAAACCTGAAAGGCTGTGTTCCTTTCTGTTTTTCTGATCCTATGCTCTTCTGTCTACTTGTCATTACTTTCAACCATGTAATCTAGTGCACTTTATTGTTGTCATGTCTGCAAATGTCTGACTACATTTTTAACTCAGGTTTCATTGATTCTGAGAGACTTGACACTGTTGAAAAAAAGTATCAGGGCTCTGGAAATGGGAAAAGCATAACAGACTACGGTATCTTTAGAGTAAAGAGAATTTCTAGATAAATAGTTTATACAAATTTGACTTGTAGCCATAGTTTTGTAATATGGGACCATTTACAACAGCTGCAGTAATGTTTAAATCAAATTGACTAACACTTCCATCACTTAAATATATCCTTCGATTCAATGTAATCTTCAAGTCTCAATTTCCTCTCAAATCAATGAAGGTTTCAAGTTGAGTAATATTTTGTGTCTTTATCTATGCGTCAGTAAGCTTTCCATTTGAATTCACTGGGAAATGTTTCATGAGCTTGTAAAATTGAGTAGTAAGACTGTAAAAATTAATTTATTTTAACCGCATTAGAGTATATGCACTCCCAAATGATTAAGACTCCAGCAGCAATTATGAAACGGCTGTAAAAGGCTCTTTCTTTTATTAAACGAGAAATAAAACTGAGCTTCAGGTCAAGTTTTCTCTACTTCCTTGCTTTAACCAGATCCCTAATTTGTCCGTCATACATTAAAACGACTTTTTTTTTCATTTTGTTCAGTATGTCATTTTAAGACGGCAGAGAAAGCACACTTTAATGAATCTGAAGTGTTCTGGATTACTCTGAGACTATCACTCCTTCATAATTTACAAGAAGGAGAACAGTGATTTCATTTACTTGTAAAATTTAATCTGCCCCTCAACTAAGGTAGACAGCTGTTTGCTATGCTTAGGGGATCATTTAGAACTACAAAACATAATCAGCTGATCCCCAAGCAAATGTTATTTTAGGCAGATTTGGTCCTTGTGAAAGGAAATTGAGGTATTACAATGAATAACTATTTCTGAGAATAATTATGATGTTGGAAAATAGTCAAAATGGAATCAGGGATGAAGTTCAGGTTTCAATCATTTCCACGATTATCACCTACAACCAAAAAAAAAACTATTTTTGCATCCTGCTTCCTCCCAGAAAAGTGCTATATTAGTCGAATGTATTATTATTATTATTATTATTATTGTTATTATTATCATTAACACATCAACATTTTAATCACAAAACACTGTCATCAGCATAAGGCAAAGAAAAAAAATAGGCGTATAAGCAGAAGAAATAAAGGACCCAGTATGCTGCCATGTGCTTTCCCTTAAGCATCAAAGAAACACAAGGTTTATGTCAGTTTTGACATACTGTATGAAAGACAGAAAGACTTTTAAAATTGATAAAACTTAGTGATCATTATTCTATCTCTTAATGTTAACATAAATGTAGAAAATCAAAATCGGATATTGCCATTTATTTATTTTTCTTCTTTTAGTACAGATTATCAACCACAGTTTCTGAGACTATGACAAAAATGATCAACATCAAAAACGTTATTAACAGGATGGATATTGTTATAAGGACTATACCATGCACTAAGGCTTTAGCAAAACTAGCAAAGTATTTAGCTAAACATATTCAGAGCATTAATTAGCTAGTAAGGCTGAAAACTGTAAGATCAAAAAGCCAAGCATTGGTGCGGCTACCCTACCCATTTACAGTTTTGATGCCTTTGTTCATTATCAAAATATTGTGTGTTAGTCATGCAAATGGCAGATTTACGGCTGAGTTTTGACATTTAAATTATAGATTTCACTATGAATCACTTAGCACTATAAGTAGCGTGAATGAAGCAGAATGAATGATGTAATCAATGACCAATCAACAAAGTGTGTTGTTGAAGTCATCTGTAGCCAAACTTGATGCCCAGTTCCTGCCAGTGCAGAATGTGGTCAGAGAGTGCGGAAAGTCTTCTGGGGACAAATATTTCTAATTTTATTTGTCTGTGATTTTAATAACTGACATATGAGGTAAAGGTTAGCAGCAAGACAGAGGTGAAAAAGAGAATGTATAGCTCTTCTTCAATATGGATATTACACAAATTTCCTGTAATAATACTAGGGATCATAAACAATAATTATATATTTGACTGGTTGGAAATTTGCCTCGATATTGGACATTTCATATCACAGCTTTGCTCTTAACTGTATGTTTAACCAGTGCCTGTGCTTTAAAAGTCAGAGTTTTATCACTGCAGAGATGTGGACTTCATTTTGGCACAGCTTACTATTCTGATATGATGTCACTAATATCATTCATGTTGGGAAAAAAAAAACAGTTCAGTGGCTGAATATTCTCATATCCGGTGGGCCTTGGAACGCAACGTTTTACTTCCCAAAGAGGCAACCGCAATGTTGCATGTCTTTTGAGTTTATGCAAAGCGTTTCCCATTTTCCTCCGACAGCACTCACTCAGAGCAGCCATGGCAAATATCATTAAATGCCCTGCTTACACACACTCTACACACTTACACAAACAAACACACCTACACAAACAACCTCATCCTTCTCTCTGGCCATACTCATTTTCCCCCTTCTTTTTCTTCCTGGCTATCGCTCAGTGGCAGCGCATGAGGAAAAGAGAGTGCATTGATCTGCCAAAGTGAGCAGCCATTTCACAGGGCCAGTCTGCGCGCCGCTGCTGTCCCTGAATGGGAATTGCTCATTTCACCTGGCCGCCTTGCCTAAAGCAGAGTAGTGGGAAGCCCTGCTAGAAAGGGGTGGGGGGTGGGGTGTGGTGGAGAAGTCAGGGCCCTGGTCAGGGCTTGGCAGGCGGCAGATAAGAGCTCTTCATGCTGCTCCTGCACGCACTTCCCGCTCTCTCTCTTCCTCACTGTCTCTGTCTCTCACACACTCAGACGCACATACACAGCTTTTCTCCACACATATGGGACGCTAATAATAACTTTGGCGTTCTGGTGAGTCAGCCTTCTTTCCTCAGGCAAGGATAAAAGTAAAACATGGTGCCTTTATTGAGTCTGAAATCACTAACTGTGGAATTCCCAGAACAGGGCTTTAGTTCAGCCTGTATTGCATTCACTGCCAGGATGCCATGTGTCCACAAGATCTAATATTGTGTCCAAAGCTGGGGCTGATCGTCTGATAAACAAGCCTGTTAAAGATTTATGAGTTCCACATGGGCTACATACAGTACACAACAAATGTAGCTTTGCATGCATGTTCCAGACAAATTAATAATGTAATGTTCAACATCTTCTTGTTTATTTTCTCTGAAGGAAACTAAATGGCTCTTTAAGTGCTGATTTTTTGTGTTGATTCTTGGTTTATAAGGTGCACATCTTTGAATTTGGAGGCTTTAATTCACATCCTAAATATTGTATTTGTAGTTAGGATACAACAACAACAACATAATTTTGACTAAGTTTAGCAAATCATCATGTTTTCAGTTTTAAAGAGGACATATTATACCCCTTTTCCACCTTTTAAAATAGACCCCTGTGGTCTAAATGAAACCAGAATCCCACTGTGACATCACAAGGAGAGCATATTTGAAACAAAGCATTTTTCTCTCTGTTGTAATACTTGAGAAGACCACAAACAAAGTACTGAATGGGTTTATTTCACATTTTGTGGGTCGGTAGACACTCAGGTTACCCAAATAGGTAATTCCAAAACACTGTAAAATGGATTTTTCATAATATGTCCCGTTTAAAGGCTGTTTCGGCAGCATGCTGTTCATCACTTTTTCTGACACCTACCCTGCAGCTTCAGGAATTAAAAATGACTATATTGAAATGTAAATGTTTTATGCTGATGGTCTCATTTGCTTTTTTAGGTCATCAAGAGGCATCAATATTCATTGTAGTTGGTTTCATAGTGGGTTAAAATATCCTTACATGAGCTTGATTTTGCTAATGCTGCTGCTAGTAGAAAGTTTTTTATTAAAGAAGCACATTATGTAGATCATGCAAATTAATCTGTTTTATTGAATAGTTTGCCATTTTCATTATGTCACATTGAACGTCATGACAATAGCAATGTATTCTCGAGTACATTTTCCATTCATACTGCACTGGAGATTATAATTAGGAAGAATGTTAAGAAATTCATTCTGGTCCTCGACTTCAATAATGATAATATCAGAAAAGTCCCAGTCCCTCCCAGATTATATTATGTTTTATTTCTGCCATAAAAGAGTAGGTGTTATTCTGCTATATGAGATATACATTTGAACTGGCTGATACACAAGACAAATAAGGCAACACAAGTTCTTAGAGTCTCTGTTCACACTGCAAGACTTGATGCTCAATTCTGATCTTTTGCTCAGATCCGATTTTTTTGTTTGGCTTTTGACATTACTTTCTAATACGGGGCATGTATCAGACTACCGCGCGAACCGGTCATGATCTCAAACTAACCTGCATGGGCAAAAGAACAACCACAAATACTTCACAAGCTGCATGGTGTGAAAAGAGAACTGGTGATCTACAACCCCCTGCAGGAGAACAAATTGACTGCATTTACAGTTATTGAGATAGCTTCAGGGTTAACTCTGTTCTTTTAGTACTCTGAAGTACTTTTAGTACTCCTATATGCAAGGATAGGAGGGAGGGATAGAGAATGAGAAACATGCTGTGTTTCCTGTATTAATTTTCATTTCAAATATGTAATCGTTAAAAATGCTTTATAGTTATCATCCTACAAAAGAAACTAAAGCACTAAGCTTCCTTTAAACCTTTATACCTTTAAAAAAGTTTATGCTTTCAATTACGTTTTCATATTCCCTTTTATAAGCCACATACTTCTCCCGATACCGTCAGAGCTGCAGCTGAAATATAACATCTTCTTTTTGTAAGATCACAGTTTGCTCTGACTCTGAAATATGAAAAACTGCTGACAGCAGACTTGTCCATGATCATGAATGTCTGGGTCTGTTGAACACATCACTTTCCTTCATGTGGTGCCAGCGAGTGACGTCAAAGTCCCATGCATTCCAACCTGGCTGTTCAGACTGAGGTCTCATTGATAAAAATTC